>NC_042495.1:102515423-102555915 GCF_005508785.2 Acyrthosiphon pisum | reverse complement strand
CCGCGACTCTGTTCAAATTTAATAGGTGGGTCGTGTGTGCGGCAACTAACATTTTCTTGTCTCATTGTCGAAAAAGTTCGCGCCGCCACTGAACAAGCACATGGCAGTCTTTACCGCAGAACTGAAAATAAAAACCGTCCTAATAATATTGTATTAAAGACTCCCAGAAACGGGAATGACTTGGAGGCGGTGCGGGGTAGTTCAATTATGTATAGTGCTTCTATTCGGTTGGTCAGTTTTATTATTGTATATATTATTTTATACCTATGTACTATTTCGAACGACATCGAACGAAAATCAAAATCGCCGTAGGTTCAGCTCGACTAAGTGCACGAGCAACGACAGTATATACTGCACGTACAAACTGCGCAAGATGTCGTAATAATCTCGCGAAGGTACACCATAGAATATACATAATAATATTACGAATCCTGTGAATATATTATGAGATCGCGAACGATTTCGTCTATATATAAAGCACTGCACGTTTCAAAACGTTCGGTTTTCGTTATTTGATTTTTTTTTTTTTTTTTTGCAATATTGTTTCGAAACTGCGGAAAAACGCGGTACGATAAAAACCGATCGATTATGCAAATTAATATAATATATAATATAGTATAGGTACCAAACCGCCAACAAGAGAATATATACGACTGCGGACTCGATTAGCGGTGGTACCGTCGACTGCGTGGGTCGGAGGACTGCGGTTCTGTTATTTTAACGGTTAGACGGGTAGGTAGGTAAATGTAATAATAACGTATTTCCTAGGATTAGGTATATATAATATTAGTATAGAAAAATAAAAAAAACACGAGATCATAATAATTATAATGGAAAGAAATACACGTTTGGACGAAAAACTACGACGACGACGACGACATGAACTATTAGTATATTATATAGGTACGCGAATATTGTTGTTATTTAGGTAAATGGGAACCGTGGGAGCTCTGGCGTTCGCGTGAGCGATTTAATGGTACAATAATAATAATAATAATAATAATAATAATAAACGACCCGGAGTCGATGAGACGCCATGATGTAATGGGAAAAAGATGTTTGTAAATAAAATAATACATATAGGTACTACGAATCGGGAAATAAAATACGATGGGCAAAAAAGGAAGCGAGCGTCGACGACCGGAGACGCGCAGGTGTTTTAAAGGAAAATTCGGGCGAATCGCTGCGACAAAAAAAATAACTGTGCAATCGTTTACACGACAATAATTAACGCCGATGACTGAGCAAAACTATTATGATTTTGAGCAGGCATATACCCCAATAAATAAATTACAACCTGTACCTAAATGTATGTACCTATATATAGAGAGTTGTATACCGATAATGTGCAATATGAGTGCGTGACGGTCCCCAGCGACCCACAACGAAAAGAGACGATTTATAATATTATTATTGTCGTATCTTATTGTCAATATAAGTTTAACCGTTTGTCAAACGAATGGACGGAAAAAAAATACGGACCTGTTCTATTTGTTCGACGACTGTTTTTTTTTCGACCCGTTTTCATTCCGCCGTCACGTATTATTCTTGTTGCGACCGCCGGAAATAATACATCGATTTCCGATTGTGCGCGCTGTGAGACTATGACTATGACATTGGGGTTGACTAGGTGCTGACCAACGGACTATGTACAATAATATAAAAATATAATATATTATTTTGACTATTGATAGTAAACATACGGACCAGCGCAGCTGCTAAAAAATGTTCGTTCGTTCGTTGGCCCAAATTTAAAAGAAATCAACGATTTTTTGCCACTGAGAAAATCCTCGTTTTCCGTCCCCTTTCCTTTGTTTTTATACAATTTCCAAGGCTAAAAAAATCCACTTAATTTATAAACAAACTTAAAAGTTGAATGTATATTGTTTTTAAATTGATTATAATTTGTTTTTATAATTTCATGAAAGTTTTTCTTTCACGATAATATATAGTCTATTATGTTAATTGTCAACATCTGGTATTTGAGTTTGTAGTTTGTTTTTTTTTTTTGGAAATAGATGACCCAGCTGTAAGATATAAAAATATAAGACACTTACGTTGGTTCTGAAAGAAAAAGTTTCAATGTTTCCGATAATTATGTGCTCAAACACTTGAATACTCTCAAAATTTATTACTGTTGTCATAGGTTAGAAACCCATTGTTTGAAACGAATATTGAAGAATCAAAGAAGGAAATATTCAAACGATGGTTTGCAGCATATTATAATAATGTGACATGTTGAACACTCTTAAGTGCATCCAAAGTGTTGATATTTTTAGTAAAGACAGTAGTAGTACAAACTGCGTCTGTAAATGTATCATACATTTTAATTCATAATATTATATTCATTTTTATAAATATCAAACATTTTTTCAAATTGATACAAACATTTTATTAAATCTTTTTATCTTATACCTAAAAAGTAGAAACAGTGAAAAAAAGAATATTACAATCTAAATTTAACTAAATTATTTAAAATAATACTGTAAAATTGTAAAATAAAAATCACAAAACAAAACTTTGGGGTGTAATGCATTATGCAGTTAACCTCCTCGTGGTGCACCCTGGGGAATGCACATGGGCTTTGCAATAAAAAAATATGATTTTTACCTTAGAAGGACGCGTACGTGGGTCATACCTTTTTTATGGACGCACTCGGGAACATTATCCACTTGATAAGTATCAATTTGGGATGCAATCAAAAGATCGCCATATTAAACTCCAAATATACCCGTCCGCAATCTGAACTACATATTTATTCATCATTATTAAGTACGTCACTCCGAACGTTACTCTTGTCCCTCGTTTATATATAGGTAGGTAGGATACCTATCATCGTAATCGATTTCGTCAAAAATTACGACCGATCAGCGGAGTGCGACGGCCCATGCTGCTAATGCTAAATATTATATGGGTCAGACAGAATTTTGGAATAAGGAGAATTTTTTATTCTATCCGTCCTCACGACGTGTCGACGATACCTATAACCTAACCTGCGCGCACCGATCGACGTTTTTTTCGCGGTTCGTTGATAATACCAACTGGCGTGCCACATATACCTTGTACTACAGTTGTACGACACACGCTCGGAATTTCGGACAAAATCCACGATCGTCACGTCGGCCTCAGGAAGTGTATCGAATAGGTGAAATTATTGAAAATAATCGATTATCATTGCAATTATAATATTATTATAATATGATGACGTTGAATTGGACGAAAAACGGAGTCGCCGCGATGTGGTCCGTACCGATATTATAATATGATTAGGTATAATACTTGTGACCGACTTATTATTGAAAAGCCTGAGAAAATTTTTCGTTGCTGCGACGGATTCTCTCGTCTTTTCGACAATGTACCTATTATCACGTGTGAGCTATAATATTATGATCGCCGTCTATGTACGTTTTAACCAAATCGCATCGTATTGATAGTGTTGTATTAGGTAATATTATATATATATATATATATAATTTTCTAAAGATGTACGCAACAATATGCATATTATGTCTGCAGGTATATATATGTACCGTTTTCCGTATCGCCATTAAAGTATTAAACGCGTAACCTGCGCGGTGAGAAAAAAATACAGTTTCACCATTGGAATAGGTATAAAGACTATAGGACATGCACTCAAGAGTGCGAGCGAATAGAACATGCTGTTGTTACCAAAGCGGTTACCCACAAAATATACACAATTTATTACGCACATGATAGGGTTGTGGTATCTTTACTGGAAATCGGCACACGTATACGGTCTTTCCACATCGAAAAATTGAGTATATAATACGAACGTTTAGTCCCTGACAAATATTGAAATAGGAAAAAGGGAGAACTTTTAGTTTCTTTGGTTTTAATACAATTAAACCCTATACCTATCTTAAAATCCCGGTTCAGCATATATAATGTAATAATATACACATTTATAATAGGTAATTAAAGTTTAGCTCACTAGTATGCGTATATTGCGTCTACCTATGTCCTACTCCATGTCAAATATTTATCATATAAGTGCATTTTACAATAATTTTATTTTGACTTTTATTATAATTATGAGTTGTCATTTGTAATAATATTGACATATTATATGTATTTATACTATTATCATTTTCCAATTTTCGTATAAGAAAAAAAATTAAGGTTGAAAAAACCTGACTAGACTGAGAAATAATGAATTAATATTGAATAGATTTCCAATTTGTATGCAGTCTTTAAATGTTACAGAAGAAATTAAACGAATTAAAATGTTGGCAGACGACAAATCGATTAAATTTGTTTTTCTCTATCGTGATAAATAATTGATAACCGTACCCACGACCGCATAAAATAACCATTATACGGTAACAAGTATCTAGATTCTTCGGTCACAGTATACCGTGTACCTACGTACAATATAATATCAGGTACGGGCGTACGGTATCCACGCAGGTATGTCTATAAGTTTTACTCTTACGACGAGTGCTCAATAAATTGGCGACGAAAACTAAAAACCAATATCAAACGCAGGTACGTCGGATTTGCACTATAATGGATACTCGGTCTTTAATTCGCTCGCCTTACCGCACATCGCATTAAATTCGCTCGAAAGTTGCGGTCGCATTTTATCAATCTCATCTCATCCGTATAATATGCACAATGTAGGTACCTACCTACACCTGAGTATAACATAACGCGGCCGCGTTTAATTGAACGCATGATATTACATTATAATAATATGATGTATGTATAGACGAATTATTGGGTTGCAAATTGCATTCGTAAGATTTCTATTCTACTTAAATTCCGAGCCGAGTAACTTTCAGCTATATATAATATTAATGGGAAAGGTCATAATAAAAAAAAAAAAAATAAAATAGGTACGATACGAACGCCACCTATAAAGGTCGCATACCGATATAGTCGGATATTGCGGGCATAATAAATTTATATCAAACGGTTTCTACGGAAATATGAATTATTGGCGGTGATTCGAAAACAGTATTTCCGCGGGTGTAGCAGAATTTCGCGCACACCTTGGTGGTACGCACGTTATGTAACGTTCTAGTTTTCCCGATAAGTATACCTATAGCGTATATTGTGTGGGAAGGAAACTCGCTAAAACATCTATTCTATGATTCAAAAAATATAATAATACTCAGTTCGCGGTTATAGACATCATATTAATATTATTACTATATTAGATCGTTGCGATCGATCGAAACTTTTAATTCATATAGTGGTGGTGATGCTATATATTGTGTTGGATATTGCAGTAAAAACTAAAAACCCGATCAATTGTGTAGAGAAAAATTACGGATCAGTCGGTTCTCGATATATTTTGCTGCCTATATAAACCGTTAACTTAACGAACGGAAAAAATCTCCATGCCGACAGACCTGCAGTGCCTATAATAACACCGATTATTATAATACGAATATATTGTATTGTATAGTCTGTTCCACGAACTTCTGAACCGACAGAGGTGTGGCTTAAAGTGTGTTTCCACTTTCCAATTTATTACGTTCGGGTGTGCCTAAAAATCAATGGTAAACCATGAATACCATGGAAAGTGTATACATGGGTTCTTACCACACGAAAAACCGACACATTATCGTGTAGTTGAATCCCTATGTAACCAGTGTTTCCAACATGAAACGTAAACGTTCAGTATACTCGAAGGTACACGTGAAGGTGTATAATGGAAAAGCACCTTGAGAATTTTCCAATGAATCTGCGATCTCAGAGTCAACGGTACAGGCGTGTCAGCATCCGGGGAAAACCACGAAAACCCGGGGAGCCTGTAATATAACGATCGTCGATCTCGGGTAAAATAAATGTTAAGTTAATTACTCGTATATAACGCAACGTATACCGTGAAATTAAACCCGACGAAGATCGATAAGTTTCCGAACGCACAACTCTCGTATATAGTATATAATTATGTCAACATACACCGTTTCCGGTTCATCGGAAAATTGGTCGAAAAAAATAATTCGACGAAAATCCCGTCGGGAGTGGCGCGCATGGAACCATCAAACGCCGTAAATCCGAATATCGCCAGAGAGAATTTAAATAAATGACGTTATCCGATTTGTTTTGCGTTGTCAAGCATGAATATCTATATAATATTATATAGAATTTGATATATGAAATGAAATATTGAACTTATATTTTTAAGCAGATTGATTTTTTTATTTTTCAAGATAGTTTGGAAAAAAACGTAAATGTTTGTATTACGTAATGATATTTATTTTTCAACATCTGCTTTGAGTTCCCTTACATTGCTATGAATATAATTTATTGATAAGCTATATCGTTGGAAGTATAAACGCACTTAAGTCGGTGAAACGGAGCTTTTAGATTATCTATCGCGATAATTTATTTATTTTCCTGTAGTTTGTAAATATTGAATATTTTTAAATTTTTAAATATTTCATGAACGGTTTCGTTATAGGTAGTAAAATATAGTCAATACCTATATAAAATAGTCGATAGTATTGAGAGTCGACTTTATAATATATAGGTAATTACGTTCACCGGTTTATGCGACATTGAGATTTGCGTGGTTCCTTTTTTTTTCTCTTAAAACGCGACACCATCAGAAAATCGCGCATGCGTTCTATTTACCGAATTAAATTATATTGTGTACATACGACATATCTATATATTATTATACTCGTGAAAACAGTATCATCAAAGTGAATTTTAACGACGATACGAAACTGGAAACTACATCTGCAAAACAAATTTATCGTGCGAATAAAAATCGTCCACAATTTAAGTTTATCGTTCATTGAATTCACGTAGGCAATAAAATTGTTGGAAATTAAAACGTCAGTTTTTAAGCCACCATACATAATTAATAATATGTACCTACGTTAAAATAATATAGGTTTTCGCATCGTGCGTATACAAATTCCTATAGTCTGGCAGTCGTATTTCACTTAAAATAAAGAGTGCACAACACAAATTCAGAATATTTTATTACTGCGCGGGCACTTAAACAGTCACATGCAGCACTCTGTAAACGAGTTATAATCTCCTCTTTTAAGTTTCAACCTGAATATATTATCGTCTAAGTGTGCGTATATCTACTTAATGTGAACCGATCGTGTTTATTTCGGCCATCAAATATGATATTTATAGATTCGTCTTACACAAATGCGTACCCATAATAATATATGATATAGGTATTATATAGTGTTCGGATCATTCGGGCAAAGTGTCGTACATAAACGTAAATAATTTCAGTAGGTATATTATTATACGCATTGAATATTTGAATGCGATTGGACGTATGTTGATTATTTCTAGTAGCTATCACGTGCATATTATAACGTACACTGAGAGATAAAAATGCGAAATAAAACCGATTAACAAAAAAGGTTCGTATAATGAACCGATTTAAAACATTAAAAAAAAAACAAAACAAAAATAAACTATCAATTTACGGGAGTCTGACGGTTTTATTAAGAAATACCATTACAATAATGTTATTTATTTTTACTCTCTCTCTCTCTCTCTCTCTCTCTCTCTCTCTCTCTGTCTCAGTCTATCAGTCTCTCGATCGAGTTAATTAACATTATGCATTCATAAATTATTATGCAGATGTGCAGTTCGCGCATTATGGAAAGAAAACGCCCCTCGGCTATATAAGGTATAATTTTATATAGAGATCGCGCTAGTAATCGTTTCGTTTATAAAACAATAATAAAATACATAATATTTTCGGTATTTCGATTACAATTATTTTAAGTTTGCACGAACTCTAACCGAAAATACTAATTCTTAGCCAAGCCGGAAGGGTTCTAAACAACTATATTAAAACGTAATAAAATAATATAAATGTAATAATAAGTTTACAGACAAATTCGTCGAAAACATGAGACGCCAAACGCAAGTTCCTCCTACGTGACTAACCTAATTGAAAATATTGAATTAACGCCACCTAAACAGGGTATTTTTTTTTAATTATAAATCCTGAATTATAGAGTTATAAGTTTACTATTGAGGATCATGTTTTTTAAATTATTTAGATTTTTATACCATTTAAAGAGTATCCCGCATTCCTGTGGTGATATGCAAACATCCATTTTCATAATAAATTCTAAAACTGGTGATTTTTTGGAAAAATGTTTTGAACCTAAACCAAAATTCTAATGAGTAAATCTTGATTTACAACAATGTATAAACTAAGGATAATAGTCCTTAAAAATGATTTTATAAAAATATAAAATATATTGTGTAATATTGAATCTAGTATTTATTATACTTTTTACAAATTATAAAATGGTGATAGGTTAACATAAATTAAAGATCAACATAGTTGCCCCATAATCCATATCGTCCTGCCCCATTAATGTAGACCTATAACCATTATTACACAAGGTAAAATAAATCATAAACTATACTCGTTTCGATTTTGATTTATAAACATCAACGTTAAAAAAAAATCATCTGCTTAACAATTTATAGAGAAAAAAGGTGATGGGTATCATTTAAAGAAAATAAATTGGTATTGCCACAATGCCACTCCTTGAATTGTATAAAAATTTAGTATTTGAAAATATGGCCCTTACGTAGGTATATTTAAAAGTTCAAAAATTCAATATTTTAATAAATTCATTATTAATGGGGGAAATGGTGATCACCATATACTTGGTGATTAGCGAAGCACCAATTATAGAGACTTGCAAGTTTGTAACCATGGGATTGGAATTCGTAACCCTAATACCAACCCTTCGAATCGAATCGAATTTTTTGTATTCGGGATGCCAGGACGGCGTCATATCCTATATAGTGTGTGCGTAGACCAATGGCTGCGCGGGAAATAAAAAGCACGCAAATTTGTTGTGCGCAGATTATTGGTAGCAACGAAATAGGATTACGTCGTAGCGTGGCGTAACAATAATGTTAAATGTTTCGATTCGCTGACCTAATGATAATAATAATATTATAATAATAAATTCGACGAGAAAAAAAACGACGTTTTCGAAACGCAGGTTTACAATAATTCCTACATAATGTACAATATTATTAGCCACGCATGGACGTAGTGTGTAATAAATCGTTCGATATGCGGTAAAGCACGCGGTGGAGCACACGGCACATATACCTGGTCGTAGGTAGTGGCATCGCGAAATCTCAAACCGCTATTGCAAAACCAGACTGCGGTCGCGACAGTTTATAAGCATCGCCGCCGCCGATTTGTGTCCTCAACAATATTATAATAATATAATATGCGAATACGTATTATTATTATATATTATATGTACAACCGGCAGCAGGTCGCGCGCGTCTCTTAGCCAGCGATCTGTCCGAATCCCTATGGACTTATGATAGATACAATATATAGAATGTATAGTTAAATATATATATGTGTAAGACACGTTACCGCCACCGAACCCATTTGCCGTATAAAATGGTAATGTTGTATAATATGTGTATAAATATAGGTACACTTAAAAAAGACACGTTTTTGTTTTTAGATTTCAGTAAATTACGTTATTTCACAATGGTAAACGAATATAATAATATTATAACATTATCGTCGCACGCGTTCGATTGTAAAATCTAAGACGCATATAATACGAGCGATTTATTAGATAATCCGCGGTTATGAACGACATTGCATAATAGGCGCACGTACCTTTTCGATAATAAAGGCCGGCGCTTAAACCTCGAGGCGTGTAGTATACATGGTTGCTGCGTCGGCGGAGATTGTGAGAAAATTGTTTTATTTTTTTCGCCATATTATATTATAAACTCGAATAGAAACACTAAATCACGCACTGATAATATACGACAACACGCATAAATCGAAACGTATTTGACGGATTCAATATTCTCGTTGTCATAATATATAGCGTATTATATATTACCCATTTACCCGTGCAATATGTACCTAACTACTGTTCACAGCGGTGTAATATATATTATATACCCGTATGTATTTTGACGTTTGGCGATTTTAACGCAGCAGTACGTTGATAACTCAAAGTTTTCGAAATGCTGAGCAATAAAATAATCGCTGTTGCAAAAGAAAACCGTTCAACAACCTCTATAATTAAGAAAAATAATGTAGATATGCTTTCGTGTTTTTCACGAGCCTCTCATTTTGAAAACTGAAGTTTGTATCGCCACAAGACACTCTTTAAATGGCACAAATAGTATGGAGAATTATATAAAGCGGTCTTTATCAAAAAATCGATAAATCAGATTTTGAATGCGACTGCATTATATTGAAGTAAAGATGGGGTTGGGCGTGATTAGTGAATCACCACTGTTTATGATATGATTTATTGTAGTTGTCCCGGAGCTTTATTATAGTTCTCGCGTTTACCGTTAAAACCACGGACATTTTCAATAAGCTCCGTACACTCATACGTCCAGATATTGAGTAAAAAAAACCTTAAAAGCGCATAGATCGAACGGCCTTATTATTGCCAAACAGGATATAACCTACGATATCGTTAAACAGAAACCTGTCAATATCTATTATATTATTATTATTGTAGCTGCAGCTCGTCTGCATGATATATAATACGCCAATCGGCTGTTAATGTTGTGCAGTGTAACCGCCGTCCCGTCGCACCTTACGAACGCGTTTCTTTGTGGAAAAAAAAACCATTCCGTCGATGACTGCATAATAATAACAACAATAATATAATAGTCACGCACGGTGTATATATGTATATATTGTAATATTATTTTAATACGTATTACGAATCCTATTTAGGCAATAATATTGTTATGTTAGCGTATGAAAAAAACTACCTGCAGCGGTACAAGATTGTCGCCGTGTGCGAGCACCGATGATGTACGGGCGTTTCGTTACAACATCAAGAATATAATATATTATTGTAATTATAATTATTGTGCGTTCGATTGTCGTGCGGCGAGTTATATTATGCTCAGCAGTCGGAACGCTGTGAGTATTATAATATGCTATAACGAGTCAATCAAAAGTAGGCGTAATACACCGTGATTCAGTGCACTTCTATTTCCCCTTAAATCTTTTATTCAAATACGGATTTTTCGAATTTTCCTTTTTTACTGTAATTTATTGAGCAGATCATTTTTTTCGAAAATTCGATGTTTAGCTAGGTATTTAAATCAAAATTAGAACGAGTAGTTTCTGAATATTATTAAAATGTTTAATAGGTTTGCTCAGGATAATAGTCCTTCCTTAAAAATGGGTTTACAAAAATATCAAATAGGTACGTGTAATGTTGTTAGTTTTTTGTTGGACGATTTTTACAAATTATAAAATGTTGTTATTTACAGTAAAAAATGGTCGGTTTTCATTTGAAAATATAAGTTGTATCCCCGCCGGGCGCTCCTTAAATGATATAAAAAATCTATCTGCACAAAATAAATTGCAATGATCGTCCCATTAATCGTAGGTACTTACTTTAAACTTAAAAACTCAGAATTCGAATAAAATATGTATTATTCATGTGGGAAAATGGAGACGAGCATGCTTGGTGAATCGCTCTGTATAACACTTACTATATACGTTATTACCTGCCTATTACGACGTTTTTCGCAAATGTCATCGTTCGCTGATGCCACACGCAAAGCCTTACCTGCTACAACAACACATGGCTATGCATAATAACATTGTCGTCAATGCGTCCCATTTGTAATCTCGTTTTCGTACTATATAATAACATAATGATGGACCACTTCGGCAGATTAACGCAACACAATAATGTAACGTATTAAGTATATAATGACCGTATAGATTGGAACAATGCCATTTGGCTTTCTATTTTTTCTTCAATATTTTCCACGCGCACCTACACATAAATGCGTTTCGATAAATAAAAGTTATTAATCATGTACGCGGGAGGTAGAATGTTACGTAAAAGATGTATATCGCGTAAATTCCAGCGTATATCGTGGTACACGCTCGCAATTTAAGCATGTCAAATTTTAAATTCGTATATTACCCGTACTCCAAAATATGATCACAAATTTTAAATAATAACGTTTAGAAAGAATAACATATTACTATATTATATGCACTTATATAGTGGTTAGAGGTATACGACAGTTGTATACTCACGCGGGTTAGAGATTGCGAGCATTAGGTACCTGGGTCGTTTTCGTTAAATTGTTTTGAAATTGGTAAAATTTCTGAGAAGTTAATAATTTCAAGGCCAATTCGTAGCTATATATACAATAACGATCACGACTACATAGGACCTAGTTTGCGAATTTTGCGAACGACCGGCAGAACACGTGTGTTTGAAAAACGATCGACATATCCGTTTAATTGCCCCGTACCTATATATATATATGAAATTATCGGCGTTACGATATATTATTTCCAAACGACTGGAAATGTAATATATCGTTTTGTCGTCTATATAGTATATATGTAGGTACAGTGTGTCTAGAAAGTTTGAAATCATTTTTTCGCGTTCGTGACGTACACCGCGATGACTATATAATAAAAATATACACCAGTGCGAGTACTCGTAATAGGTACAAGTACTTACTGGTACATATAAAGATTATTACGATAACCGATAGCACGTCTTATTATCAGTTCGAGTACGTTAAACGTATCGTTAATTGAATTCGATTAATCTCTAATCGTCGAGAATGTCGTCATTGGATATCGTGTGAAACGCCGAACAAAAATTTAGGGTTTCCAATAACTTTCATTTGCTACAACGCAAAAGTAATGAGTATAATATATTATTATAATGGTCCTGCAGTACGCGTAAAGTTTGTCACGACGTATTTTGAAGACACAAACCAACAAGCAGTGTGTGAAAATAACAATAATTGATTGTACGTATTTATTTCGTTCACCGTGAAAGCACAATTATTCTGTAACGTGGACAATTGCTAATATATAGAGAACAATTCTACGAAATTATCATATATTTTTTTGTAAAACGGTAACTGTGGGATGGTAAAATAGATTTAAATATAAGAAGAAATAATTGTAAGAAAAAAATGATATTAATATGCGAGTTACAAACAACGAAATTTTGGGCCGAACAAGTATAAGTGACTAGACGCAAGTACGGTTTCGAAATTCGCTCAGAAAAGGGGGGGTGTTGTTTATAATAATATATATTTTTATTTTATTTAAGTAAGAAATAAAACTGCGGGAGCTGAATTATCGGTCTGACAAATAATATATTATAATCATAGGCGCAAATAGACAAATTATTTTGGGGGGACTAAAGCCCCTCCTACAATATTTTCTAAAAATTATATATGCTCAGAACTAATTACTGACTTTTGAACTGGGGGGACTTGGCAGAAATGTGGAGGGATGAAGTCCCCCCAAGCCCCCACCTATTTGCGGTAATGATTATAATGAGGTCTACATAATTTAATATAGATTATATAATATAGATACATTATAATATACACGCAAGACCGTTGGGGAAAAGTTCAGGGGTTTCGTGATCCACGAATGACAATAATAATTGATTTCGATTGTCAGACTATCTTTTATTTTGTGGCGATGTGCTGGTGTTACAACATGGCAGTGTGCGGTTGCCTTTAAATTATATAATAACGGATTGTAATTTTGATGATGAACGTAAAATGAAAAAAGCCCAAAAATAAAGAAAATAGAAATATGCCTCCAAAAGCAAAAACACCTATATATTATACAGCATAAAATTGGATTTGTCGTAACATGAAACAAATTTGTATCCAACTAGCCTTATTTTAAGATTGCATAAAACAATTAATTATATGCAATTGATTGTAGTTTTAGATTTTTGATTTTTAAAGTGAAACCAAAATCTATGCAGTGGAAAATATTTAATAGTTGAATAAATATTTTGATGTCTGGTGGCCTGTGTTGAATAATTATACACTTAGATTACAGTTTTTCAAAATCGTTAGATCAAACTACTCTACTCAATTTGTTTTATTATATTGTACACAATTATGTATTATTATACTAACGGTGTGGTAACCACGTGTTTCAGGTCGGTACCACGTACAATGATAACCGCGACGAGCCGACAGACAGCAGGTGCAGATGAACAGCAACCGTCTGCGCGGACAGCCCTCGATCGCAACGGTGCGGGACAGACGACCGGTGGCGGTGGCTACGACCACGACGTTGTTGACGCAATGCTGCCGCACTGATTTCGGGATCGGAGTCGGATGCGGCGACGCCGTACGTCTACGCACTGACGCCGGCCGGTCGGTTTACCGCGACCGCAGAGTCGACGCCGACGACCAGCTTCCGGACGCCGCAATGGCCGCGTCCGTAGCGTTGCCCGAACGGTACCGGCCACCGACGGCCACGGTACCGGCCGCCGCCCATCACCAGGCGACGGCTATGTCGGCCGACGGTGACCGCTCGCAGCACCGCCGTCACTACCAAAACGGTTACCGGCCGCACCACGCCAAGTACAACAGCGTGTCAGCCGGCAGCGCGCTGTCCAAGTCCATGCGGTACGCCGACGGTTGGCTGTACGAACGGGACGCCGGCGCCGGTGGCGCGGGAACGGTTGGCCGCCACGGGGCTGCTGGCGGCCGGAACAAGTCGCGCAGCACTTTCCTGGGCCGCGAGCACTTCGGCACGGTCGCGGCTGCCGCCGTGGCCGTGGCCGCCGCAGCAGCCACGGTGCAAGTCCCGCCGGCGGCCGATGACCCGTACGACCGTGTCCGCAGGAACCGCATGGCCACCGCGGCCGGGAAACTGGACAGGAAACGGAACCGCAGCGGTTCGCCGAGGACGCCGTCACCCGATTACGACGATACGGGTGCAGGCGAACGCGTCGTCTCGTCGTCCCGCCGGTCGATACTCGAGTGCAACGTCAACCCGTACGATCTGTTGCAGCAGACCTCCGACAATGACGAGAACGACGAAGGCGGCGGCGGCGGCGGCGACGGTGACTGTCCCAAGCGGATGTCGCTCAAAGATAAGTTCATGAACCGCATACAGGACACGGTGTTCGCCAAGAACAAGGCGAGCGTCGGCGGTTTTGGATCGTTTTCGTCCAACGGGTCGGCCAAAAAGACCTCGATGGACCGGAACACCGGCGGAGGTGTCAACATCGCCGGACACACGGTAAGCACTAAGTGTGGCTACTGAATTGGTATGTTTAATAGTTTAAATCATCACTCGTCTGCAGGGGAATCTTCAAGAAAGGAGAAAGGTGACTGCCCCAGTCCTTGTATACCTTTTCAAAAGTTGTCTTGTTTCTTTTGTAACTTAACTGTTTCTGATAACATTATTTATTTTTATCAATTTATTTATTATTTACAAAATGGACTTGCACCGAAGTAAATAGCTAGTACATAATATTACATAATATTATACTATGTAACAATAAAATAATATAACAACACAATAGTTATAAAAAAAACGAATGCATAATAATATACTATAATATGGTTTTATATACTAAGGAAAAAAGGCTCCTCATTTGCCAGTTCCATTAAAGGATTAATTGGCTCATTGGACATAACATAATAGGTTGAGCAGAAAGGAAAAAAAAAAGAAGTTTTATTGCGAGTAGAACGTGAATGGGCTTATTTAACATTGACAAATGAAATAAGAGAGCTAGGAAGCCTGGAAGCGTCAATATCAGGAGAGATTAGCTATGCGATAGGAAGGAAATGTTACGAGAGTATTGACGGTCAGTTAAAGTGAATAGGTTATAAGTTTAATTAGGACGGGGGAAAGTGATGTGGGCAGGGGGTTTCCGATAATATAATTTTTATAATATTAGTATAATATTGTATGTGAACGATTAGGTATTGCATAATATTATATTATATTACCGACAGTCATACACACTAAAATTACAAAAAAATATTAAATGTTTTTATTTTAATTTTTAATACATTTATGCTATACTTTGATGTCTTTGTGTATATACAATTGTCTTTCCATAAGTCGTAAAAGAGAAAGAGCAAATTTTACGTTTGGAATAATAAGAATATTGCTATTATGGCCCCACGAAGGATTATTTTGATATTGTTCCCACGGAGAACCCTAAATAATAGTATATCCTATATATTATATTATATTCTTACATTCTAATTTTATTCTGCGTTAATTCACTCAAATATTAAATATAACCAAGTAAAATGAATTATTCTGAACTTAGAATATGCGATGATATGCGTTACTAAGATTTTAACACATGTAGGCTCCCCTACACTTAAAAAATATTATTAAAAATAAATATAATATAATTTAGAATACGCAATTTGAATATATATGCAAAGACCTAGTTTATACTTTTAGTTTCCGCCCCCCCCCCCTTCAAATGGGTCTATGGACGCCACTGCTAGTCTGAAGTTTAGGGTTATAGCGGTTTTGTATACCTAACGATTTATTTACGATTTCGCGCAGGTTCGACTGTTCGACGGCCCCAAGTCTCCAGCCAGCCACAAGAACGCGTCTTCGGTGTGGTACGACGACGGGTCCGCTTCGGACGTTGCCGCCATACCGGCCGCGGGGACGGACCAGTCACCAGTGAGGCCCCCGAGGCGCCGGTGCAAGCCGGCCGCCGGCGTCGACTTGTCCGCAGGCCCAGCCAAGCGATCTCACTCGTTGACGACGTGCGGCATGACCACCGTGTCGTCCGAGATCAAGTCCATTCTGAAAAAGCCCGCGTCGATGACCACGGACGATCTGAGTCCGGTCAGGTCTCGGACACCGGTCACTGCGACGTCGGCCGAAGTCGTCGGTACCGGCCCGTGCAACGGACCGCAAAAGAAGACGAAAAAGCAAGTGCAATTCGACATCGTTTCGGTGGCCGTCGAAAAACCGACCGAAGACGACGGTGACCACTTGGAAACTGCAGCCTCGTCGGTGACAGAAAACCGTGTCGAACACACGCCGCCATCGACGCCTGTACCACCAACTCCTTCACCTTCGCATCACCTACAGCATCGGCAAGACCAAAGCCCTTTGTGTAGTGGTAAGTTCTCCAAACTTTTAAACATGTAAACGCGAATCCCGTTTAGACGCCAATCGCAATAGTATATTGTGTTGGCGAGGGCGGGAAGTGAGCTATTTCAGTCGCGGGTGACGTGTGCGGCTGAGTGCGTGTGCGTACATTTCGCCTAGGACTGAAATTGCCTTCCCGCACTAGCCACACATACCTACTATTTTTTGTCACACTTCTACATTCATCGATCACGGGTAATGCAGGGATTTATGCTACAACTAGACTATAATTCTACGATGACAACAATATTTCACGAACGAAACGATTTGGTTTTATTTATTTTAAGCGTCACGCATGGAGGCTATACAACTAATATAAGATGTAACCAATAGTTTATGTTTTGTAAGCACCGTGGTATAGATTTCATTGTCTGGTTGTGCAGGAGATACGCGTGATATGCACTTTTGGGGATTTCTATTTTACCGCCTGGCACTTTTTGGGATTTCCACTTTACCACACGGCACTACTAGGGATTCCCACTTTACCGCCCGCTGGACGCTTCACGACGCTTCTACCACTATTGAAAACCAAACTTTCGGTGCAGGCGTGACGAAAAATGATTTTCGACTATACCAAATGTCTAGAAACCTTTATTATAAATATATTTTGTAAAAAAACTGATTTAATAATTTAGCGATAATCACTGTTTTTTTAATTTTTTTCTCACCTATGATTTGAGTTGAATTATATTCACCAATTATCGAAATTGAATACAATAATTTATTGTATATAGCGGTCACATAGTGTAAGAGTATACCATGATTGTCCGAGGAAATATGGTGATGTGCGGTATATTACCACTGGCCGCCTAGGAAAACAGTACTAATACGTTTTTTCGGGTTTTGAGATGAAATTAGTAAAGTATATTGCTATATCAAATGTTGGTTATTTTAACTTAATTTAATGGAAGAGTTAAGTTGACATAAGTTATACACTATTCATTGTAGTATTGTACTATAAGTAGGTACTATACGTTGATAGAAATTTGCGTTTGATGCACCATTTATGTCATTTTGATTTTGATTTTTGAACGGAAGGAGTGTCATGCAAATTTCCAAACTAGGCTTGAAAGTTCATGTGAATGGCGACCTATATATTTCCGTATAAAAAGCTTCGTAAAAGTAAATTTTTTTCTACCAAGAAGACGGCAATACCTGTTGCTTGCCATTTGGATATGTATTCAACGCATTTTTTATTTTTGCGTTGAAAAGAATGTCGACCAAACTTCATGATTAAGCTATATAAAGCTTACGGAAACGGTAATTTAAATGTAAAAAAAAAAAATTATTATGAAAGTGATTTGCAGGAGCCAAACTTAGTCGAAGGACATAGGGTAATTTTCGGCATTAAGCTGTTAAAGCCGTTCGAATTAAATTATTTCGGATATTTTCAAAATAATTATTACTCGTCCACTAGTACGGAGTATTGAGTACGCGCTTGCTGGAGATATTCATATTATCGTATTTATAAACACATATATTCGTGTGCACTGACGGACAAATGGATTGTCTCGGTTTTTGACAGTGAAAAGTGATTTCTGTAGTGTCGCGCAGGCTGAATCGTGTGGGCGCTCTTCCGGCGGTGTCAGTTTTAGACCGCGGTGAAAGGGATCCCACTGATATTATTCGTGGGTAGGAGTGGAAAGGAAGAGGAGGGGCCACCCATAATACGTCATTGAACGCGGACTCGGGTGTATTATGATAACGTTACAGAAATACGAGTAAATGGTTTTAGACGGTGCAACTATATATTATTAATAATGTAGGCGTGGTAGGTTCTCTGGCAATTCACGCAAATCACGAGATTTAAATTAGTAACAATTATAACATGATAAACAGTAGAAACGGTGATTTGGGCACGTGCACTGTTATTGTGATCATTATTTTTATATACACGTGTATAATTCGTATAATCAAATATAAGTACCAATATAAAAAATATTACACAAGGTGAACAAATGAGCGAAAAACATTTGCTTTGGGTCTTGTCAGCGGCTGGTAAAAGTTCCAATTTACGTAAAACACATGGTAAATTAATCGAACTTTCCAATTCACGTGGACCCCCTCATAAGTAATACCCCCCCCCCCCCCTACACCACCAAAAAATGCCATCAACCTATAGTTTCACCATATACGATACTCATAAAACTTGTGTTATTTTCAGTACCGGAAGCGATCGTGGCAGCAGTCGAACGGAAACTGAAAAGGAGCCTAAGCGACAGACAAAACTCCGGAAATTCCACCGGGTCGGACGACGTGACCGTGTTCAACGACACTATGCGAATCCACGTGCGGCACAAGAACAGACCGGACAGTCGAGTGGCGTTTGACAGGCCGGCTGAACCACCACCACCTCCACCACCGCCACCTCCGTCGACGTCGACCCCGACGATCACCGAACTGTTTCTTTGTGGAAGAAGAACAGGCGACGGTAGCGTGGACAATGGCGACGACCACAACAACAACAACAACAACAACAACAACAACAGGACGGTGGTGCAAGTTTCGCCATCCGATGAACTCGGAACGTGCCCAGAATATCCGGTCGAACCAGAACAGAAGACGTCCATACTCATCAACTCGAGTCCGGGACTGAAGACGTCGGTGATCATCGGTGAGGGCGGTGCGGCGTACGCCGCGTCATCCGACAACAAGGTGACCATCAGCATCGGGCCGACTGGAAACACGGGCCGGGGGGGCAGGAGCGGAAATTACAGGAGCAACGTGACTGTGGTTGACCGGGCCGGAAGCCTGATGTCCGACTTCATCCGGATGAACTACGACCCGGTGCAGGCTGCACGCCTGGACGTGACGCCGCACGTATGTGGACGCAGGTCCAGTGGAAGCGGCACCACGCCATTGGTCAGCCCGTACCGCGTGTCGGAAATTGAGAAACACCACATGGCCGTCCAACCGCTGTCCGACACCGAGTCCAGTTCCGAGTCGTGTTACGCCTCGGCTAAGGAGGACGCGTCCTACTCGTCGGTGTCATCGGCGTCCTCGTCATCGTTCTCATCCACTTCCTCGTCGGCCGCGGCCGCAATGGTGGCTGACGCCGAGCCCATCTACGAGGAGATATCAGAATCGCCCACGCCACCACCACTGCCCTCGTGCCCGCCACCCGACCGCGCCGACCACGAGCCGGCCGCCATACTACCGTGCCGGTCAATATTCGAGGGCGCCACCAAGTATGACATCATCAACTATCTGGTGGACGCGAAACGCAGGTGCGGCTCGCTGCATGACACGTCCGCCTTACACCCGAAGTTTGTGGTTGTCTCCGACGAACAGGCAGCCGCCGAGTCTGACTCTTGCGGCGGCGGTGGTGCGTGCAACGACTCAGGCGAAGAGTCGTCGTCGTACGGCGGCTGCGGCCCGGCCGCTGTGGCCGCGATACTGCAGTCAGCCGACGCGGCCAAGAGGGCTGCGGTGGAAATCGAGCGAAACGATTCGGGCGTGGGCTCGGAGACCAGTCAGAGCTCGCGGAGCAAGTGGCAGCAGCAACAGCAACAGCAACAGCAGCACGAGACCCAGCACAGTTGCGAGGACTGCGACCAGCCCGTCGAGATACAGACGACGGACGGGTGAGTGCGGGCTTCATTAAACGATTTGGGCAGGATTTTCAGGAAAAATTATCGTGGCAGACGTAGATATAAGAGCTGCGCCACAAATAGTCGTTGAAACCGCCACGTTTTTGGAATTATATTGAAACAGCCAAAAATAGACGGGTAGCGCCAAACCGCGCGCTTCAACCGTGGAGCAACGCAACGCTGTTTAAACAGCTATATGTGACGCCGGCCTAAGGGTCTTATTCTTAGTCGATGTTTAAGGATGAGTATCGCTTAAGCTAATTTTGATAATTTAAAAAAAAATTGCGATAATAACTAGAAGCAATGCATAATATTATGTACATAATGTACCTACGTAGGTCTCTACCAACCATAATTTAAGTAATACTTTTCTTTTTCTTAAGCCAAAGTCTCGTTTATGAATATCATTTGAGTCATATGAGTATAGTTTAAGCATTATTTATTCTTAAGCATTGACTATTAATACGCGTTTTATATATAAGTCGGGCGCGTGTGGCGTGCTAAATACAATTTAGGTAATGATCAGTGGCGGCGCTTATACTGTGAGCGCTGGTATTGCGTTGCCTCGGTGATACCCTTGTAACTGGGTTGGTGGTCCCGGGTCCGTTCAGTTTTGGATGTTGAGATATTTCAATATTTGGTTGGTTAATACTTAATACTGAATGTTTTTAAATTAGTAATCATTATAGGGATATTTTATTAATTTAATACTTATAAGTTATAACTTATAGGTATAGTTACGCGATCTAAAGGTAATGGGGGGAGCGAAATATTCCCTACAAAACTGCATATTTTCAGAACTTGGCGTAGCCCAGTGGCGCAAATAGGGGGGGGGGGGTGGCTTAGAGGGCTGAAGGGGCTTATCCCCCCCAAAAATCACCCTCAAAAAATAATAGTATACCATTCTTAAAAGTATGTACCTATAAATTATAATTTAAAAAAAAATGTGTTGGGGCTTGAGCCCCCCCTAAACATTTTTCCTATTTGCGGCACTGGCGTAGCCCCCACGGATGATGAGTAATGTATAGGTACGACTCTCGTATACTAGAGCTCTCGGTGTGAGGAGATCGACCGAGACGACATTTCTTGTCGAGTCACGTTTTTGATGTTATAATATTATAATATATTTCGTCTACGCATGCAATATACACGAGAAAGTAACGCACGTGCACGTGGTACCTATATATATTTACAATATCCAGCCATAGGCAGGTATAGTCGTTACTCGTTACTTAAATATCATACGCGCGTATGTATAAAGTCGATTTGAAGTTAAAAACGCACACTCAGCTCGGCCGTAAACCCTCGAATCGCAGCCCGCAATAGACGTCTCCGTTGGTATACCCGTACGTCGTCATTGTGTTTTTTTATTACTATTACCATTATTATCATTATTATTATTATTATTATTATTATTATATTACCGAACGGGTCACGTGCCGTGTTCAATATCCGTCCGGCCGAAAAAAACGTATTATTGTAGATACGTGTCGTCATCATTATTTTCGTCTGTAATATTTACGCGCTCAACGCACGTATAGTTGTTAATCTCTGCCGCCGCGGTTTCCCGCTGCACCGTGAAAACCCCATACAGGAATATCATGCTTCGTGAAGTCTAGAGGTGTTCCTCTACGCGTCTCCGTGATGAACGAAACGATATCATCCGAGAGCGCAGTTTTCTGATATAGTTTTTCGAGATTGATGAGACGTCCTAAAGACAAGCCGTTCTTGACGCACAGCTGTATGTGTATGTAGATTGTCGAACAGCGTCTAAACCTAATATGTGTCTGAATTGTGTAATCGGACCGATCGTTCCGTAAAACTTAGAACGAATATTCATTTTAGTCGGCAATTCCATGTGTGTGCGCGTGTGTGTTTATCGATTTAGTTTTACAACGACAAGTGACCAATTTAAAAATAAACGTGAATACATATTTTTAAATTGAACCTGTATAATAATGTGTAATTATTATTATATTATAGTAAAAACAATAGAATTCATATATTAAAAAATCCAATAATTTTTCCGACCGTCGACTGATGTTCGTTAATAAATAGGTTTTGCGTAATGGCCGGTTGGAACGAGCGCGATAACCTTTTTTGAACCCTAGTGCAATTCGAACATTACCTTTTTCTGTCCCGAGTGCAATTTGGCAAAAATAAATACCTACGATTTGACCTTACCCATGTGTATCATTCGTTTTTATTCCGATCGCCGGCAACTGCAGCAGCAATAATAATGTTAAATATATATGTTGTAGTCGTGCTGGAAATTAAATTCCTAAATGTTTGATTGTCATTTATCCAGAAAAATATTTTACACGTTGTAATATTTTTTTAATTCGATATAACAAGCAGAGTCGGATTAAGGATCAGAGCCACCCTGGAGCAATATACAGTGGAACCTCGATAAGTTGAGATTCAAGGGAAATTAAGTTATTTCTACTGGTCGAAGTTATAGACTTACTAAGCTTATGTTAGCTTAGGTTAGATTAGGCAAAGGAACGGAATTTATTAACGTTTTCGACTTATCGAGGTTCATCTTTAATATATTTGACACCCCTTATCGAGGAGACATTAAAATAACATAAATTAAATATTTCATATATACAATAATATGTGAAGCAATATAATTCCATATACATATAAAATACCCTATTTTGTAACGTAAATAAATACAATATTACAAGACAGTACAATTATTTTAATAACCCTAAAGCAAAAAAGGCTGCTCGGAGCGTCAAAATCGTGGCTCAAATTTCGATGGCGTAGGCACTGACGCATATATACTGTTGACAAAACTACAAAAATCGTTTATTTATACTCTATTGTCTTGTACACAATTCTTCATAAACTGTGATTAATACCTCTATAATATATTCACGGTGGTATGATAATAATATGGTCCATGTACTAATAATATTGATTTTTTCAGTGCCATACGGTTTTATTTAATTTGTTCGCCTCTTCGCCTTTGAAATTAAAATATGTTATATTTCCCCAATAACTTAACCTATATTACCCCAATTGAACATAATATACCATAAAGAAAATATGCCTTAAATATTTGTACCTCAGAATAAATACGCCGAGCTGAAGCAAAATCTGCCCTTTCTCGCCTATAAAAATATTACTATATTAATCCTTGGTCTCAACTGGTAATAAATTTAAGTGAGCCGGGTTGGGAGGAAACCTAAGCAATAACGAAGAAGAATGGTTCTACGTCACTTTGTACGGTCGAACATTAAAAATACGAAACGCGGACACTTCTTCTCGCGGGTATGACTTTATGGATTGCAGAACACGGACAATTTGTACTATGTTATATAAAGTATATATAATATATTAAGCAAGTTTGAAGGCATGACCAATTATATTAAAAATGTTCCTAATTTTAAATACTATTTGGCATATTATCTAATTTGGTAATACATTTATAATTTATAAATATACTATAGCACAAAGTTATAATATTTGGTTGTTGCCTAACCTATACATTTAAAAAACTAATTATTTTGACTTGTTTGAATACCAATTATAATATTTTAATTAACTATTTTAGCTAAATAAATAAAATAATGTTTAAATCTCATCAAACTTAATAACATTTATTTACTTATTTTTGCACGTATTATGTAGACATAACATAGACTAGTGTCCGATTCTGAAATTAATATTTTTACTCATCCGCTGTACAAAGTTTCCACGTTCTGCAATATTCATTTTTATACGACCGTACAAAGTAACCAGAGTTATGCATTTTAAACAATGGACCGTACAAAGTGACCGTTTACCAAGAAGAGGTACCTATATGCGATTTAATTATAACGTCGACCGTTTTTGTCTTTGACCGTTCGCAGTGGCATCATGTTCGCTCCGCTGGTGTGCCGCAAGTGTCACAAACGCAGGGCCGAGCGGCGGGAGATCATAGCCGAAATCGTCGAGACCGAGGAGAAGTACGGCAGAGACCTGGATATCGTCACCGAGGAGTTTTACCGGCCCATGATGGTGGCCGGTCTGCTGAACGCCGACCAGCTGACCACCGTGTTCCTAAACGTGGCCGAGCTGAAGGAGCACAGCGCCGCCCTGTCGCAAAAGCTGCGCGACGCATACGAGATAGCCGTCGAACAGGGCGACGATGACCTGCTCACAGTGAACATCGGCCGGCTGTTCCTGGAAGCGTCACCGTCCATGCTGCACGCGTTCCAGTCGTACTGCACCCGTCAAGTACGTCATATATATATATATAATATATACCATTAACCTAACTTATGTCCTATACGATACCGCGTTTGACATCGTGTCGTGACCGCAGGATCGATGTCGACAACCAATATAATATTATACATTGATGACTTAACGTCGTTCGCATCATTTACCGAGTAATCGCAAATAACGTAAGACACTCATTATTTAGAAAACTATTAACGTTTTCGAAAATATTTTTCTAACATAATTGTAGGTATATAGGTAATAGGTAGATATAGCCATATAGGTATTTAAAAACTAAAATGTTTATAAGAATATTACATTACCTACCTATTTATTGTCAACATTATTTTCATATTTTTAAAGAAGAACCACTCGACATTAAGTCCATAACTCAGCTCATCTTAAGTTTAAATACACTTACTAACTTCCTGAAGTTTGATTTTTATTGATCGAAATACTCTGAATACAATTTCTGCTTCGGAGTAGGAAATTAAAAATGTATAATGTCATTCAAAACAGTAAAGAACTTTTAAAAAAATAGTAAAAAATATATTATTTTACCAAACATTTTGTTTTGTAAGAACTTAAAATCATGTAAATGTTTTTAAAAACTTTGATGTTTTCTGAAATAATGAGTGTCTCACTGTTTATTTTATACCATAAAAAGTCCATAAATATATTATCATTCAAAGTCCTGAACAATATAGTAAAAGTTATTCATTTTAAGTTTTGAAAACAATGTACGATAGTTGCTTACGGTGGCAGCACTTACGCCTGTACATGTCTAGACATATCCTGACATACCACTAGAAACTTGTTCTCAGCTGAGTAATAAATAGTCCACATTAGTCTCGCGGTAGCAGAAAAGTGCGATAAAGTTACACGCTTACATTTTACACGCCGATGATGTTTACTGCACCATCGCCTATGCCCACCTGTAGCCGTCAACTATGTGGTCAATCATGCGTGCACCATATATTATAATATATTATAGTGAAAGTTCTGTCGGGCGACGGTCCGATGATATAGTCACGAGTTTCATATACTTTTATGTTCGCGTAACGACGTTTTCGTTTCACAGGGTAACGCCGCCTTGTTGCTCGCCAACCTGGAGAAGGAGAAAGAGCTGCTGCGCATATTCTTGAGGGTGTCGCAGATGGAAAACGCCGTGCTCCGCCGGATGAACCTCAACAGTTTCCTAATGGTGAGCTTGCAACACGGCTATGTTATAATATTATTATATCGATACGGCTGCGGGGCATCGGTGACGATTTATACGGGCGCGCGCGTACGCGTGCAGGCGACCGTGTCACGCGCCGCAGACGATAAGGGGAGTCGTGCGTCGACGGGGCTCAGCGTGCACGACGTGTCGTCGCGCCTTATTTTATATAATTATTATTATCATCCAAAATCGTAAAATACGATGGTAATCGGTTTTTTTCTTTTCGGTTTTCCGTCTGTCACACCGCAGGTGCCCGTCCAACGCGTGACCAAGTATCCGCTGCTGTTGGCCCGCTTGTACAAAGTCACGCCCGAACACCATCTGGAAGCTCGGCAGACGCTCAACGAAGCGAGGCACAAGATACAATTGCACCTGGAACACATAAACTCCGTGAGTGCCTTCTGCGCGAATATTATTTGTTTTGCTCGTAAATTTTTCTTCGCACAAACCATTATTGCACGTTCCCGTTTGTCCGCAGCTGGCCAAAGACATCAGTTCCACGAAACTGTGGCGAAAAATTTACGCGATCAACGGCAAGAGGCCTGACAACGAGGACTTGGCCGACATCAAATTCCGCAAGGTAATAATAACATTCACCGCACTGCCGTAGTGCCTTCAGCTGTTGTTATTTAAACTAAGTATACTTTTAAAAAAAAAACTGGTGTTTATTTATATCTGATGGAATATTTATTATAATTTATTATCGTCTACCTTACTTTTTGTTAATATATAAATGGTCAATTGAAAAAAAATTTACACTTTGACAGTATAGAGCACGTCGCATGCTATTCGAAATTTAAAATACATTTTTTTTATTATTATTATTATTATACATTGTGCCGAAAGCAAATGACTATTTTTCGTCACTTTCAACCTGACCCTAGAGTGTCAATGAAGATGAATTACGTTAAAAAAAACGTCACGTGAAGGAAGTTAGTGGGAAAAATATTTTCCAATTTTCGAATACGTAGATAATGAGAAAGGCGAGGAAGAGGACAGTTTTAAAGCGTAGTCGCGTGAGAGAGAGAGTCATGTCCCCTCGTCGGATGCGACGTTGCAAATTTCTCGATTAGTTTCACCGTCTTGAAAACTGCAGAAAGGCAAACTCATAAGTGATAAGTGGAAAGAGCTGATCGGTGATGAAAACAGTATTATTTATCAAGCAGGCGTTAGTGAGGAAAATGACAATCGCGTACGTCCGGTAAGGTTGAGCCCCAACCCACACCAAAACCAAGGACGAATATAAAAGGAGATAAATATATACCGAGAGGGGAAATTAGGAGGGAGTAACAGCACAAATCGACCACTGAAAAGTGTTAGGTTAGGTTAACCTTATACAAACGGATGTGTCGCATTTCGGGGTTTCAATTATTATTTTTTATCACGAAATTATATTATTATATTCGACTAAAAAGAGTAATAAATATTCCAATGGTATAATGTATTTTGATGGAGACGACGCGTGTCTTGATTATAAAGTATCTTGTACTTATTTACAACGGAATAATAATTATATTGTCATTATTGACTCATTACATATTATACGCGCGTATTATAAGCGTTTGGAGACTTTAATTTCGACGAGTCGTAATTATTTAGAACGAAGGCACCTGCAGAAATTTAAATCCGTATACGGAAACGTATTAGAGGTATTACCCTTATCTAGCTCCTGGGTGATGTTTAGTGTATTGTAGACAGGCCCATACATTTAGTATAATGAGTACAAACGTATTATGTACCTATATTGTAAACAGTAACGGGACAAAAGATGAGGTGTTTGGGTGGTATTCGGCGGACAGGGCAGGACATGACGTGACTTTTTAATTTAAAACAAAAATACAACTTTAAGCTATTTCTAAGGATGGCGAGTTGTAAAGGTTCTAGTAATTGATGTATGTATACTGGGTAGTATATATTATTTTAACGATTAACAGTCGTCTCCGAATAAATAGTCGAGTTCGTCACGCCAAACGAACACACGCGTGTAGACCTATGTCTAACATACATTTTCGTTGTTCGGGCAGGTGGCCGTGGACGTACTCGAATGGTCAGGACTCGGAGAAGAGATCCGGTTCGCCATGGAGGGTCGGCTGCTGTACACACAACCGTCGGACCACAATTGGCGGCGGGGCGGTAGGACCATCAAACTGATGCCGATAAACGCGATCATCGTGACGTTGGGAAAGGTGAGTCCGTAAAAATATAATAAATTATACAAACGATTATAATATCGTGGGCCCGCTCGTCGCGTACCTACGTACACGGGCGCATTTGGTATAAAGTATGAGGTATGCGTGATTAATGTGTGGTTACGTTTCTTTGTGTTCAGCCCAACGACAATTACAATCCGGACGCGGACGACATAGCGTTTCCCAGACAGAACGGCATCAGAGACGCGTCGCTGGTGTTGCTCAAGGAGAAGAGCGGCAGGATAAGTTTGCTCCGGGTAAGTAACAACCACAAATATCGGAAAACTTTACGATTCCGGATTGGCACTATAATAGTGCAGACGTGCAGTAGTGCAGCGGACGTCTATATCGTCTCGTTCTCGAGAAAGAGTGAGAGGTTTCTCCAGCGAGAGTTTCACGAACTGACTCGAGTGTTTAAAATATAAATATTATATACGAGCTTATTATGGCGTTACATGTGTAATTCTATCACGAGAATTTTGATAACGTTTAATTCCAATTCAAATTTCCAATACGGTTCAATACGCATAAAAATAATTATTAAATTTATAATATATTATATGTATTATTAGGTATTTATTAATCGATAATTATATTTTCTTCAGGAACCAATGTACTTGGACCGGTGCGTATTATGCTGTGAAAGCGACTGGGACGATTATTTCGAACTGCACGAAATTACTACCAAGGACACGTACATACTGAAGGTAAGTTTTCGGGAATTCATCGCTCATAATTCTTACAACATATTTTAAACGTCCTGCTCCGAAGTCATACGCGTCAATATCTGAGTATAATAAATTTTAAATGTCTCCTGAACTCTGCTGTGATATTCCTTCTTTCTATATCCTTAAACTACCGTAGATACATGACATTTTCACTGAGTGTTTAAATTATAATTTTCTATACACCATAAAATTTTCAAAATATTATGTATCCCGTGATGAGCCATTTATAGGCATATGAAATTTTCGGCTATTGTTATTTTTTTTAAAAAAATTCGTTCGACACAATAACTTGAAAATGTAATACAACGTTCATCATAAGTTTTTGTTAGTGGAAATTAATAAACAATGTTGAATAACTCAATAAGTTTTTATGAGTTTTTAATTTCGAACTTTGACAAAACTGCCAAAAATCACGAAAATTCGCAAATTATCTTGAGTTAGAAGTTCATAAAAATATTTCTTATTATATCTAAGATTTGAATATTTACAAGATTCCTCATAATTTTGTCTACTTTTATCAAAAAAAAAAATTGAATAACCACGAGTACTTGAAATTTAACTCATATTTTTATTTTTCCATTTTATATTAAAATATATGCTTGATAAAATGTTCAAAATATTTTGACTCGTTTTGAACTGCTTACGGACATTTTCAATTTTTTTAGTAATTTTTCTATAAATATCAATACAATTTTATTCATTGGGTCAAAAAGCTTGAAAATTGAATATAAAGCTCCTCACATATTGTTACAATATTAGTTTAAAAGTATTAAAAATACATATATATATTTATTTCTGTATAAGATATTAACACAATATCAATAGTTTCATATTAGCCTGAAAATTGAAAGATGTCTTCTTCAACAAACAATTTAAATGGTGCATATATATATCTGCATTATATATTTATATAATATTAATATTATTGGCTTATTGCAAATCTAAGTTTGGTTTTTAAGTTTTAAATTTTGAAAATATATACTTACTCGTTTACACTTAATTTATGTGCATACGGGACAAGTATTGGAACGTACCTATTTGAATGCAACGTGTTGAATAAACCAGACTTCAATTATTACAACGTTCGATGTTTAAAAATTGATTAAATTGGAACCCCCAAGTCACGACTCATAAGTGATTTAAAATGTAAATATACATTTTTCCATTTCCCGATATTGAACAATATCCCAAGGCCCTCGCGTCGACCATTGCCTACTCACCCGAGTGGCCCCTACCGACATTGGGATCACTGCTCGGCCGAAAAAAAATATTTATTTTCAACGAACTTATTAATTTTTTTTTTGTTTCGTTTACACTGTCGGCATTAGGTCGTCAGGTCGACGCGTTTCCGCGAGTGGCCTGCAAAATAGTTTCGCGTGAAATCAAAGCTGAACCGCTCCGATCATATTATATTTGTATCGTTTGGCAAAATATAAAACTCCTCCGAATAGGTACCGCTGGATTAAACCAAAGATTGTTATTATTATTTGCTTAGGGCCAGGACGGCGAGCAGACGAAAATGTGGTACAAACAGCTGCAATATCACTGTCAGACGCTCGGATGCTGGAGGAAGAGACGAAATGCCCTGGCCAACATCATGATCAACAGAAACTGTACTTAGTTTCCCGACCGCCGGCGCATCGAACACAGCGCTTATTCGGCGTCATCGTTCTACGATTATCAACATTATTATTATTATTATTATTATTGTCAGTAGTAGTAGTAAGTAGTAGTATAGGTAGTATTACCAAAAATACAATTAGAAATCGACAGTCGTTACCAATTATATGACGATTTATTTTTTAACTTAATATATTATTATTATTATTATTATTATTATTATTATAAATTATTAAATTTAACTCGTATTTTTTTATTTTATCGTTCTAAACGCGATTGTTCTTGCGCAATCATGGAATTGGTTAACCGAATTATGAAATAATTATTGATATACATAAAAACAAATATATTTGTACATACATTAATATAATAATCTAATAATCTAATGTTTAAACATTGCTTTGTGTAAATGTATTAGAGAACTGTCAAGTTGTGAAACTATAAACATGTCTTGTATATATATAATAATAATATTAATGATTAGGATAATGTTCCTTTTTGATTGTTTTTTCGACGTTATTTGATATTTCTATTTTATCTGTTACATCAACTATTTTTGATGGCTCGCTATTTATTTATTTTCACTAAGTATTCTTGATGTTATTTAAATTACACACACGTATAATATAATAATATAATATAATATACAAATACATATTATATATTATAAATGCATATGCGTTTTAATGTGTTGTGGTTTTTACTTTTTACCCATCTATTCTATAATATTTTGTTGTAATATTAAGTTGTAAATTATACTTACAAATAAATATTTCTACTAACTAAAAATATTATGAGCAAACAAAAAATAACTTAAAAACTTATATATATGCACTTACTTTTTAATACTTAACTGTATCGAGATTTTCGTCCCTGTAGAGCCGTTAGAGTAAGTGCCTATTTTACTATTGTTTTTTTATTTTTTTTATTTTAAAGCATTCTTAAAACGATGAAGTCAAGTATATGCACTTGAACATGCTAAGAAAGAGTTTATATAATAAAAATAGTTATGAATTACAAAAAATTACATTTAGGTAGGTACTGAGTTATGTTCAGTAATCCATCATCGCACGTGGTTTTAATTTTCTTCTCGTTTATTAAAATAACAGATTAAATGTTTTATAGGATTAAAACAGATATGTCACTCATCTACTGATCATATTATTATATGTCTGGATTTTTTAAGCACTTTCAATAAAGACATTTTTTTTCAATATATTTTATTTATTAAATTTAATTATTATTCTTATTTTATGTAGCTTGCATTATATATTTATATATCATATTCAATTAATTTAATATTTATATTCTTAATGTTGTATCCATATTTATCAAAAAATTTCCAACGTGTTATTCTCCGTTGCTAAATTGGAAAAAATAAATATTTTGCTGTTTTCTTCGTTATCCTCTTCTATATTACTGCGTATTCGTGTTTTTGCGATTTCGTTTCTATTATTTTTTAAATATGTCACTGAGTAATTGTATCAAAACTCAAATGTATACAATCGGCAATAATATATAAATGTATAGGTATAATAAACATAAAATAATTTTTGTCTCAAATCCAGTTGATTTTACACAAATATTGAATATATTTAATATATTTAAACGGTTTATAATAACTAAAAATAAATATATTGTCCCAATAAAATGGAAATATATTAGGTATATTACATTCATATTATATTATTGTACATATTTTGTACTTATTCATAAATATTGTAATCTATGATGCAGGACATGTGAACAAGTATAGTGAACAATAATATGACAATATAATGTAATTAACAATAAAATATTTAAAATCATAGCATATCAGGTAAGTGGTTTCAATAAGTATTAAAAAAAAAAAAGCCATATGAACTATATAATCATAAAACAAATAAAAAATTCGTGAGATAATGTAATAGACCTATAGAATTTAATAAAAATATATATAAATATATATTATATATATATATATATATTATACAATATACATCATACTACTATATTATCCTCTACTCATGTCAATAACCTACTCGACTGACAAAAGACTGGTCGCCAAACACCCCCCAACCACAAATAAAAATATAATAACATTATGCCATTGACTACAGTCGCCGGTGTAGAACATCGCGGTATCACGGGGTGTATGTGTACTAGTGAGCACAGAGTGGCGCCGTATCGTTTTCACGGTAGTGGTACTCGGTGGGCATGCGTAAAAGCCAGTAAACTCAACTCGAACAGAGCATAATATTATAGAATAATAATAACAGTATATAGTGCACACGTTCGCTATGTGCGTTTTAATGTCTCTAGTGAATTCACAATGTTTGAGCAAAGGGATGAGTATATGATGTACACGAATGCGGAATGATAATTACATATTATTTGTAAATATACGACGTAGAACCTAAATATATAATATATATATATATACAGTGTGTCCCAGAAGTCCCGTATCACCCTTAGGCCTTAGTATCTCCGTGGAAAATCAATATATTTAAATGCAATTTTTTACAGTAATAAGTATGGAAATTCTGATTGAATAATATAATATTCGATTTTTTTTTTTTTTAAATTCAAAAAATATCAAAAATTTTTTTTAGGAAAATAAATTTATTACATTTCCAAGATAGCCATTTTGTTGATCATATTTTTTAAAACAGTTCAAAAAAAAAAATATTAAAATTTAATAAAAATCGCCCAAGTTAGGGCTAATTATTATTTTTAATTTTAGCTGAAAAATCAGCGTGATTGTAATAATGAACATGCGAACCGTATTTTGCTAATGCCGTATGCATAGGTAACATAACTATTATTCTTAGAAATTAACAATAATAATTAGCCCTAACTCGAGCGATTTTCATTAAATTTTAATATTTTTTTTTTTTTTTAACTGTTTTAAAAAATATGTTCAACAAAATGGCTATCTTGGAAATTTAATAAATTTATTTTCCTAAAAAAAATTTTTGATAATTTTTGAATTTTTTAAAAAAAAAATCGAATATTATGTTATTCAATCAGAATTTCCATACTTATTACTGTAAGAAAATTGCATTTAAATATATTTATTTTCCACGGAGATACTAAGGGTGATAGGGACTTCTGGGACATACTGTATATATCAATGTTTGGAAGGAACGAGTTCCAAAAGAAACGGATCCTGGAACGAATTCCTTTTTATAAAAAAGAACGAGAAAATGAACTAGTTCTTTTTTTTAAGGAAAAATAACAAAATTGCTCGTTCCTTTCTAGTTTCAATAATTTACACAGTTAAGTATGTAAAAATTTAAATTAAGACATATTTTTTTAATGTGTATAATGCATATTCCTAATTAGTGATAATTATCGAATATCGACGTCAAGACAATCGACATACGTTAGCCAAAAATTTAATTTTGAAGAAAATCTCAAAATATATAATAATATATTTCATAAACATATAAAATATGTACCTACTTGTATATATTATATATTATACTTTTATTATAAAAAAAAATTAAAGAAGTATGCATAATACGAAAAAAACAAAAACATTAATGATTAAAATAAGAATTTTTATTTTATTTGGAACTAAAAAAGAAACTCGTTCATTTTCCAAAGGAACGGCAAAGGAACAAATTTTTTTTTTTAAGGATCAAGGAACAGAACGAATTCCTTTTTTTAAAAAAAGAACTAGGAACGGAACGAATTCCTTTTTATAAGGTAACTTGCTTAAACTGATATATATATATATATATATATATATATTAGTATATAATACGAACACAGACGTCGAGTCACCTAAATCCAATTTAAATATACCACTGATCAGATACCACGTAATAAATAATTGCAGTATTATTATTATTATTATTATTATTCATATCATTTTTCCAAATGTGATCGATCGGCCATTTGCGGTCATTTCTGTCTCGACGATTTCCGGACCTCTGTAATATAATATGTTGGTTTTAAAATAATAATATAAATCAGAACACTTAGATATCGTAATATTATATTACTATGAAACTATATTATTTTTACCTGGGTGGGATTTTTGTTATTAACGAAAAAGTCACTTTATCACCGTTATCTATATATATATAAACAAACAAATTAGCAAAATGTATTTTAGGTATATCAAACAGTTTGCAGCTATAATTTATTATCATGGAAAACGAAAGTACATAAATATTATTAACGGATACATTCCAAGCAATATAAATAAGTATATAATATTATGAAGTACAGTAAATGTGTGACTTACACGAGTGGGAGGTAGGTTAAAGTAAATAAAAAAAATCTAATAAGAAAAATCATACTCTATATGAGCTTTCTCGTGGTTCCTAGACGTAATTTACGAGTCTCCAAATGTAAACAGATCAAATTCACTGTAGATCAAAATTAATATTTAATAAATTGTAAACACATGTAAACACACGTGATAAAATATACTGATTGTAATGAAAGATAATAATAATTAATATAAATAACCGTTTATTGTGATAAAATTATATTATATTAAGGTCTTCAAAACGTTATTTATAACGTTATAACTGAAAATAATGAAAAAAAAAATCAATAAATGAAAAACGAAAAAATCTAATATCATAATCATAATATATCATTAAACATATTACATAACTAATGATTAAAAATAAATAATAAAGTTATATTATATAAAAAATTGCAATTGACTTTATTCGAAATAAGGTCTGTGCTTTTTTTTACGTCAAACTTAACATTACTATTGTTTTTGATTCTTGTAGTCTTAAAACTCTGAACAGTTTAAAGTTGTAAACCTATGTTAACAGTAATTTATATTTTTGAAATATTTCATCCCTGTTTGATTTATAAATATTGAATTTAACAGAATATTATTTTATTTCTATAATTCAAATTTCAATAAAATAGAGAACTGCGATAGTGTGGTTTAGTGTACCTACTAAATACTTTATTACGCCATTTCAAGTTGGATTATTAATAAAATAAAAATAATAATATAATTTTTTTTTTTAATAATCTATTATTTCATCATTCATTCATGAAAAATTTCAAACCTAAGCTATAGCACTAACTTACGCTAGTTACAGCCACTTACTAAAAATACCCTAAGAAAATTAACCTACTCTTGAAAATAACCCACTCTGGACAACAAATTCTACTAATTTTATATTTCTTACATCACAGTGTGTAATTCTATACCAAAAATAACAATAAAATGTATTAAAAAAAAAAAAAATTAAACAGAAAACAAAAAATTAAAATAACGTATATAACTAGGTATAATTAATAACAATAAACAGAAGTCATCAAATAAAGTTTGAGAGTACAATAACGAGAAACATTAAAGTTGTAGAACGTTTAACTATCCGAAAATGTAAAAACGATATATTTTTTTTTTAATTTAAGCCCTGAATTTTTATTGTTAAAGACAATAAACATATTTAAGAATTGATAAGTTCAGTTATGTTCTTATGGAATCAGCAATTCCCAGCATTGGAAATGACTACTAAATTAACATTAAAATTCCCTTTAAAGAGCCAAATCGTTACTACAAAATCATATTATGTGTTCCATAAATTATGAATATAAATAAAATTGTTAACATTGTTATCCATAATGTTATCTATAATTTTTTATGTTATACCTATAGATTATCGGTACATACTAAAATTATAATTGTATTTTTTCTGAAACAAATAGCCCTGCCCCCTATTTTAGATTTCTATATCTATAACTATATCTATATATATATATATTTCTAATGTATAACATTACTTATAGGTAGTCATTAAAAAACGTTAACTAAAGAACTAAGTTCCATTAGAGTAATTTGTAAAGCTTCATAAACTAACTACCTATAGTTAAATAGTTTTTCAAACAAATTTGAAAGTAAATATCATTGTTTAATGTTGGAATAAGCAGAACATTAATTACTATTATACATAATATTATATTTAAATAGTTATTAGGTTGATTCTTATATTTTAAAACTGCAAAGCGAATAATTTATTGTATAAAAAATTGCTATTATAAATAAAATTGTTTTGACTACAGTTTTGTGTTAGTTAGAAAATCCAATTAAAATACGTTACGGGACATTTGGCAGTGCTAATAAACTGGGAGTGCTAAACACTTCTTTGCCCCATCCCAAGTCTAGTCGCGTCTATAGTTTAATAGCGTGTTTTCGTCCAAATCCAAACCAAAAGTTTAGAAAGCTGTTATTCACGTGATTAATGATTGACAGGTTAGATGTTATCCACTAAGTATATAATTCGTAAGAGAGACTAGTAAGTAGTAAGTGTAGTGAATCTGTAGAATTATTGATTTTCGTGTATCCGCTAACCGAGTTTAAGTACAGCTTAGGTAATAATTATTGACGATTTCCGAGTTTCTGGTAAGTAAGATGGTAACTCAAGTGATACGTCATTATTTTAGATAGACGTGTTTAACAATGTATTATAACACGTAGGTATATTATTATTTGGATGGCCACATTTATAGCCACAATGTATTCGTTTTTGAGATAGGGATAGAGAGAAGGATTTAGAAGATGATTATAATATTTATAATTACAAATACTTTTAATAAATAAAATTAATTGTTTTGATTGTACAAAATTTAAGTTTTTGGCCAAAAAGAAAGTTGCCTGTTTAAACCTCAATTTTAAATAAAAATGAAATTGTTTTTCCCAATACATTATAATTTAAAATAAATTATACCTATTTATGTATAGTGACAATTATGATAAAAAATTAATAATACCAGTCTCTTGGTCATGGTATTATTTAATACTGGGCTTAGGTAACTTTGATATTTTTTTATAATACCTACCAGTATAGGTAACACTATAGTATCGTCTATTGCTTAACCATTTCGAATAACTTAAAAAATAAATTAATATGTATATGTTTGGTAAACAATTTTACTATAATACATTGTCTTATAATCAGCCTTACGCACGCGACGTTGAAATTAACAGAAAAAAAACGTCCTATGAAAAAAATTAACCCCAAAAAGCTCTTTAGCCAAAAATAATATTTTGATTCTGGATTTAAATATTCTTTGATTAATTTATATTTTGTTTTTCGACCACGAATCCAATTTTATCTTGAATGAAAATAACAACAATTAAAATGAATTCTACAAGCCATTCAAAATTTAAATGAAATATATTATTCACTTTCAATTTTTTTTTGTTTTTGATTATTTAAGGACACAATTTAATTAGTTTTCCCCACATAGCTTCAAATATCTCCGTTGATTTTGACTCTAATAAAGCATATGCCCCAAGGACATAATGATATTTTTCAAAAATATTTAAAGTATACAATTGAACAAAATTGTACTTGGGGACGTATAGTTTATAGTACCATCACCAAATATTTTTCCGTATCATCTGATTATTTTACTTACCAAAACGACTATATAAAAAAATAATAAAATATTATATCAAATTCATTTTTAAACATTACTCAAACGTAGTTTCAAAGAACAGTTCAAATTGTATTGATTTTATTCAAACAGCCAAACGGGTTGCGTATTAACAAAGCCTCTATAGCCCCAGCGCCGTACATAAATACACTCATTTCATTGGCCCATTTGAATTTAGCGCCAACGTATAAATTATTATAAATTATTATCGTTTTTCATTTAAATTGCGTGCGTTTTATTATTATAAATAATATACATTTAAATATTAAAAATATTGATAATGCTAATTTGCTAATTTGTTTAATTATTATTATAAATAATATAATAATATATTTAAATATTGATAATGCTAATTTATAGATAATTTCGTATCGACTATAAAATATTCGTCGTGATATTCTATAGTGACGAAAATAAAAATAAGAAGCAAATAAGTTGATTAAATAAATGTATGAGGCCATGAAGGAATTCGTTAAAAAATTAAGAAAACCAAGTGTTAGCTATTCCTTTATTTTCCTCGGCCTTTTATGAGTGCAAATACAAATTCATTCAATGACTTTTTTTCGTCATGTGCTAATTTGTCTGTCGAAGTTTGGTTATTTAAGTGCACATTTTATTTTTTGACAGTCCAAAACATGAGTTTTCGTACTTTGACCACCTGCCCCAAATTCATACTTTTCCCGTAACGTATAGGTATACACAAGGTGAATCTGGAGGACATGACATTCATAAATGTAATTGCAGTGTGTAAAACAGTTAAAGACATACGGTCTCCAGATACAACCTGTGGTTCGTACGTTTTCACTTAAATTCAAGCGGTAATGCAATATATAGTTGAATATTAACTATAAGTATATTCTGTTCACCGTACATTGCACAGTAGATGGCACCATGGTCGTGGACATTGTACGATTTGGATCGTTAGTCATAGACCGTCTGAGCGACACCGCCCTCCTGTTTGACACAACACTACGACGGATTATCGGAACCGCGGACAGTGTGTATAGCACCGGGTTTACCGCCGCGTTCAAAGGCAACACAAAAACAGCCACCCAAGCGAACACCTAAAAATATAAAATACATAATTTGAGCCGTTTATGCGGATTAACGCGGGTCTTACGTTTTAAATATTTTGATGAAAATAAAAATGTATATTTAAATACATTTTAATAGTAGGTAGGTACCTAAATGTTAAGATGTCTGTATACAAGTATAATATTATATTGATATGAATAATAACGAACGGTATAATATCTCGTATACCTAATGTATGTAATACATTATTAATTGTTACTTATTCAATATAGGATTCACGTCTGTACTAGGTAACACAAAATAAAATTATACCTCAAACCAGTGGCGACGACCTTATATTATAGTCCAAGTGTTACTTCAGCAACACATACACAATTTGTAGGGTGCAGAATTGGTAGCTATTTTTTATACTATGACTAATTATTGTAACATAATTAAAAACAAAGCAATACTTAACACAAGTTTTGAAATAAATCATTTTTAGACTTTGATTCTTGCTATTTTAGATTCGGAGCAAAGCAATGCCAATTTTTGACAAATTTGATTTGATTTTTTTGGTGTAAATCAAAAACGATTGACCGTCGATTCTTTAAATTTCCCCCAGATGTTAATAGTAGTATTTTATATACTTGATAATTAGGGCAGTGATGTTATTGCATTAAAAAACTCAATAAATTAGTTGCATTTTTTCGGCAAAATTGTTACTCGGCGGTGCCGTAAACTATTTGGCTTAGTTTTAAAGTTCGCTCGAAAATCCTTCCACCACAAAATTCACTAATAGTAAAATTTGTAATAAAAAAGCCATCAATAGGTATGTCACCAACACTTAAGTTCGGAAAAAAGTAACATGTTCCAAATTTTTTTATATCAACGTATAGATCGCCATTTAAATAAACAGTACCTATATCGCAGTTTAAGTCGTCAAAATAAACTACTTCCTTTTAAAAATCTAAGTAACATAATATGTCGTTTTAAATACTGTCTTCAATTCCTTTATAATTGTCAATTATATATAATTTTTTCTTTAATAAAATGTAAGTGCAATATACTCACGAGCTGTAATTGAAGGGAAACCGACAGGGAAAAGACTCAGATGAAGGCCAAGTAAGCAATGAGTAGATGGGGTGAAGAAGGATTTGAAAACACTGGATGTGACGAATTGGGAAGATAAAATCCAGAAACGAGGAGATTGGAGTACAGACAGTGAAGGCAGTGACCAAAATTCATACAGAATTGTGAAGCCAAAAAATAAAAAAAGATGTATAGTGCGGCGGTCGTCACGTATTTCGATGCGATATATATATAAACACAGTATACGCTTAAGATAATCACGTTGTATATTTTTTACTTGTGGGTGCACGGTGAATCCAGCCAAAGACCATAATCCTAATCCTATGATGGGCACCCAGCACGCGGCGTCTGTAGCCACCAACAGACTCATTCGCCAGGCCATCGCAGACTCGCTGAGGGACCGGTGTCGAATTAGGGTCTCTGTGGCGCGATGAGTCATCTTGGCGACGAAAAACATCCAAAGATAGCTTCCAGATATCAACAGCAGC
>NC_042495.1:102499467-102515323 GCF_005508785.2 Acyrthosiphon pisum | reverse complement strand
TTTAAACAATTGATCAAACAAGTATAGGTTATATAAAACCAAATATTTATAAATACTGACATCGAGAGAGTCAAGTTCTTTAGTGAAAGTTTTATAATCAACTAAATAATCAATCATAATATAAACGTTGTTAATATTCAATTGATTGTAGGTAGGTATACTTAAAATATATTTTTTTTTCCCACACTCTAAACAATTGTAAGTTAATGTATTATATTGTGGAATGACTGATCTATAACATTTATATGAAGTGCGAATACTAATTAGAACATTTACATTGATGTTACGTAAATTGGATCTTGCTCGTAACATTACAATATTTTTGAAAACATAACATATACACAATTATTATAGAGTATTGCACAGTGGGATAATTCTCATAGTTTAAAACACATTTGGTTCAGCATTGTAATTTATCGAATCATATTTTATATAATCAATGATTGTAAATTATTAAAAATGTATACAGAACATAGATTAATCTCTGAATATTATTGGCAACTAGTAAGTTAACTTAAGAGGACACCGCACACCCAATATTAAGGGTTTTAATATAGGCAATTTTAATGTAATTATAAAAAGAATTAAAATGTTAAATCATAAAATAATATAATTTAAATACCAATTCAAAGTAAATTAAAAGTGGTACCATTACAGTATTAACAATGGTAAATGGTTGTTGCATAATAATAATGTGATTATATACAGAAAAACGGGTTTGTGCAGGATAAACTTACGAGTAGGTACATTATTTACAGTACATTTACCAAATTTTTACTCTTTATAGAAGAAAACTTTATCTGTGTCATACCGTTTTTTATTATTTTCGACATCAATAGTTTTCAATAAACAAATGAAAAAAACAAACACAAAAAAATTTGTACGAATGAATAATTTGGATTATCTTTAAATTCTAAAAAAAAAAACACTAGATAAACGACATCGACACCCATATATTTCTGCTATATGTATGGTAGAAATTTGTTAATGCTGCTGTAAATACTGTATTCGTAAGTTTGTCACACTTTGAATCTTTTTCAATTTTCATTGATAAATTATGAGTGGTTTGTCAACCTTTTAATGAAATCTAAAAAATGTTGATATGATGTAATGTGCTAATAATTTATTTCTAATGTAATTATACAAATTTTAATATTATAAATAGTACTTATCACCTAATTATTTGTTTTTACTCAATAAAGCCTTTTTTCATGGTGGTTTCAATCACAACCGAGGTGGGATCCAAGTTTTACTTCCACTTAACCTAACCCAATAAAAATGTAGGCAGCAAGTGCGCAGCATCGCACTCATGGATATCGTAATATTGTGAGCCCATGGGCATATGGCTATAACTAATTGAAAAGTGTCACAAGCTCATGGATGTAACAGTTAAAATGGTTTTTTTTAGTACCTACAATTTAAAAATTTATATTTACATATTTTCTTAAATTATTATGTTTTTATAAAATATTTATTACAATTTAGTACTTTCAGATAAAATATTTATGTTTTTCACGTGTTTACAAGTTATGTATCGAGTTGCATAAAATATGTATTAATTTAATTATGCACTAAAATTTAATGGAACAAGGCTGCTAAATGATCTTTAAGATACCATTAGTTCACTATTGGTTCATTAAATGTTCAGTGATTGTTTATGCAACCCGGCATTAATATAATAATCTCATTTAATTATTCAGTTAAAAGTTTCTATTGTTAATAATAATTACATTATGTTTTTTTAACCCTACACTGCATACAAGGGCATATATGCATTATAACATTAGATGGTTATGTGCCTAAGGTATGTTCGATTAAAGCTAATGAAAACCTGGCGGTCATTTGCTTAAACCAGTTAAAAATTAGTTCGTAAAATTTTTTTAAAATTTAAAATTTTTTTTTTATGATTTTTCCTAAAATTATTGAATGGAACTATATAACATATAATTTTTTTAGCAAAAAAAAAAATTTATTCTTTTAGAATATGTTTAGTTGTTAGATTTTTACTACCACAATCGCATGGGGAATAATCTTTCATTTAGATATTAGCCATTAGGTATCCACGCTTTCCATGACTTGTTCTTAGGTGATTTAGTGGTAAGCTAATTAACCTAATTTCTACACTTCAACTGTAAAAAATGTATTACAAGGTACAAATTGGACCTCATTTATATAAATAACACAAAATAAAATAACTAATATTAATCATATTAAGTATCTAAAAAAAAAAAAACGTGTTAGAAATAATTAAATAAAAGTAATAGTAAGGATTACAATTTAGTATACTAACTTGATAAAATGTACTTATACTATTTTTAAACACAGAATTCTAATTACTCCGTGTATCTAAATTTTAAAATACTTCTTATTTGACTTGGCTGATAAATTTTCTTTACAACTAAATGTGTAGAGAACAATTGAATAGGTAACTAGTTTTGTTTTTTTTTTATGTGTTAATAAGTTATTGATAGCTCACAAAATTATTGTTTAAATGTATATGTTGATAATTAGTTAATATGTTTATTGAATGTTATAAATTATTAAAGAAAACTTCATATTGTGTAATTTGTTTTCTTTCCCTTATACATGGAACTGTTAATGGTTCAACTTAAAATATTAACCATAGAAATATTAATATTTCTATTAAACTTAGCTCTACCTGTTCTTTTAAACATGTATATTATTATTGCGTACATTTGGTTTCTTTTATTAAAAATCATTAGAAACATATGCGAGCGACACATTATATTTCTGTGAGTTGTAAAATAATTAAATTATTTTTAATTTTATTTTTAAAGTGCTTCAAAACATGATATAACAAGTTAAATAATAAATGTATGTGTGTTTTATATCTAACCTTTTAATACTAGGAATTTAAAGAAGGTAATAAAGTAATAATGTTGGCATTTGAATACCCAAAAGCAAATTCAATTGTCCGCAATTAAATAATATACATATATTATTTTAATTTTTTGATAAACTATTGAAGTATCCAACAATAAGATAACAGTAAGTTATACTATAACTTTTATCCTATATTTATGAAACATATTATAGGATCGAAAGTTTTCTGAAAATTGTGACTTAGAATTGAAAAATCCCACGGTTTATTATTCTGGTTTTGTTCGTTTAGCGAAACCTTTAGATACCAAACAAATCTTTATTATTACTTTAATATAGAAGTACTAATTCGAGAAAAATCGATAAGTTTCATTAGATTACCGACATCAGCTGTTCAATGCGGCTAATTATCTGCGTTTCAGTTTATCGTTACCTAGGTACCTATATTTTATAATTTGTGTAAAAATAGTAGGTATTACATTGTTACAATTTGATGATTAACTGAGGTAAAATTCATCACTGCAAGATAATTTACTGTATATTTCAATTATTGCTAAATTATTATTTGTAAATAATAATGTATACCTACATATTATATGTTATTATTAAATTTACATATTACTATCGTTTTAAATTTTAATGAACATAAATTATTCAAAACAATATTCTTATCGATTACAATTATTTTAAAATTTATCTAAAGATGTTTATAAATAACCAAAAAAGTTACATTAATTCACACACTAGCTATAAATTAAGAATCCGTAGGACCTATGTAGATAGTTTTTTTTTTTTTAATTTTTTTATTATTTTGAAAATTTACAATCTATATTAAAAACACAATAAGTAAATGTGGTATGTACAACAACATAATATAATAAGAATGTCAGGATAAGAGAGGCCATCCAGTGATAGAACCCTTCAGATTTAAATTAAACATAATTTATTGATTTTTTTTTTTTTAATCATAAAAGATCACGACACCAGCGTCTTTTAAGGCGGCGAGGGGGATTGTCGGGAAGTGTACGCGATAATATAGGTGGGAGACAAGAAGATTTTGATGTAGATGTAATTTTTTGTGAAATTTAGTGTAGTATTGTTTGGTTAGTTAACAGTTTTTATTTTCAAGTCCTTGTGAAGTGTATTATTTGTTACGTACCATGGGGCAGCTACCCCAAATTTGAGAGCCATAGGTCCATATGGGTCTTAAAAAGATTTTTATATTGTTAATTTTGAATTTATAGAAAGTTTGGATTTAAGTATTGGGCGAAGTATGTGTAGACGATAATTTAGTAATTTTTGTTTAGATTTAAGGTGTGGGCCCCAAGTTAGTCGTTTGTCGATTATGATCCCTAAATATGTTACCTTCGGTGTAATAGGAATATCAGCACCTTGTAGTTGAAGGAGAGGGGAGTTTTTTTTTCTGAGTGTGAATGGGACATGAAATGATGTAGATAGTTAAATAGTAAATAAAAAGTCAGTATTATTCAAAGACCTTATACGAGTATAAGGTCTATGTTATTATTTATTGTTATATTTCCAATACTCAATAGGAATTGGATTAGGAAAAAATAGTTTTCAGTTATACAAAAATAGTATTTATTTTGGTGTGTTGTGGAGTTAAATACGATGAGACACTTTGTCTAAGGTCGGTAATATTAGCTATCAGTATGGAAGTGCACTTAATATTCCAAAGTTCATATATAAAATATTATATCCTCATATGTTCTAAAATCTAATATGTCCAGTATAATATTATGTATTGTGCACATATGAATGGGAATTTGTTAAAAGGGACCTATGTCACATTACAAAAATCCGTTCTTTATAAAAGTACAAATTTTTTTAAATAATTGTTTTTTGCTATTTATTTTTTATACAATACTATTTAATTTAAATTGTGATGATTGATCTTATCACGCAAATAGAAATAAAGGAAAACTGCTTTTTGTTTCTCCTGAAAAGTAGCTGAAAATGTACATAGGTCCCTTTTAACAAATTTCCACTCTTATATTGTACAAGCAAATTGCTTATCATATTATGGTCATTGCAATTCATTTGAATTTCTAAAATGAAAATAGTTGTTTGTTTAAGTATATTAATTTACATATTATATTCTATTAAATGCATTTTATCAATGAATAGTACCTACACAATATTTATAACAATACAATTAAAATATCTAAGAATATCTAACTGAATAAATACGTTGATGTAGGCTGACCTCCTATAAATTGTGATTAAATTGTTGAAAAAATTAGCTTATATACAGAGTTCAGTAGCTACTGCTCCGGATGTGTTATATTTGTGTTGTGAATCAAATTTAATATAAGTTTTTAATCACTAAACTTTTCAAATTTTTCTGATCGGAGCTAAAATTTCTTCTTTGCTTCAAAACATGTCAGTAGTTTTTTCTTACGTATATAAGCGAAACTAGTAGGTATACTGAACATCGAAATACGATCCCATTGAAGTACCATTCGGATTCAATTTAGAATTATTGATAGATAGGGGTTCTTGAAATTTTTGGAGCACTGCTTCTGTATACAAAGTAAATGAAGTAAAGTAATTAAAGTGCCTGTTGATAAAAATGGAAAAATATATATCACTGTAAAACAAATACCGTCTTTGCTTCGTTCAGATTTTTATAATATTGTTGTAACATGAATTGGATTTACATTTTATTCAGCACATTTTAATTCTCAAGGACATTTTTCTAATGAATTTGTATAAGATCTGTAAATGAAAAAAAATTATAATTCAATAATCTAGATAATTACATTTAAATTAATATAAATGTAGCTTGAACGAATTGAATGTAAAGCTTTTATTGTAGGTATTATTTAATATTTTATATTTGAATGGATAAAAACAGCTTTTATATATTCTTTTCTTCTATATATTTTTCCGGTCTGGCTCTCATTAATATGTTACCTACTATGGAAATATCTAAGAATGTTTATAGTATAAATAAAATAATATATACATGCATAACAATTATAATTTTGAGTCGTTTTTTATGACTTCTTTGTAATAAATACTGTTTTTTCAAACGATTATTTTTTGTACGTCACTTGCTTATTTCAATAATATGAAATAGAGAATATCGTTAAAGTTAGGTAGGTAAACTATAATTGATAAGAATTCGTATGTGAATATAATTGGTACAGTAAATGTAAACTAGTTGGATAGAATTTAAAATATTGAAAATTGTGAAAAGAATCAAAGACATCAATCATAATTGAAATTAGTAATTGTAAAAAATACAATACTTTTTTGTTGACTGAAAAAAAAATGAAAATTGACATGTCTTGAAAAGAATCAGGATTTAAGGTTTACGTCATAGAAAAAATTGAGTTTCATTACATCATAAACCTTTTTTACAAAGTCCTATGCAATGAAGTTAAAATTTGTCTATTGAGGCAGCGAATACAAATTAAATTTTTTTTTATCGAACTAAAACCATATGATTAAAGACTTAACATTAAAATTGGCACTAGCTATGAAATTACTACAATCAAAATTAATATTTGAGATTTTATTATTTAATTTCATCAGATGTCCACTATGCAGTAACATTTTGGTTAAATGATTCATTTGGGATTTTATAACTTTGTGGTTTATTAATAATTTTGACAAATTTTTTTTCCTAAAATTGAAAATTGAGAAATAATTTTACTAACGAAATATATTATTTGAAAATGATGATAAAAAATAAAAAAAAATTGTTTTATCAGATTTTTCGAACCAACGAAATTCATTAAATAATTATTGTTATTTACTTCAGTTTTAGTATTTGACTATTTAGGTATTTATATATTATTTTGTATGTCAGATTTTGTATTGAGCGAGGAAAGTATTGATTTTAAAATGTTGTGTGTTTATATTTATTTATTTTTGTGTCTGTCATCACGTTTTGGAGCTGAAATTATACTTGTATCTTCGATATTGAGGATTGTTTCTGCAGAAACCATGGTTACCATGGTAGAAAATGTTATCTAATTGCCAATTTAATAAAAGTAGAACATTTCCAGTACATTTCTAAAAAAATTGGAGAAACTAAAACGAATAGCGGGAAAATGGGAATATTTTAGTAATTATGTATGTAACACTTGTTTTTGACCATATCAGTTTGATTTCTGTGCTGTAATTCAACTAAAATTTTCAACTAGGTAACTAAAATATCAAATTAATGTCTAAAACCTAAGTTTTTTTTGGTAGAATTCGGGTCAAGGTAATTTTCGAATTGCATTAAATTGGAGTACCTACCTGAATTATATAATAGTTTACAAGTAACAGCATATGCTATATGATATTATATAATTATTAATTTTACATTATTATCTTTTTATTTAGACATTCATGATATTATATAGGTAGGTACCTAATATATTTACATGTGATGTGTGCCTTCTACTGCCTACTGGGAACTTTTCTACTTTACCGGGCACCCTTTTTTTAGCAATTTTTTTTTTGAAACTTATGTAGTTAAGTACGCTGAAAACGATGCTGAAGTCAGAATTTGGCGCGTGGACTTAGTTTTGAAGTTATGGGCTAATGAAGTTCACTATTTTGCGATTTTGGAACAAGTCTACTTTACCGGACACCCTTTTTTTTCAATTTTTTTTTTCAAAATTCGTAGTTTTTTATGCTGAATTCAAAACTGTTTGAAAAATTTCCCAGAAACGTACCATTAAAAAGTTATGGAAGTTTTAAAGTTGCAGTGATTACGCGTGTATTGGTACTCATCGCTACGCTCCTCGGCGCCGGCGCTCCGCTCCGCCAATCGAAAAATATCCCCCGATTTGTTGTGTAAAACCACCTCAGGTGAACCTCGGTTTTCTCAAAAATTCCCGGAAACTTACCGTTCCAAAGTTACGGAAGTTCAAAGTTGCAGTGATAACGCGTGTATCGGCACAAAAATTATTAAACGATTTAAATCTATCATCTATGTTATGTCGTAGTATAGCGTACAGGCAGTGATTATACGTTTTACGGCACTCGTCGCTGCGCTCCGAAACAGTGAACTCCATTACTTCAAAACTAAGTTCGTTCGCCAAATTCGGACTTCACTATAGTTTTCAGCGTATTTAACTACATAAGTTTCAAAAAAAAAAAATATCAATATTCGTAAGAGTCGTAGTAAACTAGTGTGATGCGCGAATGCGTAAAAATCACGAAATAGTGAACTTCATTAGGTCATAACTTCTGTAATGAGTTAAAAATAAAGAAGTACAGTTATTGTGTGGAAAAGTATTTTAAATATTAATTTTTATTATATATTTTTAACTCATCACTTTATAAGGTGTATTACGGGGGATAGGTACGAGAGTTTTTCTTTTCAAATAAATAAATGTATTAAAATGTTTGTTATATATAATTTTTACTTACCTTTCGAAGAACTCACTGGCAGAAAACTGTATCCTGTATGGTCTGAAGTACTGTTGAAATTGACTGACCAGAATAGTGACAGGTATACCAAAGTGTTATAAATGGATAAGTCGATAAAAATAATTATAGTAAATTGAATTTATTTCTACTTGTAAAAATGAACACAGAAAATTTACAATTTATTGAAAATATGACATTGGGTGAGCTACTGGATGACTGAGCGCCGTGTTGATTGTCGTGTGTCCTTTTATAGATGTTGATGGCCGCCTTTGTACTCGACTTTGCGACTTTGGACCTTACTCATTTCCGTGACATTTTAAATAAATTGTTATAATATGTGCTAGATAATTTATGTTTATATAGCTGCAAAGATTATAATTATTTACTGTCCAAAATCTAAAAGTTAGTTAATTAATAGTAATTTATTTAATATTTATACAGTTGTATAAATAATATTCTATTTAATTTCTTTAATCTAAAAGTATTTAATGACTAAAGATATTTTATTTTCCAATTTTTTATTTGTGCAGCTGTATTGACATTTTATTATAATTCTAAGTAATGATATATTATAAAGTATATATCATTACACTTCAAAACCAAGTCCGTGCGTCAAATTCGGACTTCACCATCGTTTTTGGTGTACTTAACTACATAAGTTTCAAAAAAAAAAAAACGCAATAAAAAGGGTGCCCGGTAAAGTAGAAATATACCGCCTACTGCCTACTGCGTCTGTCGTCTGAGCGTTGCTAGAAGTTGTACAATAATAACGCGTAGGAGCCTTAATAAATGTATTATATTTATTATTTCCATAAATATTTGAAGATTAAAAACACTATTCCTTATTCATATACAGTCCATTAGATCCATTTCAATACCCGTATCAACGAATAAAGTTATATTCTAAGTCTTATTCAGATTGAGGGGTAGGTATTCCTGGTAAAGGAATTTATTATATAGGATCCAAACATTAATAATTGTTATAAGTATTTGTATTGGTACCGTTAATGATTAATAGCTGATACTTATTTAATTGCGTGAAGTCAGCGGAAAAATTTGAGCACTCATTTCCACTATAATACTTAAATAAATATAATATAATTATTTAGTGCTCATTTGGTGCTACCTATTCAACGGAACCATTTTCAAAGTTAGTGTTGTGTTTCCCTACGATATATTAGATTCTCCGTATACGATACGATTTCAGCGGGCTTAGTCAGTCACTACCAGTACCAAAATCTACCATAGCACCATTATCAAGTATTTATGTATTATACAACATGCTATTTGTGTACGTTTATTAAAACTATGAGCAAAAAAAAGTTAAACAAGTGAACAATAATTAAAGTCAGTCTATTTTATTTGTTTTTTTTTTTAAATTCACAATGTCAAGTTAAAAGTAAAGATAAAAGTAATCCTAAAAGTAAGGATAATTATAACAATTGATCATCATTATTTTATTACATGACAATAGCTGGAAAATATAAGATTAAAAATAAAATATTAATAATTTTTAACTATTAATCACGTTTTATTTAGTTCAGTCTCCATATTGATATATTAATTATTCACCATTATTCATAAAACATACGATTGATTGGCACCTACCTATAACAAAATTAGGATATTTTTAGTTGTCATTATCTGCAATTATAGGTACATTTATACTATTGGTACCTAATTGAAAATTCTTGATTATTGCATATAATAATTGATAATTAATAATCAACGGTTTGTTATTGAAATTCTTTCAAGATAAATGTACCATAGGGCATAGTTTAACTAAGACTCTTGTTTATAATATAAATAAGTTTCTAGCAACTAGTTTCTAACCGGTAGGCTGTTGTAACTTTATGTAAATACACTTTTAGATACCTACTTTGGGACAGTAGAGGTTCCCGCACCGTCTTATGATAACTGTATTCTTGTTGTAATATTAGTTAGTAGGAGACTGGCCTACCACTACTAAAAATAGGGCGTATTTCAGTACAGTAAAACTCCGATTATCCGGACTAATTAATGTCAAGGGTGGTCTGGATAAGCAAATATCCGGATGATTGACATATGACATTTTAAAAGATGTATAGTGACATTGTAACACGACAATTCACTCGTTATAACAATTGAAAGACTAAACTGTGCGACGATTAGACAACAACTGATCATTGGCGCAATTGTCTGTGTTTTGTTGAAAGTTTTTTTACGATAATTTCAACAAAACACAGATAATGTTCTTAGCGTCAAATTTCATAATAGGTCGATTTGCTTTAATTTTTAAGCTAACGGCATAAAACTTGAATTTCTGAACGTAAATTTGGTATGTTACGCTTTTGTCAGACGGAGAAAACACATGCGGGAGTGGCGTCCTCTTAAAAGACGACCTTTTTTTTTCGTCCGGTTAATTGGACGTCCGTTTGATTGGCGTTCGGATAATCGGAGTTCTACTGTATTTGATTTGTTTCAATAAACAATGGGGGCCGGCGGAGAAGTATTGGTAAACCTGGTTCCTTCTCCGGTCCTCGATGGCTTGATATCACGAAAAAAAAAAGAAAGATACCTACTATATTATTATGTTAAATAATAAATACATTGCTTCCAGATTTTAAAAAGTTGTTGTATTTTATGTCATATGTAACTATTATTTTACACTTTAATGTAATTTACAAACAGAGAACGCATTAGGATTTAAATTATTTGTTGCTTTAGAATCAAAAAATACTCTTAATAATATATAAGATCCAAATATTAATATTATTAAAATATCTACATTCTACACATCGAACATTTTTGAAAAATAATTATGTATGTTTGTGAAAATTTAAAAAATGTGTTGTTTGTAAATCGACGCAAATAGTTGGATTTACTTGCTAATTTAATTTATTTTTAGTGAAAAAAGTAATGTATTAGGTATGTTTATTTTTATTTGATAACATTTTGCTACTAAAACTGTCATAAATGCATGTAACCTTATCCATTAAAATTAAATTTTAAATCGAATTAAGTTGGTATTTTTTTGTTTTCTTAGTAATTTCCATAAGAGTACAAAAACTACCAATAATTAAAAATATATCGTTGAAATCTGAGCAAATATGGTTTTAATTTTTAACTAAATTCATCTCTGATTTGTTTTGTTAACGGTTGATTAATAATTTTAGCTTTGAATATCACAGTTCCTATGTCGTTTTAAAATATCAACTCAATACCTAAATGTTTAAAATCTTTATACTTTTATAAACTCTTATAATATTGAAAACTTCGTATAAAAGTATATACAGGCATACACCACCAGTACAGATATACTATATATATTATATATAAAATATACTAATTATATAATCCATAAAAAATTAAGCCCTGCTAAAAATAATTTTTTGAATTCTATGGTAGGTTTATCATTGTTTTAAAATGTATAATAATAATATAATATTGGTTTACCAAGGCGAGCGAAGCGTGTCATTGCTATAATCATACTTTTTATTATTTACTGTGAGATTATTTTTCTTATAATTTTTATTTTAGACACTCATTGTTATAATAATTTTTCAAAAAGAAAATCCTAAGTATATTTTAAATCTTTATATTTTTTTTTTGGTTTTATTTAGAGAAAAAAATAACTTAAAATACGATTGTTGTAAACTATACATTTGATGAGTTTTTTATGAAATTGTTTTAAAGATATTTTCTGATAATGAGGGAATTGAATAAATAAATAATGGTTGTATAAGCTATAATTTAACACAATTGTATTTTATTAAATATCTTCAATACAATCATGCGAGATGGGTATACACAGAATACTATGTTAAGTCTGTTAAAAAACGAAAGGTTATGAACTATCAATGATTTTCTGGTTTTTCTTTCGAAATAAGTATACAACCATCTGTCAGAATATTTTAGCAAGTGTTGAAAGTCTAAGCACTTAGTCCATGTGTTTATGGCAATGACATACACTTTTTAATTATATGTTATTAATCAATATAAGTTTCTAAGTATCACATTTAAGGATAAAGTGTAAAATCGTGACATTTTTGGTTTCGTTAAAACTTAAAGTTAACGAAATTCACTAGATTGACGTCCTGACTGTTGATGTATAAAACATATATAGGTATGACTGCTATATAGAATGACTTTTTATAAAGTTACCTAAGTGCACGGCCGATTAATTATATTATATTCGCGTACTAAACTTAGAAGATGATAATACATATTAATTATGGAATGGTTGGTTAAATAATAGTTTTTAGAACTTTTGAAAATGTATACTTACCTAACGCTAATGTGAATAGTGACGATTATCTTGTAATTTATACCAGTAAAAATCTCGCGTTAATAGGTTGAACAAATCCGACAGTCCATCACTGATATATTTTGTCATAGGTAAAGACAATTTTTTACTTAAATATAGATTTATGGCAAAATTAAAAAAAAAATCATATGCATGTTGACATTGTTTTTGTTTAAAATAATTACTGATTATGTGTAATCATTATTTGCAGGATGTTTACAAAACGAATACCGATGTACGAACAAATGTATTGAACTGGTGAAACGGTGTGATAAGATTGCTGATTGCGATGGGGGAGAAGACGAAAAAGATTGCAGTGAGTATATTTTATACTAATTTCTATTAATTGTTTATTAAATGTGTGAGTATCTACATTTAGTTACAGTTTAAAAAAAATTCTTTCGATATCACTGAGTGCAAATATTTCTATTCGAAAATAATTGTATAAAATGTAGGTAAATAGTTAATTCACTGAACAATTTGTTTAACGTCTGAACGTGTAAAAAAAAAATGTTTTCCAAATAAATGAGGTCCATTATTGAGATATTCTGTTTGTATTTTATTTTAGTGTAATTACAATAATATTTACTATCTGGAACAAAGCATTTTATCAATCAAACTCAATTTATAAAAAAATCATTAAAATATTGCTAAACTACGAAGAAATGTTTATGGCCCGCCTTAGTTATTTGTGTTACCATGAATTTGAAAGTCTTAACAGCTTTCATATAAGTTACATTAGAATTACATGGCTTTTTTATACTTAAAAACAACTACCAACGTAATATAAACTCAGTATTACGATGATACTATAAAATGTGTTATAGTTGTCTATATTTTATACCAGTTTCAAATATATATATTTATACATATAGTAAGTTAGTAGTTAATAAACATTCATATAATTTTACTTTTAAAAAATATTTTATTTTACGAAGTCTTTAAAAATCATATTATTAGATTATTTATTACATGTTCATGCACACATTTGGTCATATATTCTGGGTGGAGACAGGAAGTTGTTGTCTTTGAACAAATATGTATATGATTTTGTTAGTTAATGGTATTTATTGTTTAATTGTCTGTAATCACTTATCGTGTCATTGGGTTAATTGGTTGTTTTGAGATTTGAAAACAATGTTTGCCATTTTATATGTTTGTAATAATTTATAACTTACAATCCGACATATTATACCTACATTAGGTATACACTACTAGATTGTAAAATTAAGATCGGGAAAACGATACACATATATTTCAACTTCTTGAATATTTTTCATAAATATTACACAGAATAATAAAAACAATGCTCTTTTGTAAATTGGAAGTAATTACATTTTAATACAATTGTAAGCCATAATATAATGAAATACTTTGCGAACATTTTGCCCCACTTTTATCTCTCTAAAATGAGTTAAAAGTATTTTTAAACTTGACACATAAAATTTTTTATCAAATTACTGAGAATTTAAAAAATAGCCTATATATATTGAACCGTTAGAGCTACGTATGAAACTTTTGGAGACATTTTACCGACCCAAAAAACTGTTTATTGTAATCAACAACATATATGTTTCACTACTGTCAAACAATTTGTGGAAAAAAATCTAACACTTGTAATATAAAATAAGGTGTGTTCTACTTTTTGATTTGCTATATTATGTTGAGTTGACTCACGATTTTCATATGCTACAACGAAAAAATGAAATACAAACAATAAACATATTAATTATTTCAAAACAATGAATTCATTTTGTAATATTCTTATTATTTAAATTAGTGTTTCAGTAATCCGACATATATGTACATATGTCTACTATAAACCTTGAATAATGTTTTTCAGATCTAACATCAAAAAGTTTGAAAAAACAATCAAGCGTAATAATATGTTTATATAATTTAAGGCTCTTATTTATATATGCGTACTATATATCTACATCATATTTTAATTATTATTATTACGATATACCTAAATATTTTTAAAGTTGGTCTATAAAATTACTTTGTTTATCTCCAAGACACTTGCGACTTGCACATTGCTATGCGCCTATGCTTAATAATAATTAAGTTGAAGTTTTCGAAATATTTATATTAATATGTTGATAAAATAAAAATACAAACAAATTGTTTAGATTTTGCCTATTTTAATCAAACTCATCAGAGATCTATGATGGATAAATGTTTGAAACTGTAAAAATAAAATGCACGCTTTTAGTAGGTACACTATTTACTGATTGAAGTAAAAATGTATATAATATATAGTTTCTGTTGTAAACACATACAAAAAGATAATATATTAGAAGACCTAAAGTAGTTATTGATGTGTTAACTATTGTTGCAGCTAAACCCATTTTAAGTTTTCATGAAAGTTGTTAGTAACTTGTCACAAAATGTTTTAAAGTCTATGTCAAAAGAAAAAAGTTATAAAAATAATGCTGTGTAATATTTAAAGTTGTTAATATTATGAGAACCATAGAAGCCACAAAGTTTGTTTGATCTAAATATTATTTACGGTTAGAATTTATATAAAATCAAACTTTTTAATTGCACGGTATATTGGACATATTTTTAATGAACATTCACATAATTTATTTACGTTTTTGGTTTGATTGGTGGTTTAAGTTAGGTTGGGCTATTTTAGAATATTACCAATGAAGTGAATCGGGTTTATGGTATCTATTTTAAATTGACAACTTATATCTGAATTCTGAAGATATTTTTTATTTTATGATATTAGAGTGAAATAAAGTGGTTTTACATTAGACATCGCTTAATCCAACGATCCTGCAGCGAACCATCTATACGTTAATCATTTCGAGTGGATTATAGCGTTAAGCATATCTTAACAGATTGCCAAAAATATGAAGACACGAGAAATAAACACTAATATTACAATAATAGATAGGACTATAGGAGAATCATTACAACCAAACATCCAATTAAATATAAATATTATTTACTTAAGAAAACTAAATTAAACAACTTAAGTTGGGCTAAACGTATATTTGAAATAAAATGTAAGTATTTTTAAACTTATACATCCTTAGACGTCAATATTATTCAGAACAATAAAAAAAAAAGGCGGGTAAGTCGTGGATGTCGCTCTGCTGTACAGTAGTTACAAGTGGGTCACTGTAATGGATGGAATTAAATTTGAATCCAATGATATTATATCATTGTATACGAAAAACGATTCTGAACGGAGATGATTTGTCAGTCTAGGATATATTATTTTTAAAGAAAAACTTATGGAGAACCTTGTACCAAATTTTAAAAACTTAGTTATAAAGAAAAATTTTACGATTTTCAACCACTAAATTACTTGCAAATTTCGCATTT
>NC_042495.1:102497101-102498152 GCF_005508785.2 Acyrthosiphon pisum | reverse complement strand
TTGTATACCCACTGATAAAGCATGTGATTTCAAAGATGATTGTGGTGATGGATCGGATGAACTTCAATGCAGTGAGTTTTAAATAAGACTCATTAATTATTTAAAAATTAGTGAATGAATGATCATATTTTGTTTAGAGCACAGAGAATGCTGGCACGGAGAATTTAAGTGTAAAAATTCAGAATGTATTCGTCCCGGATATCTGTGCGACGGTGAAGTTAATTGTGCAGATGGTTCCGATGAAGAATACTGCGAAACAAGTGAGTGGAAAATATGAAATGAGAAAATTATTAAAATGTTTAAAAAAAGTTTTTACATTCAGTTTACATTCAGGTATAGCAAGCATAGGCGCACATTGGGTGTGAATTTAGGGGGTGCTGGAATAGTTTATGTTACACATGTCCATGGGGGGCTTTGTCCCCCACACCCCCCTTAATCCTAATACTATAACTAACTGCATTACATTAGCTTTACATTTTTAATTAGAATGGGGTACCTAACATTGATTTCGCGGGGTAACTTTGATACCCATATATTTTTATTCACCAGAGTACCATGATAATTCAATTTTTTTTTCATAAAATGGGGTTACTTTGATATCACATTAAGAAATATAGGTAAGTATCGAAATTGCCCGTTGTGTTACTTTGATAGCATATAAAAAAATATTGATATCTCAAAAGATAATTTCAGAATTTTAAAAATTAAAACGTTAAAATATTGAACTAGCTGTAACTAATATTTCATTTTGAGAGTTTTATCGTTAACACTACAGAAGTTATCCATATAATAAAAAATGAAATTGTCATAAAACAGTAAAAAATTATCAAAGTTACCCCATTTTACTGTACTACTTTTATTTTTAAACTATAAGAACTTTTTTCGTATTTGTGATATCGAAAAATTAAAAACACTGTTGCACAGTCTATGTTCTCTTCTTCCTAGTAGAACATTTGGTTGCATAACATGAACTATGTTTAGCCATAGTGGTTCTTCTCCACGCAAACCATTTTTACTATGTTTTACATTTGTAAAACGGAGACCACACATG
>NC_042495.1:102488802-102496485 GCF_005508785.2 Acyrthosiphon pisum | reverse complement strand
CCCAAGCACCCCCCTATGTGCGCCTATGATAGCAAGTACTATAACGTTTTACTGTCATTTTCTTATTTTATGTTGTGTAACAATGGTAATTCATGGCTAGCCCCGTCGTCTCATGTTAATGTTTCTGCTTGTTAGCCATATTATATTTTTAAGTATTATACATATTAGATTAACAAATTTTTTTTGCACAATTTATTGAAATAATAATGTTTTTTATTTTTGTGGCTATCGTTGCGTTAATCTTCAATTTCGAGTTTGGTTACTGGTGTCGAATTGAAACTAGTAGGTACTTGAAAGGGATGGGTTCAAAAAGTAAAAATAAATTATTACCGTACTTTTCTTAATGATCAGGAGAAACTAAAAAAAATTACGGCAAAACTGGAATATTTCAATTTTAATTTTTAGCAAAAATCGATTTATGTTATTTTGTTTTAACTTGTAATTCAAAAACAAATTATTGTAGATACTTGAAATTTTCACCAAATCAGATATTAATAGTAAAATGTTTCAGAAATTATATTATTTTCTAAGCATTTTGTATTTTTTTCTTTTTTCAATTATTTATAAAAATTTAGACATTTTTGATGTTTTTAGTTTTCTTCTGTAAATATTGATAAAAGTTATACTTGGTGAAAAAGCTTGACAATTGAATACATAATTCCTGTAATTTAGAACAATTTAAAAATATCAAAAATAAACAGGCACAATTTTTTTATGGACTTCTAAAGTACAATTTTCGACAAATTTATATAATATGAACACAAAATTATGATTATAGTTATTTTATTGTAATTCAAAAAATATTATTTGTATGGACTTGAATCTTTATAACACAACGTATATTATTAACTATATACGAAATGATATTTTAAAAATACTAGTGCAACGTATACCGTACTACCAGTAGAGAAATATGAAACACAAAATATCTTTAGACATTTATGCTGACAGGACAGGAATTGACTTTAAATTGAACACATGCAATGTTACAACTAATAAATCTAAATTCTTAAATATTTCTACTGATGCATATTGTGTACTCACTTAATCAATTCTTTTGATTAATTTTATATTATTATTTATTTTTTCTAAGTAAAAGCTATAACAATGGTTCATTAAATTATTAATTTATATCTAAATGTATCATCGTAATTCGTAATACAATTTATATGAACATCCATACTCAGTACTCGGAATCGTTATTCATAAGCTCGTTGTTTTATTGATTATAAATTTAATTATAACACAACTACATTTAAATAATATATCTATTAGTAGTCAGAAAGTGTACCTCAGTGGTTCGCACATGCATCACATATTATATTGTTAACTGAAGTAGGTACATCCTCGTACCTCATACAAAATTATCATCGCACATGAAAATATGCGTGGCAGGATTATTTTTTCTGTTTGTACACAGTTATGGATACTCAATTATTAATTTACATAATTCTCTCGTAAGTATTCAAATAAAGTATTAATTTGTATGTAAACAATTATGTGTTTAATCATAGTAACAACGAACAGTTAAAATAATTTTTATCGTACAATACTTTAACGCTTAGACGAAATCAAACTTAAAAAGTTTGGTTATTTTTAAAAATTTACTTTTTGCTTATAAAACAAATGACAAATAATAATAATTGATAACAATTATGTTTTTGATTAATGATTACAAATCGTTTAAGTTAACATAAGTTTAGCAAAAATTGTCACAATCCTTACTTAATATTAACATTAAATTATGAAACAATTTTAAGACATTCAATAAATTTGTATGAACCTTCTTATGAATATTTATAAGGTAAATAAACAATGAAAATTCTAAAACGGTTAATAATGTATTTGATGAAACCACACTTAAGTGCTATAAGAATGTATATTTAATAATTAAAAATTACGATTAAAATTGGCAAATAATATATATTAAAGGAAGATATTACATAATATTAATTAAACCACGATTATAGTAACGAGTAGCACCATAACTAGAGTTATAAAATATATTATAATAGCTGTCTGCATCAAAAATGATTATTTATTTTCTTATGTATTTTAAGTAAGATGGTACCTAATGGTTTAAATTCAGAATTTGGATGTAACTAAACAATATAAATTTTTTTTTTAAGTTACATTTTTTGAACATACAAACCCAACCAATCAATTTGGCAGTAATAAAAATGGTAAACCGTGTTGTTATAGTTCCATAAAATGTATTCCCTCTATAATCTGGTAAAATATCCCTAGATAAAACTTCACTAGGGAATCCTAGAGAACAACACTCGTAAAATTAAAAATATTTTATTTTACTATAATTTTTTATTTTTGATGTAATAATAATTTGTAAAAATAACATACTTATATTAATACATGGTGTACATCGTAATCACAATAACAGGAAAGTACCAACAAACTTTTCATTTATTTTATCCTACATTTTGTTAAACTATTTTATTATATTTTATATAAGTTATTAATTTTGTAATTATTCATAATTATTGTTATTATTAAGTTTTTCAATGTCATGTAATAATAAGTATTATGTCATATATTGATATAATATTATACCATTGGACTTTATGCTCGTTAATTAATTAAAAAAATAAAATATTATAAAGGAACACCTACCTAAAATACATAAATACATAAATACATAATTATATAATAAAGAATTAATATTTCTATATCACTAAAATATAATACAAAATATATTGTTTTATTGTAATTGGTTTTCTGATAGTCTATTTGAAAACATGTCTCCAAATTCAATTTTTTTCAGTGATTTTATACTTTTGTATATTATTTTTAACACTTTCCGTGTTGGGATTAAACCATTAAATACATACAATCAAATACATGAAAAAGTTATTTCTCAGAACTTGATTTTGGACCTGGTCACGTGAAATCGACTATTGGAACAGAGTAAAACAATACTCCAACTCCTACCGCTTATAGTTTCAGCCCCCCGAGCTTTGTTTATTATCGTACTGGATGTAACACATTTTAACCGGAAACTTGCAACGGTTGAACTCTGTGCGGAATAATTAGATGTTATCAGTGAGATTTGAGAGAAAACCGTCGCCTTTAGGCGTTAGCGTTACTGGAAATGATTTCAGCTCCAATTACATTTGAATTAAATTGTTTTTTCCTTATCGTTGAAAACAAAATATGGGAGCCAATATTACGCAGTAAAATAATACTGTAGGTGGTAGCATATAATAAATAGTTGTATAGCATCATATTGTAATGTCTAACTAACAGAGAGAAAGGAAGGGCATGAGCTGAGTTTAATAATTCAGTTCGTTGTATGAATAATTGGGTAAAAATAAAAAAAAACATAAATGGAATAAGTACTAAGTTTTTCATGGAAATTAATTTTGCCTGATATCGTTTCATCCATTTTCAGAATTTTGATTTTTAGGAGCTAGTACTTATACTACCTATATATCTACCATAAAGTATGATAGAATTATAATTGTCCCAAGAAATTTTTCGATGTCTGCGTAGTTTTAGTTTCTTCACAACCGGCACTCTACGGCCCGAGTAACGACAGCATCACACCAACGACCAAACTCATTACATGCGTGCCGCAACCGACGTTTTTTTACATTGATAATAGTTATTGAATATTAATTATGGTTTTATAAATTTAAATTATCTGAAAAGACGAATGGAGATAAAAATACGAATAATATAGCTTTTTATCTTAAAGGTCAATAATGATATATAATTTAAAATTAAATTAATTTTTTTTTAATCATATCGAAAAGACACTGCCTCATTATTATTTTGAATTCTGTGCGAAGCATTCAATATCTATAAATATCTATATTGATTTTTCTAGCATACGTTGTTTCTAGGTTTGGCTTTTATGACGTATTATTGTTGTTTTTTTTTAGTTTATAAGGTGTTTATAATTGTTTTTGCATTAAAATTTTTAATTATACACCATTATAATATTGCACTGTTTTACTTACGTATTGTAAATAAAAATAATATGACATAATTCATACCCCGTAATGTTTTTTAAGCTTTGAGAATACAATATGTAGTATATGATGTCATTATATTATGGATACAATTTTCACGAGCTTTTTCACTAACTTAAAAACTCAAAAGAAGAAATGATTTTTTCTTTTTATAAAATGGGTATTACAAATGCAATTGGTTAATGGTCGTAGAGTGCGATGGGTGAAGCAACGCGTGGGTTTGATGTGTGACAATTAATCTTGCCATCCAACCCAGGAAGTCTGGATACGACTATGGATATATAAAGTAACATAAAAAATATAAAGTCGCAAAAACCGAAGAAGGAAAAATTATTCATCAAGTTCAAGTGAGGAACTTAATTTCTCAAATTCAACCAAAATCAACATAAAACCTCTCCCTGAACCACCTACAGCATCAAATGTGAATTTAAGTAAACCATCCACATCTAAGATCCATAATGCTACCCATCAGGCTACAACTCCATCTTTAGCACATAAACTAAAAGCATGCTAAGCAAGAAATAAATATTTTAACAAAGTAGAAACATTAAACTTTACGAGGAAAAATAAGGAAGGGTTTTAAACATCTTGATTTTACAAAAGTAAACATTTAATGATGCTATTTTATCTATATAGGTAGGTTAATAACTAACATAATTATTTTAGTTTACATTAGTTTCCCATTGGTTTTACAATTATGTGTATTTTTTTGTACCATTATACTAAAATGCTTTTTTCTTTAATATCGAAGATAATTTCTGGTAGGTAACAAATTGGATCTAGTTTTTAGTTTGGGTACCTACCTAGTCATAAATTATAATTCTCGGTGATTTTAAAATAATAATCAGGAAAAAAATGTTGTTGTTGTTATAATTAAAATGAATATCCTCAGAGACTTGAAATTATCACCAAACTTTATATTAGTATTTGATAAGCATCTTATTAATTTGAAAATACATAATTGTCTTTCTTAATGCTTTTTATAGGCATTTCAAAATGTTGACATTTTTAGTTTTTTTTTTCGATTCTTGTTGTTAAAATTTGTTATAATTCAAAATCCTTGAAAATTTAATAGAATGCTTTTCATAAATGGTTTTCATATAATAAAAGTCCATAGTCACAAGTTTGGCCAAACAATATATTTAAACGAAAAATATTGATTTTAGTTATTTTATCGTAATTATACACAATGAAATGTGCAAAATACATAGACTAGTTATAAACTATTTATGCAACAAACTTATACACAAATGTCTACGGTTTAACTTATAACTTAATAATTGCTATTATATTTATAATTATTACATGGGGCGAGCCATTTAACGCATGACAATTACTATTTTAGAAAACATTAACGTTTTTGAAATTAAACTTTAAAGTTTAAATACCTACTTATCAGTTATAACCAGTATTGGGTAAATTACTTTTAAAAAGTAATGGAATTACGTTACTCGTTACTTCACATATTTTTATTTAAATTACATTTGCGTTACCTAAAATTATTTTTATCACGTTACGTTACTTTTTCATAAATAAAGTAGTGCGTGGTAGTGAGTTACAAATAACGTTACTTTTTTTTTTTAATCTCTGATAACAGTTATCATTTTTTTTTTAACCATATTCAATTCATAATATGATATATTTTACGATATATTTTAGACCTACTACCTAGTAATACCTAGTGTACAACATTTTAAAATAATATGTAAATGTACAATTATCATTCATCTCGCCTATTAATTATTATTTATTATATGGCTATAGTAAAGTAGGTACCTATATGTATAGTTAAATTTAATTGTATACATTTAAACTCAAACTACACATGTCTCTAATACTAAATACAACAATAAGGCAAGTTATTTTCTAATAAACAAGTGAAACTAAATGATACAGTGTAATTGGTAATCGTATATTCGTATGGTATTCCTATGGTATTCGTAAATCGTATTAATATAATATGTATAATATTTATACTATATGTCTATATAGTATATAGTATTAATTGGAAATTATGACTGCAGTCTGGTAAGGTATTAACATCGAGGTAGCCGGTAGGTAAGTATATTAGTTTTAAATTCGTACCTATAGCCATATAGCTATATAGGTTGATATCCGATAGGTGGCTTACTCATAAGTCGTAAACCATAATTCGTTTCAATTAAATTTTATTTTTAAGCCGAACTCTTTTCTTTCTGATAATGAAAGTAATAACATTAATTCCTGGAATGTTTAATAATATTATTAACTATTATCGGAATCAGAAGTAAATAAAATTGATTTTTAATTTTTCTGGAATATCTTATTAGCTTATTTTTGTACTACATTCAAAACTATTATTTTAATAAGTAACGTGGAAAATAACGCATTGGTGCGTTACTTTATAGAAATTACTTTTAAAAAGTAATTGCGTTACAATTGCGTTACTGTAAGTAAAATGTAATGAAATTACTGCTGCGTTACTGAAAAAGAAATTGCGTTACAGTAATTTGTAATTTGCGTTACGTTACTACCCAACACTGCTTATGAGTAAGCCACCTATCGGATATCAACCTATATAGCTATATGGCTATAGGTACGAATTTAAAACTGATTACTAGGGCTCGGAAGTTGTAGCAAATGCATATTTTTCTTGGTTCGTCCTAGAACATCCAAAGTAAGATACAAATATGTATCACACTTCTCTGATGTCATATACGAAATTTTATTTTGCTATTTTTTGCATATTTACGGTTTTTATTGCTATTTTGCTAATTTAAGGTTTATAGTGCTATTTTTAGGCATATTTTCTTAATATACATAATATATACCTACATATTATACAAAATATAAAAAATTATCACATTATGTTGAAATTTTCATCTTAAAAATAATGATTAATTTGGTTAGGAAATAGGAAATAAATAGATCTTAAAAGTACACTTTTACAAACATATTTAAGTAATTTAATATATATTTTGTTAACGGTTTATGATTCAACTAGTCCAGACAGTCCCTGATGTCTATGAGCCCAACAATTTTATAAAATTGTATAATTACATTTAACTTTTTAAAATAAATTTAATTTTTTCAATTTAAATGCATATTTTTTGATTTTTTGTGCTATTTATAGCACATATTTTGAAGTTTTTAAGTGCATATTTAAGAACTAAAAAGTAACTTTTTTAGTGCTACAACTTCCGAGCCCTGGTTATAACTCATACGATACTTGTCCAAAATTCGATTATTATACTTCAATATACTCCAAAAAATGTTCTTCTTTCGAACAAGGACTTAAAAATTAATTTTGTGAATAAAAAAAAGTGGAATAATTTAAAAATGATAACGATAAAAAATAATAAAAAACATTAATTGTTAACGACTTTTAATTTTCAAATAAAAATATTTTTAAAAACGTTAAGAGTTTTTAATAATATTGACCTGGTACAGGTAAATTTAATATACACTTTAAAAAAATTGAAATGCATAATAATAGTAATAACAAATCACATAATATATTATATAGTAATAATAATAATATTATTTCATATAATATATTACTAGTCTTTTTTTAGATTCTGAGTGGAATGATGAATGTATTGATTTTACAATGATGTGTGTTTTTTTTTTAATTTTTTAATTTTTTTATTTCTTTTTTTATTATTTTTTTTTTATTTTTGTTGTTCTTGTCATCACCTTTTAGGACAGTAAAAGT
>NC_042495.1:102471528-102488752 GCF_005508785.2 Acyrthosiphon pisum | reverse complement strand
ACGAAAGACTGTAGAAACTTGAAAATTTTTCTGAATGTTTATATTAGAATTTTATATATACGATAAAATTTTGAAAATAATTTGACTCTTTTTGAGCTGTTTACGGATATTGTAAGTTTTCAATTTTTTTAGTTTTCTTTTCTATAAATATCAATAAAGTTTTATCTATTGAGCCAAAAAGTGTAAAAAATTAATACAGGGCTCCTGATACATTGTTACAATAGCAGTTGAAAAATATTACAAATACATAGGCACAATTTTTTTTTTATAAGCATTTGAAGTTAAAATGTTGACAAAATTTATCAAATTTAAAATTGAATAATTATTTTGTAGTTAAAAATTTATAAAATGTTCAACTTTTATATTATCTAAGGATTGAAAATTTAAAACAAGATTCCACGTAAATATTTAATTCTGTTACCAAAAATTCTAAGAAATAAATATTATTAAGCACAGTTTATTTTTATAATAATTTTAAGTTCAAATTTGGACGAAATTACATATTAAAAAACCTGGAATAACTATTTTAGTTATTTTGTTGTGATTGTATAATATTATTTGTGGGTACTTGAAATTCCTAAAGTATACTATTATATATCTATGATAGTACCACGGTTTTTTGTTGATGTATAACGCGTTACCTAATGGATATTGTGATATGATTAATTTGAAAATTATCAATAATACTATAGATAAGTATACCAGCTATAATATGTGTATGTCTAATATCTAGACTGACAAACCGTCTCCTTTCAGAATCGTTTTTCTTATACAGTGATATTATATCATTGAATTCAAATTTAATACTATCCATTATACAGTGACCCACTTGTAACCTACTGTACAGCAGAGCGACATCCACTTACCCACCTTTTTTTTTTTTTAGACTTAAGCCCGGCCACTATGACCATTAGCTATTGTAGGGATTATGGGTTATATATGGTTGGTAAGGTTGTTACGGTTGTTACGATAGGTTATTACGATAGGTAAGCACAAGTGTATCGTGTATGTGTGACAATGTGTTTGCAACTATGAACCCGGGTGGTCACCCATTCGGGAACTAGCGGCAGCGGTCGTTGCTTACTCTCAGTCACGTTGCGTAACTGTTAGTAGTCAAGCCACTAGCCACTTAATCTATAGCTTTTATTAATTTATAAGTCGATACCGACACATCGTGTAGAATGTGAAATTTAAATTTAAATAAAATGTATAAGTAAGTATTACAGTACATTTAACAATGATAAAAAATACATTCATATTTTTATATTTAGAATATGATTATTTATTACAGTAATAACATATTCTTATTGTAATATTGTTATTACTGAAAATTGTGGTATGACATTAATAATTGAGTGCCTCATCATTTAGTAGGTACTATTAAATTATTACCTACCCTCCTATTACTCTTACAATTATTTTATAGTTTTATATATAATACAGTGATTTTAATTTAAGTATATAACACAATGAATACAATTTATGATAAAATCGATTTAATCTTGTATTGTTTTTCTTTGATTTTGCGGTGGTTTAAATAGTTTCCGAACGAAAGCCAACAGATTAATATTTTTGATTGTATATATATGTAATAGAAAATAATGGTTTATTGTGATTAGATCATATAGTAAGAAATATTTAGTAGTGCACATAAAAATCGTTTCATTGATTTAATGCTTTAACTTTATTATTATAGGAGAGTGACCATAAACTGTGACATGTATAAATGTATTTTTTCTGAGATTTTGATGTTACTATTATACGTAACCGTGCGACTTTATGTCTTATTTTCAATGACACACAACTACAGCATACTATTATAATATCATTATGAGATTCGTTTTGTTTTTTGTATTTTTACGAATAATATGAATTAAAACTAATTGCACTTGTCGATGTTCGTGGCTGACTATACCATTTCCATGAATTCTAGGTGATTTTATTAAGTGTGGCGGGAGTCATTCGGTACACTCGACGTTTTGGTGTGACGGATGGCCAGAATGTGCAGACAATCATGCTGACGAATTATTGTGTAATAATTATTAAAACTTTTTTTGACATAGCATATTTATATATTATGTTGGTCCTTTTATAAACAGGTAACGCTTCGTGTGCGGGGAACAAGTTTCAGTGCCCAAACGGAAGATGTATTAACGACGCCAATGTATGTGACGGACTATGCGATTGCTTGCCAAGTATCGATGGAAATTGTGCCGATGAGTTGAATTGCACGAAGTTTTATAATAAAACCGATGGTATATTATATGATGCTTATTGCTTATATTGCTTATTGCTTTAAACGTAATCGTTAATTGTTTCAACTAGAGTATGATTATTGGTTAGTCAAATACTTAATTAATAATTAAGTCCCACTAGCTGTGAATTGTGATATACTGATACTATTGACGTGAGCGGGAGGCTGCAGTTTAAGTAATACCTATATGGTAAATTTAATTTAAAAGGCTTAAATCGGCTACTGCAGATACTCGTAAATACGCCGGAATTCATGTGTACATTGTTGGTCTATTTATTATTTAGGTAGTGTACCTATAATAGCCTATCGGTAGTTACATATTTTTGTGTGCGATTGGTATTCGCTTGTTGTTCGGTTAATGGTATCTAATGGTATCTCTGCAGGTTACCTATAGGTACTTTGTTCTTCATATTGACTGTATTTTTATTTTTGATAATTCACGTAAGGAGTTGATAACAAGTAAAAAGCGTCATTATAATATTAAATAAAGTAAAACAAATTATTGTACAAGAATATTGTATACTTTTTATGTATTTACCTGATTACCTACATACCTAAACTTTTATATTAGTTTCATGTAATACACAAACCGTAGCCAATGACCTTTGTAGTTGAGGCCTTGTATAGAAAAAAGAAGAATATTATAGAAATGTTATACCTATCTGTGTATTTTCTACATTTATATAACATTAGGTACATAGATTCTGAAAATTAATTTCTTTATTTTAGTAAAAACAAAAAGTTTAAATTCGAAAGAGAAAAATCAGAAATAAATAAATATTAATTATATGAATTCGAGATACTCAACACGTGTACCAACTTACGTTATAAGTTCAAAGTTTCAACCCAGTCTATTAAATTTTATTTTTTCAAAAAATTATCAATATATATATAATATACAGCTTAAGTGTTTAAAGTTTATATTTCATTCTATTTTAATTTAAAAATGCTGCAGGCTAGACGTAATTTTTGATGCCTTAAGAGTGGAATTATGGTAGGGAGTAGTTCTACGTAAAGCCATCAGTATATTCTAGGTTATGGTATAACGAAATCTAATTTAACGAAACAGCGTGTTACATCTAACGGGCGAACTTGTAAAATATAGCGTGTTTAGATTGTCTTTATTATTTACCGTGGATTTGATAGTAATTATTAAAACAAATTATAAGTTTGAATTATTGTATTTGATTTACAGATGTAATTGTGTGCACAACAGGATCAACGCTCAGTTGTTGGATGCCCGGGGGAAATCCTTCGCGTTGCATACGCCAAAAATATATTTGTGATGGGCAAAATGACTGCTTTAATGGATTTTCAATTTCGGACGAATTCGGTTGTGGTGAGTTATGACATTTAGACTTTTAAGGGAGATTCCGCCGATATAATTACAGTATTGAATGATTTTTTGGTAATCATTTTCTGGAGTACGGTATAATGTCATGCAATACATCAATAACTACGATTTTTCACACTGTGATTTAATTAACAATTAATATGCTTATTAATTGTACTTAGTTTGTTTAGTTGGTGCCTATAGTTTTAGATATACTTTCCGAATAACCATAAAAAATAATTTAAATGCATAAAATAATATAATATAATGAATTAGCCATTAGGTATTAGGTGATACATTACATTTTATTTCTTCTTAATGATATACTATATTTTAAGAATTGATATTTGAACTCATTGAAGTTTTAATTATAATAATGTAATATAAAACTTGATATTTTATCCATTATTATAATGAATACTATGTCTTTTTAAAATAAGAAATTCGATATTGATTGTAGTATTGTACACGATTGTACTGAAATATAAACTATTACCATATACCTATTATGTTAGTTCTAATGTTGATTATTTCTGCCTTGAAACTTATCAAATATTTAATGCGTATATGCAAATATGCAGAATATTAAGACATTCAGAAAAATTATTTAATCTCATCCATATTTAAAAAAAAATAATATGTGCCTATATTTATTATAAAAGTATACCTTTTGATATTAGTTTATTATAATATCTTATGTATTCAAATTATTAAACTATGATATGTGGTCATGTGGAATTGTTTTTTAGATTTATATTTCTAAAAATATATGGTTAGAATTAATAATGTAATATACATATATGTAATATATATTACATTATTAATTATATTTGCTAATTGTATTAATTAATTGTATTATATATAATTATTATATAATTTAATTATATTATTGTATTAAAATTTTAAGTTTTGAAATCCAAAATTCCAAATTTTATTGAATAAATATAAAAAAAATAGACTAAGAGAATTCTATAAACACTTATTAAAATAAGTGAAAAAAAGAGTTAAGTGGATAAATCAACTTCAAACTCGTTCACAACTATATATATATATGCATAATATTATAGAACTATTTTTATATTTCACGCATTTGTTAAAAAAGTTATTAGCTTTTTAAGACTGATATTATTATAATTTTTTTATGTTATGATATTACAGGGTCTTACCACTGGGTATCTTCCCTAATCTAACTACTCATATCATATTTTACCTTTCATATATCAAACCTACTTATTGTACAAAAAGCATGTATAGATTGTAGATTTCTTCAAATAAAAAAAAAAAAAAAAAAAAAAAAAATGTTATGATATAAGAAACTGAATTCATAGAATTAAGTCCGCTATTGAACAAATAAAGCGGTTATTATTATTTTGAGTAAAAGGGAACGGCATAGTGCATGCCTACAATAGTCTTCTGTACGGTTCTTTCCAGCGCACAACCGTTTTTCTATATTATTTCGTAATTGCAGAACAACTAATAAATACAAACAATGGCATTGTCACGGGACCACTTGTAAATTACATCGAAAAGGAATTTAAATTGTTTTTAATTTTTCATTAAAAATGCCTTTAAAAAGCATTAAAAAATCGGGCATGTATATAGTTTTCTTTTTTATAATACCGAAATGATTGTTGGATAATTAATATATTTGTACTTTAAATGTTTATAAAAAATCTGTCCAGCCAAGTTCTATGAATTTTACGCTAATGTAGGCTAAACATTAAATTCCACATTTAATGTTCAGATAATCAAAATTAAAATTGCAAATTTTCAAAATATTATATAAGATAGAAATATGGTGGAAGAGTTTTATTTATTTGTATTTAATATATGGTTGAACACCACCAGTTATTCCCACTTAAATATAGATACCTACATATTATAATTTTTTTAAATTTTGAAAACAACTTCAGGCCTTGGGGATATATTAAAAAAAAATGTTTTAAAAAATAGCCTTTTTATTGAAAATTCATTACATTTTTGCTTTCATTCAGAACCTTGAATTACAGCTATCACACAAAAAAAAAATGTGTGTAATATTACTTTTAGTTATTTTAGATAGTGATTTTTTTACTACGTACCTATAATATCTGATACTTCTTTATTTTCCGAGTAAATAAATCCTATCGTCAGTAACTATTTCGAAAGAAATTTTGATTTTACACAGTGTTTTACATTGTTGGCTGATCAATAAAGGGATTCCAATATTCAATGTATTTTAGCAGGAGAAAAAGAATCAAGATGTATACACTAAATGTATTATCGTAAGACATAATGCATTGTATATTATATTATATAGGTAGAAACTATATAGAAAGGATAATAATAATAATAAAAAAACTGTATTAAATGAAAATAAAGACCAATTGAATAAGGTGGCTGTAAATGTTTACTTTGAATCATTTTTAATTTAAATTTCCATTATTATCTCGTTTTTATTTATAAGTTCTGCGCAAGCCTATTTAAAGGGATATTAACAACAATGTGTTTTCAGATACCATGTTCGACTCTGACCTGGAGTGTCACCAGTGGGTGGCTTCTCCTTCATATTTTTTCTGGCTGTTATCTTAATTTGTTAACACTTAAGCTTATTATACATAATTTGTATAGATTGTTTAACTCAAATAAAAAAATAAAAAAAAAAAAAAAAAAAAAAAAAAAAAGTTCTGCGCAAGCCTATTTAAAGGGATATTAACAACAATGTGTTTTCAGATACCATGTTCATCAATCAGAATGTCGACCAGGCATAAGAAAATATTTTTAAATTAGAACTTACAGTAAAAAAATTGAAATGGAATATTTCCGCATCTTGTCTTATCTATAATTAATGGTTTTCAATTAAATTTTAATAGTTATAGGTGTATGAGTCCGTTTTTGCCTGGATGTCTTATCGTGTATAGAGGTATGGTTAGTTTCACAGTGTCACACGCAACGAGTGGAAGAGTCTGGGGTTGGTTTTTTATTAACTGAACATTAAGTCGGTGGTTACGACGCTTTCGCTGGAATGGATTTTAGCGAATCTCCGTGCTATTGTGATCCTTATTAATTATTAGTTATGATCTTTCACTTGTAATGGATATCTCCGGCCGTTAGATAACCGTAATAAATATAGCTCTGATGTGGCTTAATCAAGCGTTATAATACCATTTAAGGTGACGAGTGGTTCTTATTAGTTAGGGCTACAAACAATCGTTCAAATAAATATATACATAATACATATTTTAATTCCTTACATTAAGTGAGTGACAATACATTTTCCTTCAGAAATATTTAAAATTGTGAAATATTTTACATTAATCATAGAAATATTAAGTATGTCGTATGTGATGAAAATCAATCATAGTAATATATTTATAATAATATATATTATAAAATGATTTAAAACTTATATAATGTCAGTTTATTTTATGTATTTATTGACAAAAGAAACAATTTAAATTATGACCTTCTCTATTTACCTAATATAATATACGTTATCAAGGCTTTGCAGTTATGATGAATCAAGAATGCAAATTAAGTATTGTCACCATAATGCAACCATTACTTATTTAAGTTATGTTAAATTCAAGGTATGTTTGAAATGCAAAGCCCTTAGGAATTATATTTTTTAAAGTAAATACAAACATTTTAAAAAACACACATACACCCACAATTATATACGTTGAAGTAAGTCGAGTGACTGGTCTTGATTAAATTCATATACTATTCCATTTCGAATTCCAATATTGAATTATTTTTCCGGGGACAAAAGAATCAAACATTAATGTTTATATAAAATGTATTAAATTAATACATAATAAACTTAATTAAAATAATAACGGGTGATCGCATTGAATTGAAATTATTTTCTGTTCGTTGCAACTTGCAACTGCACTGGTGAAAGTGGTACACTAATCGGCAGCATATGTTTACTAAACTGCTCAGCTTGATAAAATAGAACACTAGGAATTTCTTGTCCTTTGATAATATGAATTCAAGATATTGTTGATATTAAATCTATGTTTGGCTTAGTTTAACGGAATGAGCCATCCAATATTAATGAATACACTTTCTCATCAAAAATAAAAAATATAATGAAAAAACTATATTTAGTATAGATTAATATTAAATAAAAGCTTGTATTATCATGCCAACGCAAACATGACTGATGATCTTTCCAAAGAAAATAAAAATGCTATTGTATTGCGTTCAAAAATTATATCATACAGCACCAGCAAAATGATTTATTGTAAATTATAAGTTACCAAAACATAAAAAATTGTACCATCACAAAAGCATTGTTGTTATTAATGAGAGTAAATGAATCAATTATTATATGAAGTTCTTAAATAGAGGGTTAAATGTCCCAATAGTTATCCATGTTTTACATTGTAAATATTATTAATTTTAATCTTGGAGTATATAGTGTTGTATTTTTGTGAGAAAAGATCAATAAAATCCATTGTTCAAATTATACTATTATAATTAGGTTAGGTTTACACGTACGTTTCCCCAGCTACCCAAAATCGACTTTTTGCAAATTTGTTTTTTCTGTTATTTAGTACTTAATTAGTTTGAATTTGTTCACCCCTACTCAGAATTCGTTTGACATCGGTTCACTGGGTAAATCGATTTTCCGTATGTGACCTGGAGAAACATACGTCAAGTATACGAATAGCTGCTTGCTTCTCAATCATTGGGCACTAAACAAACTTTTATTATCAGAACATATTGTGCATTATATTTATAATTTTTAGCTGTACGTAACAATATATAACAATGTTCCTTGATTAAGTAAATTAAATAAATTCAGATGACGTAGGTTACGTAGGTGCCATTGTAGAATACAGATATATACATATTTATTTGTACAATATTTATTAAAAATACTTGCAGGTAAATAGTACCTATAGGCTATAGGTGTACAATAATACAATATTATTTACTAACATAATATATTATTATTGCCTGTATTTTGGTTTATCGTGACCTATATACCCACATAACCCACATCACTGCAAATTGAACTATTGCATAAATTTTTTTGTGTGCAGGACGGTATAAGTACTTTGAAAAGAAATCTAAAGAGACTGATCTGATTTTGACATAGGTACCTACCCATTAGCTATCGACTGTTATCGACACAATACATTATTTAACACGATTTATCAATGTGTTTTTGTGGTTGGTTTGTTAACAATAAATTAAACAGATTGACAATTAATCTATATTAGCGGCTATCGTTATAGGTTGAACATGAGATTGAATAAAAATAAAATATTATTGCATAATATGTCGTACCTACATGGAATTGATGGTTTTTTTTATGGTTTTTCCGAATTTATTTACCTACTAAAGATGAGTCGTGTAACCGTTTAGTCGGCACAGCAGTCATTTATCACTCCGTTTATTGACTACCTACCGTAATGATTTATCGAAAAAAAAAACAAATACAAATTTAACGTATTTAACTTTCATAATAGTACGATTATTTTTCGGTATGAAAAATGTGTTTACTTATTACATTGTATCACGTATTCACGACATATTTAATTATTTTATACATTTCACCAACTAATTTTACTGTTTAATGTGTTCAAGTCACTTGAGTGTAGCGTGATCAAATTAAAATAGATAAAAATAAAAGTAAAGTATCGGTTTTTCACAGACAAGCCAAATTCGCATTTAAACGACGAATTTTTCCGGTGTCATGACGGGAGATGGTTACCGTTTAAACACCGTTGTAACTACAAAGCGGAATGTTTAGACGGTGACGATGAAACGGATTGCGAAGTTTCGTTACCCTGTGGTGAAGAACAGTTCCGGTGTGCTAGTGGCGAATGTGTGAAATCCGAGAACCGCTGCGACGGCCGTACCGACTGTTGGGATAAGAGTGACGAAATCGGATGCGGTAAGTAACTACTGTGGGTACAAGTTATAAAATACTTTTCACGTACGCGACCACACTAAATAGGGGTTGATTAATGAATCACTAGATTTGACAGAGATGTGAATATATTTTGAGGATAAATGTTAGATTATAAAGTCAATAATGCGTGCTATACATATCGTAATCATACACTCTAAGTTAAAATGCTTGAATTGAAGGTGAGGGACGAAGTAACTCTTTTTTTAAAATTATTTTAGTGAATCCCTTTTAATTATAACCTTATTAATAAAAAAATTAAAAATTGTTATATTCTTGTATATCCCTCTTCTTTAAATAGTGCGTATTTTGAAATTAATAATAATATATATATATATTTAATCATTGGTGTAAATTTAGTATTTACACAACGCTTCCGTTAATATTACAGTGGTGTATTATTTATTAATGATTTTAGCGTCCGTACCGTGTCCCGGTGAAAACTGGTCGAGGTGCAAGATTGGCAAACAGTGCGTGCCAATGGAAAAATGGTGTGATTATAGGGTCGATTGTATGGACGGTTCTGACGAGAAAAACTGCGGTAAATTTCTATTTCGTACGAATTTACGTAGAAAATATTAAAAAAAGTTTGTAAACCTAGAACTAAATACCACTGTGACACTGTGTAATACTGTAATATTGTCGATGATTAATTCTTAGTTAATATTATATTATAATGTTTTATATTTATTTATTTATGAGGTACAGGCTTGCACCCAATAGATCAATAATATTGTACAGTGGCTTCTATTAAAGCAAACAATAACTATACATATATAGTTATATACAAAAAATAACTTAACATAACATATTTATCCAAGTCTTATTTTCATTAAATTCGTTTGGGAGAAAAATATTATATGGTGAAACGTTGGTAGTTGGTACAATTTAATTTATGAATCATTAAGTTGTTGACTTTTGAAATTAAAATCCTATATTATACTTTAGTTGTATTTACTCATTATTTTTTATTGTTTATGGTAGTATACGATAAAACTATGTTTTTTGATCGTAAAACTAACATTTGTATTTTATTATTATGTCTAAATTATACATAATATATTGTACAATTTTAACAATTAAAAATCAAAAAACAGTTTTTATTTAATTGAAAATTGTTGTTGTTAATCTTGTACACACTTTTGTACACTTAATAGATTTATCTTATTTTTTTAGCAAATATAGAGCATACCTATATGATCAAAAAAAAAAAAATTCTTTTTGTGACAGATTATAGATTATGCAAAGCTGACGAGTTCCGATGTGATAGTGGTCAATGTATTCCTTTAGAGTATAAATGTAAAAAATATCGAGAAGAACAAATGGGTTGTGTAGACAAGTCGCACCTAAGAAATTGCGGTATGTTAAATGTAAACCTTTTTTTTATCGTCAGGTATACCTAATATTAACTATCATGTATATTTCAAAGTAACATAACCAGTAACCACAGCTAATAATCATTACGTTTTGGACTATGTAGAATTTATATTTTATTAAATAAGTGAATAAGTGCAAGACGAACATTTATTGGAGTTGAAGTATAGAGTTAATTTTGTTATTGTTAGGTTTTTTTTTTATTGGTCATAAATTAATTTGGTTTCGACGACTAGGACAATAACAATTAACACTACATATACACTGTACAAACACTTTCTTACAAAATTAAAGATATTAAAATGTTGTGTTTAAGTAATAAGAAATTAAAATCTAATTTAAGTATATATTGTTACATTTTTACAATATAAGATTGGTTAGTTGTATGATATGATAATAATAATAATAATAATAATAATAATAATAATAATAGTAAAATAATTATAGAACAATTATAATATAAATTAAATACATTAATAGATAAAAATATATAGTTACCTATAATTCATTAGGTAAGTATTTGGGTTTGCTTAAAAAACCGAATGGTATTATTTTCATTCTCCGAAACCTAACCTAACCGAATCTAGAAATAAACGTTCTGTAATAAGACGACTTATTTTTAGTTTTTCTCTGTGTTCTTCAAATTGTCGTCATTCGTTAACGGGTTAAACATACGATTGATCACTAGAGGGGTGCACTGGTGCAGTGGTGCCACATGATTGACATTCAGGAGGGTAGCTCTTTGCCACCAAAAATCCATGTGTTAGTCAGGTATGCCCAATTCTGGCCCAATTTTTTTTATAAACCGATAAACTGTTATTTGTTTATTTTTTTCTTATTGGAGTATACTAAAAAAAACAGACCAGGAGTGGTTATCAATATTTGTATAACAAATATAAACTAATCGCTCGTTTGGAATTTAACGAGGACGTTTTAAATTTGTAGATAATGATTCTTTTACTCTAATTGTTGTTACATAATCAAGCGAATTTGAATATCTAGGTATTTCTTATAACAACAAATAAAATTTAATTTACTTTTATAGAAGAATCTCAATAACTTGAAGTAAATAGAGACAAAATATTCAAATTAAAACGAATTTTGATTCATTAAATTTCAAGTTGTCGAGATTGTATAGTGTATAGGTATCATTGTCTTGTAAACAAAAGTTGATTTTGGTTTGTACGGTATCTTAGTCGATTCTAAATGTGCTGAAAATGAATTCAAATGTCATCGGGGGCCTTGTATTCATCAGTCTATGGTGTGCGACGGGCAATTGGATTGTGATTTGACTTGGGACGACGAAGACAATAATTGTTGTAAGATTTCGATACAATTGCAGTGTGTATTGAATAGTAAATATATTGAATTCATCATGACAATGGATTTCAGATTTCATGTGTTCGGATATAGCATCTGGTTGTCAGTGCCAAGATGTCCATATAAATTGTACCGGTCACGGTCTTGATCAATTTCCGTACGATGTCGAAAAAGAAATCACCTTTTTGTAAGTACACATTCGATAAAATATTTAAATGAAACACGGTAGTGAAAAATAAAACAATATAATCCTCTTTAATATTTATAGTCATTTGGGTGGTAATAATTTTTCCGAGGGCCTTCATGAAAATACATTTGAACATTTGGATCGCTTGGTTTATTTGTAAGTAAATATTGATTTGATGTATAGAAATATTGTAACATAACGCGAGTAAACATTTTAATTTTATAGAGACCTGATGAATAACTCAATAAAACATTTGGAGCCATTAGTGTTTTCCACGCTTTGGCGTTTGAAAACATTGAACTTACAACATAACGAAATAACGATTTTGCGAAATTGTTCGTTTTTGGGACTTGGTCAGCTGACGGGATTGTGAGATTAATTAATTATTTATTAGAGTATTTTGATAAAACATTGTTCGGTTAGTCCAGCATCGCCAACCTAGATAATAGACGAAAACTAATGTTTACTTTACCCGTTTTATATAATTATAATAATTAACAAACTTAAAATTAATTATATTATACATAACTTTATATTAAGTTTAATGTTTTAACTATCATTAAGATAATTAAAATTAAGCACTCAAAGTTTATTTTAAACAAAATAAAACTGTTTAAGTTCTATTTTATTAATTATTGTTTATGTGGTTAGTGTATTGTGTAATAATCGTATTTCACGAATTATTTACCACGAGTGTTATTTTTAAAACGCTAAAAGTTGAATAACCTGTAAATACATAACCAATCTTTAATAAAACAGACACCCTAGAGAAATAAAAATGTTATTGAGAATGTAACTATCGTTAATAATTGAGGAATGTTTCGTAAACAGCTAGAGGTTTTACTGGTTTTAATATAAAGTAACTCGGCATACCATATGTTTTTAGACACTTACAAGGGAACAATATCTACAAGTTGAGCTCAATGGCATTTCAGGGTCTATCTTCTTTGACTACACTGTGAGTACCTCCTACCTATTAGAAATCCATTTTACAGCTAAATAAATAATGCAGTTTTGATGTAATACAGTGACTTGAGCCATCAGAACATTACGGATATAGAAACGGAGGCTTTCGTTGGTCTTAGATCGTTAAAAAGTTTGTTAGTATCTAAATTCGTTGTTTTTATTTAGTGGATTCACCAGTAATTCGTTATTTTAGAGACCTATCACATAACTCGCTCACTCATATACGGGACGGCACGTTTCGCGGGATGCCCCAAGTTGTATTTTTGTGAGTATAATATTATTTACTGCCAAACTTTATATTTCCAACGTGAAACTTAATTCTTAACAAAAAGCTTTTATATTTGTTGTACAGAAACCTTAAGAATAATCAATTGAGAGTCATAGACAAGAACGTTTTTTTCACCATGCCGTTACTCGAAACACTGTGAGTCAATAATTCGGCGTTTCTGTATAATTTTGATGTTTAATAATAATAATAATAATAATAATAATAATAATAATAATAATAATAATAATAATAATAATAATAATAATAATAATAATAATAATAATAATAATAATAATAACAACAACAATGGTACCTAATAAAATAACAATTATTTAATTATTCTAAAGACCAGAAACGAACAGCTTATTAACTTAAACAAAAAAACAGAGAATAAAATAGAAGAATCATAAAAATATTATTTGACGGAATTGGACGTCCTACATTATTGTCACGTTATTATCCACATTACGCAATGATTCATAAAAAAAAATGTGATCACGTAGAAATATAACAAGTTATGTGAAAAATTTATTCACGTCAAGTCTAATACTTTTAAATGTGTAAGGTGATGAGCATATATATTATGTAAATTAAAACTCAGAATAAAAAAAAATGTATATCCTCATTATAATATGAGTTATTTCACACGAGTCTCATATTCATCGGATTGCCAATGCTGAAGGGCCATAATTCAAACATTTTGAATTTTAATATATTAGTTGTTTATAGTAGGTACCTACGAATTCACATTTGCCTCTTTTTTTATAGTGACACTATTTAGTGAATTTTTTTATAATAAATTGTAAAACCATCAATTATTAAAATTTTGCACCGAGACAAAAGCTGGATATAAATATATAATATTTCGTATATATAATATATATATATATACCTGCGATGATATATCGTCTATGAATATACATTGAAATATAGCCATTATCAAATATAATATTTTCAAGACAGATGGTCTTGTTTTATTACCTAAGTAAAATAATATAAATAATGAGTTCCAGACAAATGGTTGAATGAATTATTTTAGCTTTTATCACGTCGTATAATTGTTTTAACTAAGTATTTTATTACAATGCGTGTTATAATATTACTTTAATACGGTGTATAGGTAATATTATGATGATTCATGATTATAATATTACCAATTAATAATGAATATTATACATAATAATATAAAGAGAGTATCGACAAAATATATTTTAACGAAATAAGGCGGTCATAATATTCTAGAAAAAAGTAAAATACGTCTAAAAAAAAGATAGTTTGTAAGTATTCATAGGAAAATGAAAAAAAAATTTTATAAATCACATCGATTTTCAAAAATATATTTCCAAACACGATAATATTTTGAATTCAAAGTAACATACTTGCTAGTTGCTGTCAATGGAAATAATGCCAAAAGCTTAAAAAACCACCCACCTGAATAAATTGCATATTTTGAGTTAGTTACTTTCAGTAGGTACCTATATATTATACACACCCATAATAATAGCCTACGGCATGCATGCAGGTTTACCGACGAGTTTCGTTTTTGCTGCTTGGCCCGGTACGTGAAACAGTGCGATCCGCTGCCCGACGAGTTCAGCTCGTGCGAGGACCTGATGTCCAATATCGTGTTGCGGGTGTGCATTTGGATACTGGCCGTGGTCGCGATCACCGCCAACCTGTTGGTGATCGTGTTCCGGGCCAAGTACAAGCACACAAACCAGGTGCACTCGTTCCTCATCGTCAACTTGGCGTTGGGTGACTTTCTGATGGGCTCGTATCTGCTGGTGATCGCCGTGGTCGACTGGTACTACCGGGGCGTGTACTTTATCCACGACTCGGACTGGCGACGGAGTTCCATGTGCAACGTGGCTGGTTTTATAAGCACATTTTCCAGCGAGCTATCCGTGTTCACGTTAACCGGTAAGCACAGCATTATTATAAAATACGTTAATTAACATATTCATTATAATATATATATTATTGTCTATCAGTGGTGTATTTGAGGGAGGTTAGGTTTGAGGAACGCCCTCCCCATGACTTGAAGAATAATTGGTTTTTATATAGATGTAATAATTAGGTACGATGATGTTAGGGCAAAACGAATTTTTTTCATTTGGTTCTATATGTTTTCATATTATAATTGCTGGCTAGAGTTTCTAATAATTTTTTTCCATGATATTATTTTCTACGTGCTGGGGATGGGCGTTTGCTTTGGAGCAGTAAAATGTTATCACATAAACAGTCGCATACTCGCATAAGTGCATAACTGATTTACATCATCAGTGTTATCACCCGGATTAAAGTTATTTTACTGTATAAATATTATCTTAATTTATAGTAAGTTGTCTAACCCCATAAATCTCCTTTGAAATTGAATATTTAGTATTATTTCTACTAGAAAAGTGTCATCACTTATCAGACGCAAAGGTAAAAATAAAAACACTTGGTAAAACCAATAGGGTATTGTTATACGTCATTGTTGTCTACACAGTATATACTAATATATTATAAAGCCGAAGAGTTTGTGTAATTGTGTGCTTGATCGCGCCAATCTCAGAAACTACTGAATTGATTTCAATAAAAGTTATATCAATAGATTCTTTGAGACTCGGGGGTGATTTCAGTATACATTTTCAACTCCTATATATCTAAGTTGATATAGAAACTAGTTTACACGAGAATCTAGTTTTGGCTCATAAAAAAATCAAATAATATTGTTTTATAATTATTGGTTAGGTACAGAAGAAATTGATATAGACTAGCCGAACCACGACCACCATATATTGCTATGGGATTTTTTCAAATAATAAATATATTGATCGCTACTTTTAAATATGTACAACCAAAGATAATGTCCTTATGTGTGTACTGTGTAGGTTATAGATTCAAAAGCTATACTTGACGAAAGTTTCGAAGATTGTTTGTGAGATATCATGAAAGTTTAGAAAGTAGTTTGGAATTATACCGATTGCTATATATCCGATCCACAACAGATCCGGTGAATTCTCCATCTCGGTCGATTTAGTTAACAAACCGAGGTACGCCGATGCTGATTTTTGTCCGTGAACTGAGGTATACTAAAACCGAGATACATCAATATATCATTTATGTTTGTTAATTTTTTGCTGGCCAAATTAGGGTTATACAGCAAGTATATTATAGTATAATGTTATACACAATACACTGTACCGTATAGCCCGCAAATCGCAGTGGTGCTTCGTGGTCAATAACTATTTGAACAACTCAAATGCACTTAGTTCATCGTTTGAGTTTGGTGGGTAAGAAGGATTCTATCGTACATTGCGAAAATTGTCACTATTCTAATGAAAATCGAACGGATCTCCAACATGTAAAAAATAAAAAAAAATCGATTTATACGTTGTTAATAATTATAATGATTATCATTTTTGAAAATTAGATATAATCACTATTCCACAAAGTACGTAATCCCTTTTATGGTATTTAATTTCATATTTTGTTGCCTAATAATTTTTAAAAGGTGGCAAACAATGAACGAATGGGGTTTTTATTAATATTCATACCATATTTTGCTCGATCCTTATTCCTTAGGCACCCTCAGTACCTATTTACCTTGTTATTTCTCTTTTACCTTCCAA
>NC_042495.1:102467899-102469596 GCF_005508785.2 Acyrthosiphon pisum | reverse complement strand
GTATATTATAGGTCAATTTTTTTTTAATACCATAGATATAAGTATATAATATATCTTATACCTAGACCGACATACCGTCTCCGCTCAGAATCGTTTTTCTTATACAATGATATTAAATCATTGAATTCAAATTTAATACCATCCATTATACAGTGGCCCACTTGTAACCTACTGTACAGCATAGCGACATCCACTTGCCCACCTTTTTTAAATTTATATTTACAATGTATGTCAATTAATTATTATCGGATTCGACGTGTTATCAACAAAATACCTAATGTCCAAATCTAATCTAATAACTAATAAGTAATAAGTAATAATCAAACTAATCAATAAATTTCGATGAACATTTTACGGAAACTTTTAAAAATAAAAATAAAACTATGACATAAGCCAAGGGGGGGGTCCGGACCCGGGGTCCACCCCCCTGGGTTCGCCACTGAGACAGTATCACTTAATCCACCCCATACTAACATACCATATTGTAATATCGATTGGTATAGAGCAAAATAAATAACCCGCATTGTTTGCTTGGGAACTAAACCCCTTAACTTGTAGATTCTATAGGTAATAGAGCGTAACTTTCCAACTAGGTTTTGAATGTGAAGATTCCATCTTAAGTTTTTATCAAATATGATACTTAAGTATCGAGTACTAGTAACTTCTTTGATAGCAAAACATTTATTTAAGTTATTAAAACTGTTACCATCAACGCATCTATGAATTGTTATAGGTTTAAGATTTGGAAAACTTTTATAAATTGAAAAAGTCATAAACATAGTTTTTTCTTCGTTGAGTGTTAAAGTTCTGTCACATAGACATGGATAAACTTTACTTAACCCAGCAGTCACTTTTTCATGAGCCCCATCCCACGACTTATCGGAAAAAAGTAGGCATGTATCGTCAGCATATGAAACAACTAATCCATCAAGACTTAAATCACTAACCAAGTTTATATATAATAAAAATAAAATTGGACCTAATACACTACCCTGGGGGACTCCGTATTCTACGACACCGTCATGACCTATTATATTATTTATTACAACCATTTGTTTTCGATCGAACAAGTAACTTTCAAACCATTTTAAGCTAAGATTATTAATTCCAAAAGTGGGTAATAAGTGAAATAAAATTTTGTGGTTCACAGTGTCAAATGCTTTTTTTAGGTCCAAGAATATAGCAATCACCTTGTTACTGTTGTCTAACTCATTAAAAATAAATTGGGTCGTACTAAATAGAGCATCCTCTGTGCCAATACCTGGTCTAAATCCATATTGATTTTTAGATAACAGTTTGTTTTTCTCTAGGAATGAAATTAGTCTAATTTTAATTATTTTTTCAAGTATTTTGGCAAAATTACTAAGTAAGGATATTGGTCTATAATTATTTAGATTTTTGCGGTCTCCAGCTTTAAAAATTAGTTTAATAACTGCTACTTTAAGATTGTCTGGAAAAATACTTAGCTGTATACATAAGTTATATATATATACTAGTGGGTTCACTATAAGTTCGGAAATACATTTTAATAATTTTATTGTTATCATGTCTATACCTGCAGCTGTATCATCTTTGCAATTATTTATTATGTTGATAACATCAGTGTTTGTTATTTCTTTAGAAAAAAGACTATCGAAAGAAAGTTCATTATCCCGATGTACGGCATAATTTTTCGTCGAATAATTAGAGCTCTCAGC
>NC_042495.1:102449925-102467849 GCF_005508785.2 Acyrthosiphon pisum | reverse complement strand
ATAAATTTATTTTCCTAAAAAAAAATTTTTGATAATTTTTGAATTTTTGAAAAAAAAAATCGAATATTATGTTATTCAATCAGAATTTCTATACTTATTACTGTAAAAGAATTTGCATTAAATATATTGATTTTCCACGGAGATACTGAGGGTGATACGGGACTTCTGGGACACACTGTATTATAACTTCTGTGCGTCGTTGCACACTCTACGAGCTGTGTAGAATGTAACGGAATAAATTCCTCGAACAGTCTTTGATTTTAAAAGCAACTCATCAGTTTTTGGACAACTAAACATAACGCGTATTAGTAAGTTGAAACTAAAAAATTAAAAAAATTTGGATTGGAGGTATGCGCATGATGCGTCACCCCGAAGTAGCAACCTACGTGTGTTCATTTATGGCCCGTTGTCGTTTAGTTAAATTACAAAACTTTGCGTTAGGTTTCAGACATTTTGTCTTGTCAATACACATTATGCCATTATGCGTCGTGTTATTTCGTCATTATCTTTATCGATTTTGTGTACCTATTCAACACGCTCTTTTCTTGTTAACCTTTATGATTAGTATTGTCATACCATTTTTGCTGAAGACTGATGACATAAATTTATTTATAAATCTAATGTATTATGATACATATGACACTATCGCAGTATCGTATGTATACGACGTCTTCGAGTTTACATTCGATAAACATTAATTTACTGAATTGTCGAAAAAAAATCTATTTAGTATTTGGGTTTAGTTGATGGTTTCGAATTACGATAACATTATCCACGATATTATAATATTGTGTTGGTTGCATTTTTTGGGTACATTATATTATTTATATTATTATTAATTATTATTAAACTTGGAGTAAAAACGTTTTATTTAACATCTAGACAAAACGACAAATCGACATCAACACGTACGACTCATACTATATAGGTAGTGTAAATGAGGTCGCGTGTGCGCAATAACATATATTGTATGCTATAGCTTTCAGTTGCACGGAAAAATGTGTTTTTAGGTACATATATTTAAGTTTTAACAGGCACACGCCTATAAATAGTAGTATGAGTAACGTTTGTTCGTAATTCGTAATACACTCGTAACTCGTGTATGGTACCATAGAACGGTCTGGACAGGACATATTATTGTAATATTGTTGTACGAATTATAAAATAACGCCTAGACATAAATCGGGTACTATTATTGGGAATGTGGGGGTTGGTGAACTATTTATAAAAATACAATGGTGTATTGAATTAAAATTGACTATGCACCATGCAGCATGTAGTGATCCCTCACTATCGTTTATATTTTGAGTTCGACGACGTTGATGTGTTGCATAGGAGAGGTTCGACAGAGTAACAAGTTACACCGTAATAATTATAAGTGATTTATTTAAGTTACAAAGAGTATAATGTTTTACATTTAATATATAAATTTGAGGACAGAGTGATAAGCACCTGCCCGAGAAATTAGTAATACTAATATGTACGTCGTACTGACGGTACTGGGTCTGAACTAATTCTAATTTGGCTATGGATGGAGACTCGTATATATACATAGTCTCCCCTAAACTAATAAGTACACGGTAGAGACTAGGAGATGGATCAAAGGAGTACCGCCGCAGTTGTTGTTGTCGGCTCGCCCTTGTGTGTCATTTAGATTATTTAGCAAAGCAGTTTGGCACTTTTCGTACCTGGTGAAAAGTGCAACGATGCAGAAACAATAAATGCGGTGGTCAGATGGTTGATAGTTTACACGTGCCCTTGTAATCTAAATCTGCGATCTAGTATATTATGTAGTTCGCTAAAATATGATTAGTCATATTTGTAAAAATGTAGTAAAACGGCGGTCGGTTTACTACAAGCAGAAGCCAAGGGCCGCGGATTTTTTAAGTTATTTTGAAAATAATGAAACTCTGTGGCCGTTAAAATTTACCAATATTACTATAAGACCTATTTGGACAATATTTATTTATAAAGGAAAACAATATTACAATTTATTAGACATATATTATGATATTGAGGAAATCGTGCATTATTTAGCCCCTAACGATACGAATTAGCCAAAGCCTGAAGCACAGGACTACGGCAGCGGTACTATTATATTAAACGCGGAAAAAATGTCGGCCATAGGGGATATGCGATCGGCAAGAACCGAATCCACGCAAGTCATGAATCTTTCGACGAGGAGATTTTGTAAAAACATATCGCGCCATGCATAATTTCCCAAATCTCGCCCGATACAATAATAATTGTTATTGTTGTTGTATAATATAAGGATTTATTATTTTAATCATTGACCTAATAACTTTAGTATAGTACCTAGATTTAGTATTATATTATTCCGACTATTTCCTAGTACGTGTCGGCCTAGCCATCGCGCCGTTATCAGTTCGACGGTGCTGTCGTTCAAGATAAAACTACTCTCAAAATAAATTCCCGAGTCGGCCGCCACGACGCCCTAACAACAATTTTCGTAGTTCTCCCGTTCCGTTGCCAGAACGACGGTATTCATTGATTTTCGGTGCGCCGCCGCCGTGCTATCGTCGTCCGCTCATCAACGCGCTCACGCACGCACCGACACGAACGGGCAGGCCTCTACACATCAAGAGAATATTGGAGAGAAGTAGTGTACGGCTAAAGCAATGCTGCTCATCGACTCGTTTTTGGTGGTTCGGCCGAACAACGTTCGTCAGCCCGCAAACCATAGTTCCCCTAACTCGTCGCCACCGACGTCGTTCCAGCGAATTCTCTCCGCTACACGCAAACACACACACTCACACACACACCGAATGCGGCGGGCCGGCCAACTGCCATCGCCTCGCTCTCTCTTCCTACCATCATTCTTGGCCGCCGCAGCCCGACCACCCGTCCACGACGGTCGGTCGGTCGGTCGGGCATTACTCGTTCTATGAACGTATTTTGGGTGGGTGGAAATGGTGATCCGCACGGGGTTGCCGGGGCAACCGGTACGTAGGCGGGCGGGTGACCGGGATACGCGGCGGCGAGCGCGTCGTACACGCCACGGCGACGACGCGAACGCGAGCGCACAACGGAACGAACGAGGTCGACAACGAAATGTAGGCTTATCATCAGTTCCCGCTTTGTGCCGGCCGTTCAAATTGTCCGTTCCTCCTTGTTTGGAAACTCCGTGTAAGTATGTAAAAATTGCGTCCGCCGCCGTCGCCGTCGTTTGCGTTGTACAAACATTCTTTCCTCTCCATTTTATTTTTATTTCTATTTTTTCTCTCCCCCACCCCTCTCCCAAAAAAATGCCGTCTATTTATTTTTCGTTTTATTTTTTCCCACGTCCGTGTGCGCGTTACCTCTCTGTCACCCTCTTCCTCATCGCATTTGCCCACCCACATGCCGTCCCGTTGCGTGCACGCATCGCTCGGTGAACTGTGGAGACTATATCACACCGCGCGGTTGAGGGGAGGTTTTTGAATATTTTCAAATTTAATTATAATATTACGTGTGAAGAGAGTAAGGGATGTGTCGCGAGTCGCGACGTTCGTACTGCATAATATCGTTATTATATTAAAGCGTGCCGGCATGCCGTCGTCCGGCGTATGCACGCGACACTTTGTTGTTATTCCCACCCTGGTTCTTTCGGTACTACCTGTGTGGGGGCGGGTGGTATGTATTAGGAGAGTACTGAGCGATAGGAGAGTACTGATGAACGTTTTTTCCACCGTGGCCACGACGCTGGTTCTCGCCACTTGCGCTTCTCACTCATTTCGTATTTTCTCAGAAAGCGCTGTTCCCGACAATAACGATACCTAACGATAATTATGTCTAGTATTATTCGTCACGAGTTTTTGAAGATTTTGCGTCATTTACGATCCGGCGACGCGTCTTTTTCCGTTCTCCCCAATTCCCGGGGTTTGGTTGCTTGGTTGGGTGGTCAACGATTATTAGGGTGTTGACCCATTCCCCACCCTCGCTGTTCACCCGGCCGGATTTCGTAAAATCGATCGTCTCGTTTCGCCCGGGCTCGCGTGGCGTTTTTCGTAGTAATTTTCGTTTTTCGTTTCTCTCATCTACCCGAGCTGGATAACCCGACAACGACAATTTTTTATTTCACTCTGCATTTGCATTCCCAGCACCGCATTGAAACACAATGGAGATTCCATTGAAAAACGGTTTCAAAAAAAAAAATACATCCCACGCCGCCGCCGTCGGAACACACAAATCTCATTATAAAATATAAATAACGATGTGCGCCGCTTGAGCACTACAATTATTTTACGGTCTCTTTTCACTATTTTCGTTATAATGCCGCCTCGAATATCGTTTATCATCGAACATATCTCGTAAATCTCAGGGCCATAGCCCACATTGTTTTTGTGTTTAACATTTTAAGACATTTTTCATCCGTCACAAAAAAAAAAAAACGATAGAACCTTGATTTGACTATTATATAATAACAGTAGTTAGGGATATTATAATACTGCTATCCAAACTGAATCTCGTTCCTATAATATCGTCGTCCCATTACACATCTAACGAAAATTTGTTTTAATCTAATATATTATTAACTTTTTCAACCGTTGTACTGATTTCTTGTCTGGGGTATTATGTATTTTTTTGACGAGTGTTGAAATTGTTTTTGGCGTCTTGTTTGGAGTTAATAGCGTTTGTTGTGTACTGATTCTAATTACGATTAAACAGATGTAGAATTAATTATTTGCATAATATTAGATTATGGCGTAAAAACTAAAAATGTATTTTATTTTTAGGCACTGCATTAACATTGTATATGCGTCTATGCTCTTATACCTACGCAATAACCTATTTTTAGAATTAATTTTATTGTACAAAAACAGATTTATGGAATCTATCAACTGAATTTAATATTCCTATTTTAAAGCATTATTGGTTTATTGTTGGTCATTTTAATTGTTATAATAATAAATATAATATTATATAATTTTCATTAAGTAGGTACTTATAAAAAAAAAACATTAAAATAAACTTCAATTACTATAATGAACACGCTTACACGCCCTTAAAAAAAGTTAAACGTGTGGTCCCTTCTTCGAGTTGAATTTTTGGGTGGTAACTGACTATTGATTTTTTTAATGAAAACCCATCTGGACTTAACACTTTACGAGCGTCTGAATTATGTTTTCTGAATGATTAAAATTTGAGATTAAATTGTCAAATTAATGATACATTGATACTATACAAATATATCTATTGAATAAAAAAAAATATATAATTTATAAATCAATAAAATATGGAATAAAATAAAAGTAAAATCTAGAGAATGTAAACGTTTGTTTAGAACTGAAATAATTTAATAATGACATATTATTTGCTTTACTGAGACATCTACTAATTACTAATTATTAATATAACTTCCATATTTATAATTAAATTAAATATAATATCAAGAACTATTTTATTTCATACGAGCAATTTTTTCACATTTTTAAAAATATAATAATGATTTTGTCTGAACAAAATATGAACATAAAATAAAATGCTAGAGTTAGAACTTTAATTATTATTATACTCTGAGTAAAATGACTTAATTAAATCGAACAAGAAAAACAATTATAAATTATATAATGGGTATTGCTAAATATTTAGTCTCAATCAAAACTACAAAACACTGCAGATATAAAGTGTTAATAGGTTATTATTTTTATATTAATTTGTATTCATATCTGTAGTGTTATTGTGAAGACAAACAATATAGGCTATATATATTATCAGTTTAAAAATGTAATTTTAAATATTTCAGAAGTACAATGACAGTTAATGGCCAGCACTATTGTCTGCGATGGAACAATTACCAATCAAATATGACCTCTGTGTTTCATCAACTTCTTCGAAATGAATCGTTTGTCGATGTTACTCTTGCTTGCAATGAGAGCACACTAAAAGCACACAAAGTAAATGATTAAATAAACATGACTTTTTATTTGCCTTTGTTTTATGCTTTTTTGATAAACATCAACATTGTGTTATAGGTTGTCTTATCGGCTTGCTCATCATACTTCCAAAAGCTATTGATGGATAACCCATGTAAACATCCGACCATTATACTGCCTTATGATGTTTGTTTTAACGATCTTAAATTCATTATAGAGTTTGTGTATAGAGGCGAGATTGATGTGTCTCAAGCTGAATTACAAGTAAGTCTAAAAAGCTTGTGTAAAAGCAGAATCTAATGATAGAATTTATCATATTTTCAGTCTCTTCTAAAGACAGCTGACCAGTTAAAGATTAAAGGGCTATGTGAAGTGCCCGAAGATGAACGTGATACATCTATTGTTGCCGAAGTAACTCCTCTGGGCCCTTTAAAAAGTGGCGGAAGAGTGTTCACAAAATTACAACGCAGAACTTCTCCCTATTCAAAAAAAATGAGTCCTAATCAAATTCAACAGGATCAGTTTAATCGAAGTTATTATCGAATTGAACAGTCGGGTTTTGCGCCTATCGGCGTTGATCAAGAAAACAAATCTATAAATGTAAATACTCACTACTCGCAATATGAAAAGAATAATAATTTATTAATGAATGTTGTATTTTTTCTAGACTATCCATTGCATGACTGTAGCAACATCAACTGAAGATGATGAGAAAGAAATGAAGTCGACACTAACAGATATGCCAGTGGTCATACTAGAGCCACATTCTACACTAAGTTTACAAGCCCAACAACAGCCCCAGATAGTTCACATACCTATACCACAACAACAACAACAGCAACAACAACAACAACAACAAATGAGCCATGTAACACAACATACAAATCAACCACAGTTACAACAAACTGCAGTTCAAACTCATTCACAAGTAAAATATTAATATATTTTTAATTTTATAAATTTTATTTATTTTTTGTTATTTTCAGATGATTATCACAACAGGTCCAGTTTTGACAGTAAATGAAGCTGACATTACACCTGATATACAGCCTGTTGGACCAAGGGCAACACCAGTACCAGTAAAAAATAACACAAGTCCCTCATCAACTCCTACACATAGAGATATGGCTGGTAATATGCTTAAAAAATAATTAAGATAATTTTGAGTTTTTGAATTAATAATTCAATATCTAAGTTTAGACAGATAAAATAGTTCCACTGTCTTAATATGTTTAATTGTAACTAAAATAACTAATAAAGTAATACGACAAGTAATAATATTACTTAAACACGTCATGAGCTCCCCCATGAGAGTTGTACTTGGTATTTTAAAATGGGGAAGGAATAAGGCTATACATTTTGACATACCCTGAGCATAGCTGCAAATCCATTAAAATTTCTGGGGGGGGGGTTAAGATTTTTAACATCAATGTGAGTGGGGGAGAAGGGGCTTCGATCCAACTCAACTATAAACTGTATATTTTTTGGGGGCCAATGGAGCTTAGCCCCCCTATTATTTGCGCCTATGACCCTGAGTCACAGGCATAAATTTATTAAATCTCGAGGAGTAATTGATTGATGATTTATAACGTTAAGTAGGGTAGGAAATGTACAACCAATGAAAATACAACTGACTTTTACAAGGAAATTGCCAATTGGGAAAGGAGAAACTATGTATGTGCTTAACAGTATAGTAGTAATTTATATTAATTAAATTAATATATTTAATCTATTCAAAAAAGTAAAAATATAAGTGCAAAACTAAGTTATTTTCCTCAGTTCTTTCATATTTATGTAAACTCTTAAGAAGTTTATCATAGTGTACAAATAATAAATATCAACCTAGAAATGAGTTTGTACAACACTTATTTTCTCTCTTTACATTCATGTTGTGTCCACAATTAATGTCTTTTGCATTAATTCAAAATTGTTCTCCTATTTTACGTTAAATAGTGATAGATAAAACTGTATATCTGTTGTTTTCAATAGGTTATTTCATATTATAATAATTAATAACCATTGAGTTTTATTAGCTTTTGTCTTATATAAATATTACTTCAAGGGAGAGGAGATAACATAATCAAGTTTAGTTGAATTTAATTTAAGCTAGACAACAGACCAGAAATGTCCATTATATATAATACTAAATTTATTTATTTATTTAATATAATTTTAAATGTATGTGTTATATTTTAATTTTAGTTGGTACATCGTGTTCAAATGATATGATGAGAAGTGATGGCAGTGAAGGAAAATTTGAAAGTGTTAAATTTGAAACACTTCGTACTATTGATCAATCATCAGATGCAATTGGAATAGAAAGACAACATTCTAATGACCGTGTAATAATAATTTATTATATACTATATTATAGTATATCAATTATTTCTTTTATGATATTAACAATATTTATACTTGTAGAATATAAATGATGAAGACAATTCAATGCATACAATGATGATAACACCTGAACTTTTGGGATTACTACCAAATTCTTCTAATACAGGAGGTACTTGCATTTAAATAAATTTTATATTGTGGTTTTATTTCTTTGTAATTTGTATTCTTGTATAATTATTAAATTACAGATGTCAGTGAAGATAGTTCCAGTAACAATATTAACAAACAGTATGGTACAAATGGTGGCAAAGGATGGACAGCTGATGACATGGAAAATGCTTTAGAAGCATTACGTTCACATAATATGTCATTGACCAAAGCATCCATAACATTTGGGATTCCTTCTACTACATTGTGGCAGCGGGCTCACCGTGCTGGTATAGATACTCCTAAAAAGGATGGACCAGCTAAATCTTGGAATGATGAAGCTTTAAACATTGCTTTAGATGCTCTGCGTACTGGCACTATTTCAGCAAATAAAGCTAGTAAAGCTTATGGAATACCTAGTAGTACTTTATACAAGATTGCGCGGCGGGAAGGAATTAGATTAGCTGCTCCATTCAATGCAGCTCCAACTTCTTGGGGTCAGGAGCAGTTAGACCAGGCATTGCATGCTATACGGACTGGACAAACAACTGTGCAACGAGCTGCAGCCGACTATGGTATACCCTCTGGTACACTATATGGCCGGTGTAAACGTGAGAAAATTGAATTGTCCCGCAGCAATCCAACCCCATGGTCTGAGGACGCTATGATGGAAGCTTTGGAATCTGTGCGATTAGGTCACATGAGTATTAATCAGGCAGCTATACATTATAATCTACCATATTCTTCGTTATACGGACGTTTCAAAAGGGTGAAATATGGAGCTGGACATCCAGATGATGATTGTGACGATATGATTGATTCAGATACACAGAGCGAACAACAGCACATTCAACAACAACAACAACAACAGCAGCAGGCAAATCAGCAAGTTCAGGCTACACCAGTGTCCCAAATAATGTTGGTTCAATATCCAGCACCACAGATTCAAATGTACCAACAACATCCAACTCATTCAACAACTAGTTGAGATGAAGTAAAATACTTGCAGCCATTGTGATGTGTTAGAACTGCAAGTATTCACTGTAATAATTTATAAGTCTGACAGTTGTACTTTTTTTTTAAATTTATCTGTGATATTTAAACAGCGAAAACATTATTGTTATTCAATGTTTTTATTTGATCTCTTATAATATCTGTTGTAGGTTTTTATGTAAATATCAATATTAAATTGATAAGTATGATATTTTTTTTTTTTTTTTTATTGAACTTAAGCCCGGCAAATGATAATATTATTTTAGTACATTGTAGTTTATATTATATTGTATGTATTTTGTACTACAATATAGTGAACATAGTAGGTAAATAAAATAATAATAAGATCTAAAATGTAAAGACTATGCATGTCACATGAATGGGTTCTTAATACTTTATTCAGTTAAAAAAAATATTTTTTATATTTTCAAAACTAGATGGATTAGTTGTTATAAAATTATACTTAATTTTCTAACCATAGGTGTGCACACGGGGTATACAGCGTCTGAGTAGGGCTCTGTCAGTAATGAATGTGTTAAATAATTTGAAATCAATGATAAATTATATTTTATTTAGAACCCAGACAGTCTAACCTTCTGTTAATCATGGTCACCAAACAATTATTTCATAATTTTTCATAACAATTTCAACAAATCTTCGTATTCTTTCTGTTGATTTTAAATAATTTTACCTTTGACCCACCATTCACCAAAGTACTAGATCTAATTTGCTACTAGAAACTTTCCTTAAAGTTGATGTTCAGAGAATTTTTTATGCTAGATAAAGTGTCTTTAGACAGAATAAAATCACATATCATTGTAAAATCAATACAATATCTAAAATATGAAACATCTTTATTTTTACATGATAAACATTTTAAAATAATGAAGTCATAAAGTTGTCCCTACTAAAATTATTCTGCACACGATGTGATAAAATCCTGCACATGCCTATGTTTTTAACTCTTAACTGTCAGTTTTCACTAAAATATGAATTTTCAAAGAATTTAGTATTTTCCAAATTCATGTATCATAATAAAATACTGTTACTTTTTATAATATTTTACATATTAAATACTGTTGATAAATGTAATTTTACAAATTGGTCTTTATTTTACTATCTTTTGGTATAGATACTAGAAATTGTAGATAAATACTTAATAGAGAGGTGTAATTTTGAAATTGCCAAGATTTACCAAGAATTAAATTAATGGTAAATACTAAATATTCTATTAATATGTATTTTAATATATTTTACATTTTAATGTACAGATGTACTACATCTCTACATACTACATAATACATATAAAATAGTAAAGATGATATAGATGAAAGGTAATACTTTACACAGTATTATAACTTTTAATGTATACGAAAGCAACTGAAACAATGAATATATTATATATTATTATTTAATAATTATGATTTAAGAAATTTAATTTCAGTGTTAGTTAAATGCTTTTAATTGTGAAATAGACAATAGTCTAATTAGAATTAAAATATAAAGTGATTTATTTTTTATTAGGTATACAAGACTTGTTAAAATGCGATCCAAAATAATTGGTAAATTATTATTTATTGTTATATATTTGAATAGAAACAAACTCAATTTGAGTTCGTTTTGAGAACATGATATTGTTATATTATTAATTTATAAAGTATACTTAAATTTTGTTCGCAAAAATACAAAATATCTAAATATTCGAATGGACCTATATTAGTAGTATTTTGTATCCACTGCTATATAGTCAATACTTACTAAACCAATAAAATATAGATCTGTGGACTGTGATCCTTTGATCTAGGTGTATAACAAATAAAATTGTATGTTTCCATAATATGCATTGGGCGCCTGCTGAGACTAGAGAAATATACTGGTAGATTTAGGTGTACCTATACTTAGACAAAAATACCAAACTTAGTTTACCTATGCTTAAATTATGATTGAGTCAAGTCTTATAAGTTTATAGATGTAGTACAGCTGAATCTAGGACAAATTAGCTAAAGAGTAAAAACTATAATTGAGATTAGTACTCGTCACTTGATTGTATTTTGTTTATTTGTGAACGTTAGATCTTAATTTCTATCCTACTGGCTACTAGCGTGGTTATGCTTAGTACTTATTTGTTAGAACTATGATTCTATCCTAAATAAATAATAGTACCCTAGTGCCCATGGGAACGTATTTGAATCGACAATACATTCAGAAACTAACTGCCTTCAAGGCTAGAGTTACACGAATAGTGAATGGTATAGTATAGTAGTAATACTCAGCAGTGGCGTGCAGAACATTTTTCAGACTTGAGGCAAACTATACAATTTGACCATCTTCCCTACCACCATCAGGTTTTTCGAACTCAATTGATACTTTAACAAATTGTACAAATTTATATGATATTTAAAATGTACGATCAAACTAGTGCCCAGTTGCACACCTAGTAACCCACCTACCCACCCATATTTTCCCTGAGGCAATTACCTCAAAAAATAGCTGTTCAGCATGCCACTGATACTCAGTAATAGTCAGTGGCGTATCTACTCCCCGGAGACCAAACTTTGTACACAATATAACATGTTAATTTTATATCCCCCCTCTTGAAAAAATCCTAGATACACTACTGGTAATAGTATAGTATGAATAATGAAAAATGAACTATGAAGATGTATGATTTGTTTGTATATTGTTAATAATTTATTGAATTATGATTTATGAATTTAATAATAAAGGACACCTAAGCGATTTGTTCATAAATAATATAGATAATATATATGGAGCCCGGGCGGCGGGCCGACGTAAAATTAGGATAAAAATGGTTCAATTGTTTTATTGTTCTAAAAAATAATCCCATACAAAAATATTCTTGTGAGTTGTGACTCGTTGACTAGTGTTGATGAAAAATAATACGGTTCTTTGAAACTACAACAATTGAGGATTATTCTCATATTTACTTCCTTTTTTCACGAGCCACGGCCACATACCTCAAATATACTATTATAAGTATACCTATGGGGATGGCAACGATACACCGTTCTAGTTGCGATTTTTGCATTCCCTAAGTATACCTTGTAGTTTAGTAACACCTAGACAAGTAGACCCACGAATTAGGATATATTCGACGTGCTAACCCTGTAATACTAGTTTTTCTGTGGATAAATGCGATAACATTTTTGAGTGATAACATTTCTTGCGGTGTTCGATTTCGCCAATAGATAATAAGACTTATTAGTAGTGTTGTAGACATTCACTGTTTGCTATTCACCCGATAATCAAGATGACGTGTAACGCGTTTTGTGAGTGTTCATTTTAAGCAGTCGTTGGATTTTTGTAGTCCTGTTCGTCTTTCCTTACACATAATGGACGCAATGCTTCGTGAAGTAGTCATTTGCAAAGACGTTTTGCAGGTAATGTCAACCTCCTTTGATATTGTGTGTTGGATGATTGATTTTAATTTTAAAATACAAAAATTGTTTTCTTAATTTGAAACTTGTGATTTGTTGATAACCAATAACGTGTTACATTTTATATAGGTCTTAGAGAAAAATGGCTTGTCAAAAATCAACGAATTTGTTCTACTAGGGGTTAACATCAATGAAGAAAATTTGTTCAAAACCTATGTAATTGGTTTTGTGGATTCGTCTTTCAATGTAGACGATAACTGTCCCCACAATTTGACCACCTGCGGCTTGGCAGGAAATGCTGATCTAATTGAAAACGTCCAGGAGTATTTGAATAATGTACACACACATCTATACTACTTAATTGAAACCCGTTATTGGCTATTGTAAAATATTAATTGTTAAGTATTTAATTTCATTTCAGGATCAATTTAATGAAAATTATTCACTTTATTTGAACATAGTTGGTTCAGAAGTAAAACTTTGGGAGTTAAAAAAGATTGATAATGCCATTCAATCTGAACAACTTGAGTTTCAAGTTCAAATAAAAGAGGAACTAAGCAAGAATTTATTATATTTTAGAACTTGTATGAAATTGGAAATTGACAGAAAAATTTACGATTTTGACTCATTATATACTACAAGTTTATTAGAAAAAAAGGTATGTTTATTAGATATTTAGATTATTTTAATAATAAATTAACTCTGCAAACAATTATAACGATATCTAATAATTCCCGTCATAATATCACATGTTGTGACATGTTTTTGGAAGATGATTTCAGTCACAATTAAAGAAACTAATAAAAGTAGTTTCCAAATTATTATATTTATATCAAAAATTGGAAAAGTAACTATAATAGTTAGAACATTGTGAGATACCACACGTGTTTTTTATATTTTATTAATTTTAAAATCAAATTCTTAGTAACTAATTTGAATATTCACCCAATAATTACAAATTTAAAATATTTTATTTGTTTTAGATTGGTTTGAAACCACTTTTTTATATTAAAGAAAGTAAACAGTACTTGGGAAAATCAGAAGATAAAGAAACTATTAATGGAATAAAAGTAAAATCAAATAAGTTGGATTATGAAGTTTTAAATATATCCGTTTATCAAAATTTATCAAATGCACCAACTGAAAACACAGATATATCTGAATTCCCTATAATTCATCAAACAAATGGTATATTTTAAATTAAACATATTTAAATTTAATGGATAACCTAAAAATAAGTTGTTTTTTTTTAGAACCCTTTGATGAAGAACTTATTTGTTGTCAGGTAGACACTTTATGTGTGGTTCCTAAGAGGGCCACATATACACAGGCATATAATCTGATTTATGATAGTATAGTCAAGAATGTTCAATCAATTCAATCATTTTTGGTTTCAAATCCCAAGGATCTCCCTGCTGTTCATCATTTCTTGCCTGATACATTGTGCCATTTTCTAACAATCGTCTGTTCACATAATCAAATAGATTCGTATAGTATGTATAATGTATATTAATAATAAATTTATATCACTAAGGTCATATGCTATTTCAAGCAATCAATTCATTATAATTTTACTACTAATGACATTTTACATAATAGTCTATATAATATTGGAAGTAATATAAACAAATATAAAAGGTTCGCATTTCAGCGTCGACTGGTTTTAGTCTGACCATGGTTCATGTCTATTACTATGGTAGTAGAAATCATGATAATTGACACTGCTCACTGTTGCTGTCCTGCATAGTAATGCAATTTTATTTGGAATTAGACACAGTATTTATAGTAGCTTTAAATTTATAAAAGAAACTATTACAAAACAAATCAAACTCCTCGAGTTATAATTCTCATTTTATGATTTATATTTATTTACAAGAAACAATTAAAAAAATTGTTTTTATTTTTTTGTGTTTAGAAATTTAAGTTAATAAAAAAAATATTTGTAAATACCTACTAATGATTTTATGAATTATTCTGTAATATATGATGTAGTTAATTAATTTTATTTTCATAGGTAATTTAAGAAAAAAATTACACAATGCTTTTCATTTGTCCATGGATAGACCATTGTTTCGTATATCAAATGCTTATCAATTTGACGCTAAACCAACTGTAAATGATGATGGACTTTTAACAAACGTACATGAAGGTCTATCTCCTTCAGGAAGTAAGTTATAGAAAAAAAAAATGTATTATTATTATCAGATAGTTTAAGGCGTTAGGTATCTATTACTTGCAAACTGTGTACGTTTAGGCAGCAACATAACATTGAGCTTGGGAACAGAGGAAGAGTTACAAGAACTGCTCAGAAGAATGGATAATTTTTTTATGAGGGGATGTGACATGGATATAAATAGAAATAAATCAAAGGTAATACAAAAATGAATTCTGAGCAACAATAATTGAAGAAATAACAAAACAATTTAATTTAATGTTCTTGATGTTTTATATAATTTAAATGAGATTGATGTGAGAATAGATATTGATACATGTGTTTGAGGTTTTAAGGGAGATTGAAAACATAAAAAGATTATAATTTTTAAATGAAAACTAACAACAAATGATTAACTTTATTGAAAATATTATAATTTAAATATTGTAGCCATCTGGTTAACTTATTTTGTTTTAATATATGTGGATAGTTGCATTTCACACTGTTCAATTGTTTCCTATCATATGTATAGTTATTATTGTGTTTATATACATTTTGTTTTTCTAGTAAAAAATGGAAGAAAATCATTAATTCAGGGTACATATTCATTTTACCACTACGGTCAAGGTGGTTTTAACGATCATCAGTGGGGTTGTGCTTACAGATCTTTACAAACATTATATTCTTGGTTTAAGTATGTATTTTAAATGCACATACATTGTAGTTAAAATCATATAGGTATTCAAAATATCTTATTAAATTTATCAAATAAAATATTTAAAATTAGTTTAAATGAGTAAATATTAATCCAGTTTTAATGTTATTCATGAATATTTAATATCAGTAATCAAAGTTTTATCTATTGCATATAGTTTTTTAAATTTCTTTCCTAATCAAAACATTTTTTTTAAATTTAACAATTGACAAACTAAATTTAATTATTGTTATTTTTCATATATTATTTCTTATGTTTTAATAGGTGGCAAGGATGGACCAATAAACCTGTGCCTTCCATTCGTGATATACAACAAATTTTAGTTGATTTAGGTGACAAAAATAAAACATTTGTTGGTTCTAGTCAATGGATTGGTTCAATGGAAGTTTCTTTTGTATTAAATGCACATTTGGATGTCACATGTCGAATAATGTCTTTGAGGCAAGGTGATACATTAAATTCAGTGTGTCTTGAGCTGTCTGAACATTTTGATAGACACGGAACTCCTGTGATGATAGGTAATAAAAGCAATAATAATATAATTTCTTAATATTATATTTATTTATGTTTTAGGTGGTGGAGTACTTGCTCACACTATTTTAGGAGTAGACATCAATGAAGAACTGGGTGAAGTTAAGTTTTTGGTTTTAGATCCTCACTATACAGGCTCTGACAATATAAAAAGTATTCATGGTAAAGGAGTTTGTTGGAAGGAAGCGTCATTTTGGAAAAAAGATACATTTTATAATCTTTGTTTACCATTGAGTTTTAATGGCATATAATATAAACATTTTAAAGTTATTTTGTTTTGTACTGTTATTAATTAAAACTATTCATTATATTATATAATTATTATTTTCCGAAAGCACTTATATGTGTCAAACTCAATTAAAACATGATTAAAATTTTTTATTTTAAAAACAGAAAAATAATATTGGTATCACATTTAGTTAAAATATCAATTTTATTGTCCTTAAAAATTATTCCAATTATTAAACGACTGTGATTTTAGGATTTTTTTTGGTTTTATGGTTAAATATATATTTAAAAAACAAGTCAATTAAACACATATTTTTGATTTATATTGTTCTTAGTTTAGTAAACCATTACATAAGTTAATTATATTCTAAAGTACAGTGTACAACACATGTATTTAAAGGTAATGTCCATTGTCCATATACAATATGCAGTCAAATATACTAGTCAATTTTATTTATGTGTCGCATAAAACATGTTAAACTATTTATATTTATATGTCTTATATGACACACAAATTGAATATGTATACGGACGTCGGACATTATTATCTAGACCCTAGAGCATCGTATAGGCTTTTCATTATATTTTAATTTTAAAGCAAGTTTAAAATACTCATACCTCGCTTTAAAATTAAAATATAATAAAAATCTTATGAGATACCATAGGTAATAATCTTACCTTTACATTTTATAAGATATCATTTCACTCTAAATTTAGAAATTACAGAGTAAAAGGTATTATTGTGAACGTAAAATTGTCCATGTATACGTTTGTAAGATAGATACAACACATGCGGGTTTGGCGTCCTTAAAATGTTAATATTATTAAAATAATAAATTGTTGGGTAACCTTCCCCCTTGGTTACTCATAAGTTAGACCGTCTTTGTTTATAATGATTTTTCGTCATACACAATGATTTATCATTTAATTCAAATTATTTAATACATCCTTACAGTGGCCTAATTTAATGACGGAAACATGAGGTGAGGTACACTCGACACCAATGACTACAGCAGAGCGGTTCCAGCTACTTGACAGCTTTTTTAATTTTAATATTTAAAGATTGAACATTTAATACAGGATTCTGGATTCATTAAAAGTCAAGCTTTTCTTACTTTAATTTATTTTAAAATCAGTGTAAAGCAATGTAGATTATAAGTAGGCACTATAGGCACGTACCTACATATTTTTATGAGCGTTCGAAGTCAAATATTGACGATATTGGATAACACATATTATATACCCATAATGAATTCTTTTCAAACAATTTTTGTTATTTTGTTGTAATTCAAAAAGTATTTATCCTAGAAACAAATCTCTGTAATTTAAATTATAATTTTCTATTCGACTATACACAATGAAAATTTCAATATTTTACTCTAATTTTAAGCTATACCTACGATGAATCTATTGTTAAAATTTTATTTTTATTTTGTCCAGTCTAATAATTTCAGACGTTTATTTTAGGTATTTTAAAATATTTGTAACTTCTCAACTTTTCTGGTAGAATAAATGCTCTGATCATAAACTTCGATGCCCGATTC
>NC_042495.1:102440847-102449875 GCF_005508785.2 Acyrthosiphon pisum | reverse complement strand
ATTGGAGAAAAAAATGAAAATTTATTAAAATTGTTTGGTAACCAGCTTGCAGGTTATACCGTCCTCACCTGGATTGTATTTGATTAATTAAATTTTTTTATGCTCTATGAATGTCAATAAAAAATTATTTATCCGGTCAAAAAGCTTAAAAATGTAATACTTAAGTAAGTTTTTATTATAGCTAAAATATTAACGATACATAGACATGGTTATTTTATATAAGCATTTAAAATTCAAATTTCGGCAAAACCACAGTTAATTTGTAGTTCAAAACTTATAAAATATTAAATATGCATAGCTAAGGTTAGACAATTTAATACAAGGTCTTCCATACAAGTAGTTCATACTTTTAACGACAAATTATAGATAATTTTAGGAAAATTTGTATGCAAATGCAATGTTTTTTCAAAAATGAATTTGTTCTGGTAAGACGTATATGAAATTTACGTCGCTTACTATAGTTGACAGTTGAAACTTGATAAATATATTTTTTTTTAAAGTAATAATACGGGCAATGAGAGGGGGCTTCAACCCCCCCCCCCCCCCCATTGGCCGTATTTTTACGCACCAGTTTTTTTGTGCCCCCTATATATGCCTACATATTCCTATACATTATCCTACGATAATGGGTCGTGTGTAACAGTGGGGGGAGGTTGAGGCTTTGACAACTGAGGTCATTAGCCTGCGGAACTGTGTGGGGAGTGTACCCTACTGTAGGTTTTCGACACATGTGTGTTTGTTTTGGCAGAATTTTTAAGTGGGCACCCGTAGGTACTGTCATGCCCGGGTGGGGGATGGCGGCCTCTCTCTCCGTGCACCGTGATTGCCTGGAGAAAAGTGCTGCCCGTGGCCGAGTTCAGACCGGCGTCGGTGTGCGTCGCAACCGACGCCTTAGTCCGCTCGGCAAATCCGTCCCCCGTATATTACTGTATTAGATATTGTTCACATGACTATCTATAGTCTACACCGAGCTATTGAACATAAATTATTCCATTCTACCCATAATATGTTAAGTGTTTATAGTGTGTACATATAAGTGTAGTGGTGTAGTGGAGGGTAACGGCGTGTAATAATGTGTACCCACCTCCTAATTTTATATTTATGAGTGTACTCTTAACGAAAATCGTGGTACGCAGGTTAGGCGAGCCCCCCCCCCCCCACCACGTTATTTTTTACAATGATTACGGCGTGGGTACCTATAAACTTCTTTAGGACTACATCACTGTATAAGTGGTATAACTCCAAACTAAAATATTTCTGATTTCACCATTAAATAAAGTACCTAGGTATTGTTTTTTTTCTAAGAGGAAACGCATTAAATTGTATTATATTTTACATTTATACTAATATTCTATTATTAATTGCATAGCGTGCAACCAAGTTAAGACATACGATGAACTGCAGTTGGGACAAACTGGTTTTACTGTTTTAGACGGTAATCTTGATCGCACTATAGATAATAATATTAAATGACCTTAAACTATTTTAATTTAAAATAATTGTTTCATGTTTAATTAGATTGATTTATCGACATTTATCATGATTATTATTAATTTTGTATTGTCATTACAACACTCGTACTAGTCGTAGGTACTATATTTACTGTGTACCACGTTAAACTGACAAAATCTGTTAAGCCACTCATTATAATATTGTCACTGACATGGTTGATGGAGGATCATATATAGATTGAAACACAATACATTGCCATGGAGATTATGTATGAAATAAAAAAAAAATAAATCTCCGTGATTAAGCCTTTATGAAATTGAGTGTCCAAAGAACAGTGAAATTCAACTGCCACTCTTTTGGAAAAAATCATCTATTCAACTTGTGGGCCATAATATTGCAGTCCGCAACAATATGAATGACGGCTATTTAGGTTGAAAATAATACAAATATAGGTCAAACTCAAGTATTTTACATTACAGCAAAATAAAATTACCTATTTAAAAATTATGTTTTCGCCTACCTATTTTAAAATTAATTATTTGGTGTCCCGAGATCGTTAAATTACTTACCACACTCATTATTAAATACAGATTATAGGTCAGAATAGGTGCTTTTATTTTCTGATGTACCTATTGGCTTTTTCTATAATAAAATTAATGCTTACAATGTATATTTGTTATGTTAGATGTAGGTATTGGGTTTTATTTTGTAGTAACCACGGTATATTATAGCTATAATATACCGTGGTAGTGACTAAATAAATGGCGAATTATTGGAATTTATTTTTCTCCATGTTCTTCAGTGTCAATTAATTTATCTACAATAAAAAGGATTTATTTATTTTTTGGAGATATTTAATACTGTTTACTGTTCAGACATTCTTTGTTCAATAAATACTCATTGTAGACCTCATTTATAATTATTCAAATGTATTCAAAAAAAGTTTACAAATAAATCTTCAAGATAACGTTATTATAATAAATGTATTTAAGTATAACATAAAAAAGTGAAAATTCATCACAATTTTTTTAATTACAAGCAAATGTTTTTAAAATATTAAATGATAATACAAACTCCCGTGGATAACCCGACTACAGTGTCCTGCTTGGTTTGTAAATGTAATCTATTCTTACAATTCTACCTTCTTAGATTCTGGGGAAATCAAAGAAATAACATGTATTGTATATTTACATTAATAATAGGTAGGTACAATGTGCAAATAATAATATGGTTTCTATATTAGTTTATTTTTTCTCAACTTGAACGATAAATTGTGTAATAACCTATTTTATAAAATAAAATAAATAATAGGGACATTTTTAACTCTGCGTGCAATCCAAAAGCTTTATTAAGTAAAAGTTCTATTTTTGATTATTGACACAAAAGTAGGATTAATATGTTACAAGTACACAGTATACACCTACTAACTGTATAGTGTATAGCAAAGTTACTTACTATAGTGTAAATGTGTAGCTACAATGCTACATGTTACCTACCTTTGTTACAGCTAACTGGATAAAACTTATTGATTTTTTGGATTTGTACGCTTCGAGCTTTTAACGCTGTAGGTAGGTTTTTAAATTGATGAAGTAGGTATCTACTAGAATGTATACAAAGGAACACGTAATTTTGTTTTGTTTTAAATATTTTGGTTGAATGATCAATTTCCTGATCATAACTCAAATAAATTAATAAATTAATATAGAATTATTTGTTTTAGTATACAAACAATTTTCGAATAACTAATTATTTATTAATTTTAAACTAACTAGATAACTACTTATACATATTTTTCAAATATTTTAAATTTTAATTATTTTTATTGAGGATGGCTTCTGGTAGATTCAATTTGATCTAGTTGGTACTTTGTATGGTAAAATTCAAAAAATTACTGGAACTTTAATGAAAAATTAAGAAAAACTAAAGCAGGAAACTATGGAAAAACAGGAATATTTAAGCAACACCAGTTTAAACAAAATCAATTAAAAATATTAAAATAAAAATGTGTACACAATACAAATGATATAGTTTTCATAATATTTTGACAATTTGACTCTCTTTAAGGTGCTTAAGTTATTAATAAACGTTTAAAATTTTTGAGTTTCTTAGGTTTTTTTCAATTTATGTTGACGCAGTTTTTGGTTCTTGGTTAAGATTTAAAATTTATAATGCAGATTCCTCATACATTTTTATTACTAAAATTTAAAAATAACGAAAATATAATATTTAGTTACCATTTTTTTATTAGCGTTTAAAGTTATAATGTTGAAGAAATGAAATATTTGATCAAAAAAATAATAATTTTTCCTTTAACGATTTTAGTTATATTTTGTTGTAATTAAAAAAACTGAGACATTCACACATTACGTATAACATCATAAATAAATTTAAAAATATTTGGATTAGATTTAAGGTATTTATATATCACAAACCTATTTACCCTGTTTTACGGAAGAACGGCTTGTCGGTTGACTATAATGACTAATATTATCGTGGGTTTTGTGCGATGTTTCTGGAAATAATTAGTCTAACCTAGGTACCGATTTATGAAAATCCTATAACAATATCATAAATATACTATGGATGATATAGGTAAATATTTACCCGTCTCCTTTGCACAGAATAGTTTTTACTTTTTTAGTAATAATTTATCATTTAATTTCATTACAGTGGCCTATAACGAATAACGAGTTACGCTCGAAAATTACTAGAGTACCTACTCTACATAGCAAAAGTGAGTTTCCCTGTTTTTAAGAAATAACGAGGAAACAAAGAACGGTATATCCTCCCACTGCGTGTGTTACCTATTTTCCAATTGTTAGACAAGGGTTAGACAAGAAATAACAGTGCGGTTGGTCAACTGCAATTAAAATACTGTTATGACATCCATAATATGTATACATAGGTATTACATATACGTATAACTTAGAAACTTTGTAACTTTGTACTTAGTTTCAATGATAATTATTATATTATATAATATTTACTGTTTACCATTGTATAATGTATATATAGTGTATACTACATATTTTATTAACTTATAGGTATAATATTAAGTTTTTATAGAATCTAATTAAGAATTGTATACTATTATACCTATTATAGATAGGTACCTACTCTATAACTGGCTATACTGTTCACTCTATATAGTCTTCTATGTGGGTAAATCACACATAATATAGCTTATTGAAGTATGGAACCGGCTGTATAATTATGCATAATTCCATGTATGTATGTTATAAAATTGATTAATATTTAAATTGTATATTATAGACTACCTATGATACAAGATATTTTAATGTATTCGATAAGGTACCTACCTTCGATAAGGTTTGGTTGTATATAATATTTTTATAATTCATCGTTAACCATATAATACAATAGATATGAAGGTATATCCGCGTGACCGCGTATATTGTAATTAAAAAACAAAATTAAATGTATTATTTTTTTTAATATATAATATAGATAATATTTTAAGTCTTTGAATACATTATAAGATAGTTTGTAATACCAAATAATTGTTACATGTTTTTTTCTAACAGTTTTTAAAAATGTTTCGACTTTCATATTATATTGAATTTAATAAAACGACTCTGAAGTACATTTTATGCAACTCTTGGTGAACACTGAACTTTTATTTTATCTGACTGTTTTTGAAATAAGAACAAAAATCTTTATTATAGGTATAAATCCAATATTTTTTCCACCACTAGGAATCAAACATTTTTTTTTCAAATGTACCTACCTAATTGCAGCAATCGAGTGTTCATCTGTTAATGCACCTATAGTATAATTTCAAACGCCTTTGTTTAGTTTGGAGTACCTAATGAGTACATAAAATACATAAATACTAGTATTCATTAATATAAATTATCAATTATTTTCACTTGACATGTAAAGTTTTTATATCATTAAAAAAAAATACTAACATTTTTAAATATATGTGAAAATTAAACTGTATACTTAATTAAAATGGGTGTTATGCATTAAAAAGGTATAATTTTTACCTTTATATATTATTCGTTTTTTGTAAACCTAAAAAAATCATCCATATTATAACAAACCAAAACAGCTAGATGTTATAACTTATAATATTTTAAGATATTTATTAAATGTTATTAATTATTATTTATTAAAAAATTTGGAAGTTGCTTAAAAATGTATAATTTTTTGTTTTGTTTGTAATTTTAAATATTGTTATGAGTTTATGACATTAGTGGGTACCTACTAAATGACAAATATTTATATAATGTTAAAATGTATATTTAAATATAAACATGCATGATATATATAACAACAACCATTCATAATTATAAATTATACAATTATAATATAACAATTATGTAAACATTTAATCAAAACTAAAATTTTTAATATTTTTCCTAAAATAAAATTGAGGTTTTAAAATTGACGATGTGTTATTGAAAATTGAAAAAAGTGCCCTCAAAAGACAGCAAAAACGACATACATGTATTTTACTATAACTACAGGACATTAAATTTTTTTTTTTAAATTGAATCCTAATGTGTGTAGGAATTAAGTATTGTTTAGACATTTTTTTCAAAATATAGGTAAATATATTAAAATAATATTGAAATAATATTTTATTTATTACACCAATAACATTAGATTACTACAATAATAGAAAAAAAATATTAAATATAAAAATAAAAAATGTATAAGATATATTAAAAAATCCAATTATTCCAACTCAAACGAATGTTTACAAAAAATATGGCTTGTTTAATTTGATCGTGTTCTATGTAAATATTATTTTTAAAAAGTCAAACGTAGCGATTAATTAAAACGGTTGTATGTGGTTATAGAAAATTATTGTTCTTGGCGCCGACGCTGAAGATCAGCATCTCTATGGCTCAAGCGTTGTGGGCCTGACCGCTGTTGCCGTGCAACGGGTGGCTCAGTAAATAACATTGCATTTCGTCTAGGGAATAACGTGCGTACTTCGTGCAAATCATTTGATGAGGTAAGTCTAGCGTTTAATAATTTATAAAAAAAAATCATATTATTATTATTTTCTTATATTTTATACGAAACTAAAACATTTTTATCATTATAAATATTTTTATTAATTTCTAAATATTTAAGTTTATTTTCAAAACGTATTTTATTTATACTAATATTAACAAATTACATTTTTCGCACGATAAAAAAATATTCTTATATACTCTAGTATATTATAACTAACGTAGGTGGTTAGTTAATAATTTTATTGACTTTAAATTATTACATTTTTTTAACTTCATAGAAAAATGTATATTTATTGTTCACATTATTTTTGCTACTTTTTAGCATTGCGTATACTGGAGTTTAATGTATAAAGTATATAGGTACCTACCTAGTTTAACAATTTGTTTTATTTTGTTCCGTATACTTCGCTCTAAATTATAAAACACTTGTTAATAAAAAAATATAAAGATAATTATTTTCTTAAAATTAATTTAAAAATAGATACTGTATTATCAGAAATATAAAATAATGGCTATAGATTTTTATCAATTTTAAAATGATTGAATATTTTAAAATATTTTATATACTATAACATTTTTTTCATAGTCTTCAATATCAGAACTAAATATTAAATGTTTCTTTATAATAAGACCTATTCTTATAAGACGTATTCTTTATCTACAAGAACATTATTAATTCATATTTTAAAAATGTTGAATTCATTTTCGTGTTAAATAAATAATTAACTAAACATGTAAATAGGTAATATATAATTTATTTTCATTAAAAAAAACAAATATCATAGTAAATACTAAATATGCTGTATTTAAAATTATAAATACCTAACTGAACTTTTTACAAATATCTCTAAATGTATTATTGGTACAATTTATAAACTAGGTTATAGTTATTTGATGGCTTAGCTAAGTAATTGTGATGTAAGATAAAAATTTACTAAATGTTTTGAATAGATTCATAATACACATCTCTTATACAGTAGGAATACACTATACACATAAATACATGATGTACATAATATACTCACATTTAATATTTTATATAAATTATAATAAATAAATTTCTCCTAAAAATCATTACTGAAGTAGATAATTAATATAATATGTGATTATTGTATCATTGGACAAAATAAAGACTTAGTATAAATAAATTACGTATAGTGTATAGGCGTATAGTTAGTTATTTTATTACAATTTTTAAATCGGTATTTAATTTTTATAGCGTTGAAAAGTTTTTTAAAACAAATATAAAATTAAATGTAATAATTTGATAGTTATAGGTACTAATAAAATAATTTATATCAACTGTTGTTTATAAATATTAAAAGTTTATATTTAAAAATGAAAATACACCTACTGTGATTATTTATTATTGAATTTTGATTAAGTAGCTTGTTTGGTACAAAAACCTTTGTGTTATATATAGATACAAAATATTTATAGCAAGTTTTTATTAAAGAAATAAAAAAATTAAATTAATAGATATTTTACTTAAACTCAATACAATTATTGTGACTTATAAATTCTGGATTTTAAAATAATGTTTATTTTTATACAGATACAGTTTTTTCATTATTATGTTTTTGGTGAAAATTTTTCCGGAACAAAAATAATTACTCAAATCTATAGTATTTCATCACTTAAGATCTGAAATATAATATAGATAATGAAGTATCAATAGCTCCCTTAAAGGTAACTGGGTAAAACTGGTAAGGAACAATTACACTTATGTGTCTTAGTTTAAAAAATATATCAAGCTTTATTTAGAAGCATTTTTTGATCGAGGTGATTTACTATTCCAGGCGGCTGGCATAACACGTTTCCGCTAAATGTATTACTTAACCTTTTCTACCAATACCCGTTTCTACCAAATCAATTTATAAACCATTAAAAAATGTTTTATATTTTTTTAGTTTAATAGTAAAATTTAGATTCTTAAAACATTTTTTCGAAAGTTAAAAACATGTGAGGTAATTTAAAATTTAATAAAATATTGAAAAACATTATAATAAAGTCAACAATAAAAATAATATACTATTAAAATTGTTATTAAAATATATAATATAATATTATACATCTGATTAAATAGATGTATTAAATAGAATTATATAGGTACCTATATTAATTTAAATTGAAATCACTTATTTTAGATTCTGAGTGGAACGATGAATGTATTGATTTTACAATGATGTGTGTTTTTTTTTATTTTTTTTTTTATTTTAGATTCTGAGTGAAACGATGAATGTATTGATTTTACAATGATGTGTGTTTTTTTTTTTGTTTTTTTTTTTATTTTTTTTCATTTTTTTTTTATTTTTTTTTATTTATTTTTTTATTTTTGTGACTTTGTACACGATAAGTAGTCGAAATAATGCTTCGATTTTCGACTTCAGTATCTCGTTCGATGGGAAAGTGAATATCGTTGGTGCATTGGGGAGGTCAAAATTTAAATTTCCCAGTGGTTTTTCAAAAGCGCCGGGAAAAACAAAAGAAAAATTAAAGGAAAACCGGGAAATTTTTACGCAAAATCCTATTTTCGAGAAAATCGATTTGGTTTTTGGTGTAACTTTAAAAAAATGACCGGGGGA
>NC_042495.1:102422149-102440101 GCF_005508785.2 Acyrthosiphon pisum | reverse complement strand
CGTCTCCGCTCAGAATCGTTTTCTATACAGTGATATTTATCATTGAATTCAAATTTTAATACTGTCCATTATACAGTGATCCACTTCTAACTACTGTACAGCAGAGCGACATCCACTTACCCCACCTTTTTTATGAATAATAATTTCCTACTGGTACCGATCGAAGTCATAAGTCAGCGGTCGGATGCGTAAGTAGTTATTAACAAAACAATAAATTTATAATCAATGCCCAATGGTATTACTAAATATATAATAAATTATATATTGTGACTAGGTAATTTAAGTCGTAAAATGTTGGGTGGCCAAGCCACTTCCTATAGTCTACAAAGGACGACCAGTGCACGCCTCACGCGAGTCGTTTCATTAAATGTTTACCTGACTAAAACATTTATAAATAAAGTCCTCAAATGTATTATGGCTTATGAAATAGGCCAGAGTGTTGGTAACTGAAGTTTTGACGGATGTGTGCCACTGTACCTATGACCTATCTAAATCTGAAAAGTACTATAGTTCACTATAATTTCTCAGAATCTAAAATAAACGTTATTATAAAACTAAAATACATCTTTTGTCGAACTATCGCCAATTACCACCTACTTACACATTTTATACTACAAATTGTATTATACAATATTTACAAAACACCATCTTACACTGATTTGTGTGAAGCGATATTAGTATAGGTATTTACACATCAATTGGTCTCATTATTTTGTCCGATTTTTATTTTTTATTTTTATAATAGGTATTAAAAATAATGAAGAAAATGCTATAAAGACTAAATATTTTTACGACCAATAAAATATAAATTAATTTCCGTTTAATTTGAATTTTACCAGCTGAATAAATAGATATTTGTCAAACAGTGAAATTGGTTTTTTTCTACATTATTAATGGTGACACTATTGTGGTCTTATAATTATGAGTCAATAAAGTAAAATGTACGTAAAAAAATGTTCATCTATTTTTTTCTTACTGTAAAACTTATTTTGGTAAATGTAAAACTGATTTTGTTATATGCTTGGTTTAATACAATGGCGTTATTTAGCTTTGAAGGCGGAAGGGTATTATATTTATATTTATCCAGAAATCACTACCCTGTGAAGTTACCTTAAGATCGTGATAATTGTATAACATTATAAACACAAAATACGTTGTCAAGATTATTTATGATTGAGAGGTTAAATGTGTTTTGTTAAAGCGAAATATAATACCTATTGGCTATTGCCATTTATCAAGTATACATTTGTGATTAAGTATATATTTGTGATACATTGTGATTTGCAGTATTTAGTTTTAATTGATATGTTCTAATATATCAAATATATTTGGAATTAAATATCATTATTCACCAGTTATTAATTTATATTACTTATGCATAGACTATATCTATACTCATCAACGACTTCATCTAGCATAATTTTGATATACCAGTGGCCAGTGGGAACTGGGCAGTGACATGCTAACATGTAGATGTGCAACTAGTGTTCAAATTTGGCGGCGGTGCTACAATTACGTAACGCTTTAAAAGCCATGAAGAGGGGGGGAGGGTGCCACTCGTTGTTATTAGTGTTGGAAATATTCAGATAATATTATGGCTCATTATAGTATTAATGTGTAAGCAATAGCGAACTTTATGGAAAATATATGGTACCTAAATTTTTTCTGGGTGTAGAGCTAGAGGCAGAATATGTTTGTTTTTTCTTTTTTTCACCAACTTGGATGTTACCCACCATCATTGAACAACTAATTTTGTCAAAGATTGGCACTTAAAACTTTTAAAAATAATGGTTAGTACTTTAGTAGTTACCATGCACATGTATTCGAAGCTCCTTTAAACATTTGTAAATGGAGCGAGATAATTCGGAAAAGTTTAAGCCGGTGAAAATTCAATAAAGGCATGTCAGGAAAATTATACACTGGTACCAAATTAAAAAAAATCATTACGAGTTAATACAGCTTTGAAAATAATTTTCAAATAAATGAAAGTTATACAACAATTTATATGTACATAAAAAAAATGGTTTCTTGAATAGATTTTTATATTAAAAGAATATTTTACATTTTTTATTATAAATATTTATGCGATGCATATTGCATATATGTAAATGTATGTAGATACATGTATTTTCTATAGCTTTTATAGATATTTTAAGCTTATAAATTAATTCAATAATTCATATTAGTTTATCTAGCTGTTTGATTCTACATTATTATTAAAATTTAAATACAATAAATTGTATTTAAAGTCTTGAAATTTTATTATTTTATATGTAACACAAAGTTAAATGGATTTATTTTTAGAAGTATAACTACTTAAAATAATTTCGAAACATTATCATCACACGAGTTAACTTTTAGATAAATTATCATAAGTTCTTTAATTAATAATGTCATTATCCCTAGACTAATGTGGTAATATGGAATATATTACATTATGCGGGGCTTTAGAAACGTCCAATAGAATTTAATGGATTATTAAGGGGCCTCATGGCTATGGTATTTTAAAACTTCTCGTTCTTATTCAAACATTACGTCGCAAACTTGCAACGCCTATCGCAGTAAATTTTGTTCTGAAAATTTGCTCAAACTCCCTACGACACAAACTATAGGGAATGGAAGGTCACATTTTTATTTTTGTACTATAAATCGTAAGTATTTATAGTTTCCAAATTTGAAAAAAATCTCAAGCTAAAATGTTCGATTATCTAAAAATAATTTTAAAAACATGCTTCAAAAGTTCATTTGTACATAATATTATAGTGGATTTGAATATTTATAATTATTGTGACGTGTATAGGTACCAACTAATTGGAATTAGAATCGTCCGTTTAAGTGAAAAACAAAACATTTTTCGTGATATAGAATATAGATTTATGACACACCTATCCTCGTGAGTGCGTAAAATAGTCCCCCGTACGTTTACTATACATTATACCAGTATACTCTAATGATCATTTACGTGTTATGGCTAACACAATGTCATAGCCGGCGGCTGAATGCACACGAAGTTGCCTATAAAATGTTCCTTAACATCTATAATATAGAGTAGTCGCGACTCTCATTCAATATTTAACATACACATTTTATTATTTCAATAATATCGTAACACTGTATACATAATACATATTATACTTTATAGTTTATACGTATAATGAAATATAGTTATACGTCTTATATATGCAAACTATTTGTCTGCCGCTACTCTCAAAGCCGTCGTTGTCATAGGTACCTATGTAATTCGAGTGTAAAAACTTGGTGTGTGAACCAACACCATTTGGTACACAATAATATTTACAATAGAATGACAATTTTACGATAGGAGTTGATCTGTGTGAAGTGTGATGTACCGTTTTTATTTTTCCACAGTTAAATTACTAACCGCATTAAATTATGTCTACAAAGAAATACAAAGATGCTTTAATATGTATAAATGTATAATATTTAATTGTTCATTTTTATTTAAAAAAATCGTTAAAAATTGAATTTAATAACCCCTTAAAAATTAGTTTTTATGATAATATCTTGTAATAAACATTGTACTCAAATATATATTATTTTATCCTTGAGCATTCATGATTGGCCTATTCAATTAATTTAATGATTCGTTGAATTTAAGTCCACGGATGTATTGGAGCGTATATGCGAGTATACTGCGACAGCATATAGGTACCTACTCAAAACTCATAAGTTATAAGCATAACAATATTTATAAAGAAATACGTGTATGTAATTTTAATTTTATAAGTACGTTATACGGTGGGTTACCGTGAATAGTGGACAATGTGTATATTATGAAATTATTCTGTTTTAAATTCTGTGGTTACTCGAGACTCGCCTCCACACTGCTCGAGAACCGCATATTATAAAATTAAATCGTACACATAGCTGATGTATAAATACTAAATGGATCGCTTGCTGAAAAAATTTTCAGTAAATAAAAATAGATTTATAGTATCCATATATTATTATATGGATAGTAAGTATATTCTTCTTCATTGGAGTACCTAAGTAACATACGTAGGTACATATGTTTTTTTAAACTAATTTTCTAGTGCAGGAAGAACATTATACTTTTGAGATACATTTTAGGAAAACATATGGCATATACTCAAAACATAAATTGCCGATGCACTAACCTCGAAGTTAGTACATTTTTAGACGATTTTTACGATACATTGGCTACAATAGATAGGGACATTTTGGTGACCTTTTCCCTTCATTATGTACACGTCTACATCCCTAAAAAATCCAAAGTCCAAGAGAGCCTTTAATTAAACTGTCTGGATACTAGGCTAAGACTTACTGACATTTACTTCATGTCCAAACTTTTAAATGGATCTATATCTGGTACTGAGCTACTGGAACTTGTGTACAATTTCACGACCATCAATGCCTATCTCGTTTTTGTCCAATTTTCTAAATAAAACCCCACCGCACGTCCGCACCTCATACTAAGGATAAAATAACCCCATAGATTGTATCTCACTCAAATTCAACACATTAATTAATGTCAATGTATTCGATACTAAAATAATGTCACCTATAAAGTAGGTAATAAGGTAGCTACGTTGACAATTCCCCCTATATTATATTTTGAAATTTCTTCTTATTGGCCGTTAATTCTTAATTAAGTGTATTATATGTTATTTTTTTTCTATAATGTGTTATTATGTAATATATACTCATGTAATCATAATCTTTGTAGTACCAAATACTACAGTTTATTAAAAATGTATATTATGTTCGGTGCTTGAGCCCCCATGGGTGTTTAAATAAATACATTTCTGTGTATTAAATGGAGTACGTTTTATTCGTTTAAGAGAAACAAATAAAAGTCGTATTGAATTAAAAATAAAAATGCATACACTTGGCTTGCATATTTTGAAATATTTTGCAACGGGATGTGTGACGTGTGACACTGTGACAGCGATTAGCGTGTTGGTGGTTTAGGTGTGGTTGTTTTTTTGCCGGATGAACACTAACAAATAAATAAGATTTAGACACGAAGGGCTGAATGGAAAGATATGACTGTCGCATGTCACAAACTATCTGATATACCTAGTATATTTTTATTTTTAACAGCTACCTGTGTATTAAGTGATTTTTTTTTTATATACTTTTAAGCAACAGACAATATGATTTTCTTTCTTTACAAGTTATAACTTATAACCAACAAAATACCTACCTATGTATTTGTGACATAAACCAGAAATAACAAATCCAAACTATGGGTTTTAATTTGTTTATGAGTGGATTAAAAGTTAAATTTGAGACACATTATTTGTGTACCTACTACGTGAGTCATTTATAGTATGGGAAATTATATAAATAACTATAATGCCGTGGTAGGTTCATAATTTTTAACTCTGAAGTTCATTAAAATTTGTATTGAATATTAAATTACATTTTTTATTAAAAATTATTCGTGACATTCATCCAGCCATCCAGCCTGATTGTTGGGCATCAGGGGCTATGTGTGTTTCAGTCAGTGATCAAGGTATCTTAAAGTTGAATTTCAATGTAAGGACTAAGCACATTTAGTGCACTAAGGACTGAGTAGAGTTTGGAATTGGTCTCGTTTTGCCTATTTTAATTTATAAATTAGAACTCAGTAATGATTCGTCGAACCCTATAGAAACGATTATCGGCAGGTATACAATAGTTGGTTTACTATATTGTTTACAGAACTTTTTCAAAAATTATAAGTATTATTATCACCGGAGTACCATGTAAAGAATTATTTAGGTATATGCATTAATATAAACATGCAAGCATGCTACCAAGTTTAGGTGGATATTAAATATGTTTTGGGTAAACAATAACTTTTAGCTCAGAATTTTTTTTGAATATTGTGTATCAATATTCTAATAATTACATTTTTATTTTAAAAATATATATATAATTGATCGTGAACGATAGGTTCCTAAAAAAAGTAATCTATTTTTTCAGATTTATTCTCATATTGATTTAATAATTAATTGGGATGTGTATACGAATATAATACAAACCTATAATATTAAATAATAAAAAATATATTCTTTATTTTATTATGTACTATTACTAAAAAAAATCTGATTGGACATGTCTCTATCTTTTTATTAAATATAGGTGTATAACTCAACTTTTGCCAGGTTAAAAATTATCTATCTTTCTATAGATTTCCATTTTGATTCAGTTGAAATATATAATTATTATATACAAATACAAAATAGAAAAAGGAGGGCAAGTGGATGTCGCTTTGCTGTACAGTAGGTTACAGGTGGGTATTAAATTTGAATTCAATGATATATTGATATAATATCATTGTATAAGAAAAACGATTCTGAGCGGAGACGGCATATCAGTCTAAGTATAAGACATATTATATACTTATATCTATAAGGATAGCTCACGAGAATAGAATATTTTGATGTTTAATTAAAAGGTTGGCATTGGTTACAGGTTATATTACTATTATAATTAGTAGAAATATGGCACATAAAATTTTTTACAAAATATATATTTAAAAAAAAAATAAATCTTAAAATCAAATATAGGTACTTAATTATGAACACAATTATTATGATTAAATGATTTGCTTTCTGAATTTTGGTATATTTTTTATGTAAGCCCTTGATTTTAACGATGTTAGATTTACTACTTTCCCGCCTGACTGGACTTAAAAGTCCACTACCAAAATAATTCTATATAAAATTCTATAAAATAATAATCACTTATCGTGATCAAACTGCCTGCCGTCAGGATTTCCTAGTCCCGTATAATTTGTAACTCTATCACCTTTTTTAGTACTATTTTTTTCTAGATCTCATGAAGTTAATTTTGCACATTGCGTGAAATATAAACAAAAATATTATTCATGTATTTTAATCAATAAATAAATGTAATTAATTTAATTTCTTATATTTATAAAACTAAATTAATGAAGTCTCGTTATTTTGAACCGTAAATTTCCTATAGTTCATATGCACAAAAAAGATGTCTGGCGGGACTACAAAAATATGAAGGAAATAATTGTATTTTTTTTCATATTCTTTCTTAAATAACAGAATTCGTAAAAATTTTTCTTTTTAAATCTAAGGTTTGAAAATCTAATAAAAGATTCCTATATTGTCTACCTTTATAAAAAAAAAATGTCTACAAGAAAGTTAAATTAAATTTTTATGAGCGTTTGAAATTCATATTTTTACAATATTTGATATTCGCTCGATTTCTCACGTGATTCTTATTTTATTGTAATTAAAAAACGAATAACAGTAGATATTTGAAAATTTCACTGAATGTTAATATTTTCATTTTCTATACCTACACCATAAAATTTTGAAAATATTTTGACTCTTTTTGAGCTGTTTACGGAGATTCTCAGTTTTCAATTTTTTCAGTTTTTTTACTATAAATATCAATAAAATTTTGTTTGTTAGGTAAAAAAGCGTGAAAATTTAATGCAAGGCTCCTGATATATTGTTACAATAGCAGTTGAAAAATATTGAAAATATATAGGCACAATTTTTTTTATAAGCATTTGATGTTCAAATTTTGACAAAATTTATCAAATTTAAAATTGAATAATTATTTTGTAGTTAAAAATTTATAAAATATTCAACATTTATAGCTAAGGATAATGTTTAGAGAGTGTCAAAAGATGAAAGTATCGATCCTAGTGTAGACCTATCTATAGGTACACAATCCACGAGTCCAGAAGGTTTGGTCATGTCTATATAATGTATTAAATTCTATACAATAAATATCAGTCTTGTAAAGAATACTTTTATTTTGTATTCGGAATACATATTCGAATAAATGAGAATTAAGGCATTCAGAATACGTATTCGAATAGTTCTTAAAAAATATATTCAGAATACATATTCGAATACTATTAGAATACTTTTTTTCACAACTAGTTTCGCAGTTTTTGAATGGTTGGTAATTAACATTTATTAATTAATAATTAAAAATACATCGTAATCATAAGTTATTTATACATTTTGACCACATATGATACGGCCCATACGGGTCATACGGGACACAACACGCATTGGCGTTTATAAAAATAATCATATCATGGGCCAGTATTATATTTCGTTCAAAGAATAAAATGTTCATGATTTATAATATTATGTCTTGTCACAAATTTAAAACTATTTTTCTAGATTGGAAAAAAGTATTTTTTTAATGAATAAAAAATACAAATTATTCAAATACTTTTATTCGAATACATATATTCGAATACTTTACAAGACTGATAAATATATAATCAATTGGTCATTGACGATAACATAATAACTTTTCAATACTTATTAATAATAAGTTATTATATTTGAATATTTAATAACTTTAATTTTAAAAATACTTACATATACAGCACAACATACATTATTTAGTAGGAACTTAATTTATACATAGTTAAAACGTAATATTGTAACTTGTAAGAAAGCCATTTAAAATGATTATAGGTACTTACCTATTTTCGTCAATGCGTTTGTCTAAACTATTACAATACTTCCTAAGATATCATATAATTTGGTTAAGATGATATGTTTATTTTTTTAATTTCCTATTCCCTTATTTAACACTAATTTGTTATTTTGTTAATATTGTTAGGATTTTTGTACCTACATTTTATATAGATAAACTATGTAATGAAACTAAATTACGTATTAATTTTGAATTTGTTTTTGTTTTTTAGGAATTTTAATCAGTCAATAAAAACAATAACATAAGTAAAAAAAAAAGGAAAACCATGTTATGTTTCAACTTTTTTTTGCTAATACTGCTTCTATTTATTAATTTTGACGTTGGTGATGCGCATACTGGAATGAAAAATAATTCTACAACAGTGCCTACTTTATGTAAGTTTATTTATGATATTAATCTCCCACCCCAATGATCCACTTGTCAAAAATCACGTAGTCCCCAAATTTCCCTTTAATTTTCCAAAACGTCTTAAACGTAATGGCGTCATAATGCCAGATGCGTAATACTAACTACCAATTACAAATTAAATATACTCAACATAATAATAAAAACCCAAAAAATCAATCTGTTTCCTTAATGGGCTTTGCTGAATCTTCATCCAATTGATATATGTATTTTTATGTATTATAATATTATATTATCACTATATTTCAAATTTATATAGGAATTATATACGTACAAAATGATATAAAAATAATTTTAAGTTCTTATACATTACGTTTATACGCTAAACGCGTATAATATGTATGCTCACCATGTCAGAAATTTCGTCGACATGGTTATCGATAAAATTATTGATTCTATAAAAATGTTTTATGTTTATTTATATTTTCAACAACAAACTCTCAGATTTATAGTTATTTTTATTTTTTTTTATTTTTTTTTCCTATTTTACCGATGTAGTTTAAACAATTAATTCGATTAAGCAATATTAAAATATTTATGTAAAGGAATACGCTTCTGATGTTTTATTTATTCTATTTTATTAATATTCTTAATTTCTTAATTTATTTGTCATTTATAAACTTATCAGTTTTGTTCAAATAAAGAGTTATAATATAATAAATATGTGGGCTACATGATTTTGTATAAATATACATATCATACTATATGTATAGGTATGCAACTATACCTATGTTGGAACTAATAACTATACTTAAATACTTAATTATATTCACATTTATTGTATAATACAATATCGAATATAGACAATACACACATTACAAATAATATATTTATTTGCGTGGTATCAAATGCAGATAAAATAGAATATTGTATTAATAAATTAAAATTTAAAACTATGATTTCCAGCAAAATTAAAATTGTTTGAGTGAGTATATGTCTATACAAATTATTAATTAAAATAGGTACATGGCTATTATTGTCCATGTAATATAAGTACCAATATAACTTATTTGAATCACGTAGACTGTGTAGAGTTATGTTTACATATTGCTTATTAATGCTTATAAAATGATAATAAGTTTTAAAATATCACGGCATGTCATAACGTTGTGATGTATACCTACCTAATATATATTGTCGAGATCATAGGGAATATGATGAATTGTGAAATGACAGTTAGATGGATTTGAGTGGTTGGGCACCTGAGAGTACAATAGGACTATAATATTGTAATGTGACAAGATTTACATTTTGGCATTTTAGAAAAATGCCTGAAAATTTATTAAGGGTACAACATAAATTATTAGACCAATAAAACATTCCAAAGTGCGGTATTTTTAGTTTTCATACGGGGATTAATAATGTTCTCAACTTACCTAGGTATCTTGTGAAATTATTATGTCTTACAATGTATTAGATATAATTTTAGAGTAAATATGTACAATACTGATGTAACTATGCATCGTACTACTTTTTATGGTGACAGGCGGCAGCAATGTGTTAAATGCTAATGTACTTAGTTTTTAAAAACAAATATACTGGAATTAATTATTATTTTTAGGAATTGAAATTGCTTTTAAATGTAAAATAATATTACGATAGAATCCTGCACCGAAAGTGTAAGAAAATGAACGAGTATCAGTATACCCAAAACACAGTTTCTGTAGGTAGGTAGGTACCAAATCTGAAATTTTAATTCTTGGTTTTTAATTCCAAAAAGTAAAAAAGGGGAATGTAGGTACCTAACCGCTTTGATGTACAGCAGGTGTCGAGTGTATACCTCGTCATTAAGTAAGTCAATGTAATGTATACGTGTTAAATAAGTTCCCATGAATAATATTTTCGAATTAAAACAAAATATTATATAATATAAAATGCTTATATATATGCTTATCGTGAATTTGATGAATTATATAAAAATTACAAATACTAAAAAAAAAAAATCGTGCCTATACAATATCTTTAATTTTTTTAATTGGCTGAAATAACTACTCATGAGAAACTTTGTATTAAAATGTTAAGCATTTTGACCGAGTGAAATTTTTTTATCGACATATATATAAAAACTAAAAAAGACCGAAATTTTCCTATAATTACATAGGTAGCTCAAAAAGAGTCGAAATATTTTGAAAATGTACAAATTATTTTCTACCTAAACATTTATATTTGTATATTATTCACTCTATTTCTCATGGAATGATTTTCCTATTTTGTTGTAATTCAAAAATGAATAAACGCAGATACCAAAATATGAACCAAATGTTTATTTTATCATTTTCCATACTTGATCAAACTTTTAAAATATTTTAATTCGTTTAGAACTGTTTACAGAAATTTTCAATTTTCAATTTGTTTTGTTATTTTTTCTATAAATGTCGATAAAATGTTATTCGTTGGTTCAAAAATCTTGAATATTCAATACAGACTCCTTCCTCATTATTGTTATAAATTGTAACTTACAATAACAGCTTAAAAACAATCATTTAAAGCTCAATTTTTTAAAACTATTTTGTAGTTTATAATGTACAAAACGTTCAATTTATATAGCTAAGAATTGAAAATTTAAAACATGGTTCCATAAGTAACTAGTTCATTTTGTAAGAAAATTTAAAATATATATTGACATTTTTTTTTTTATAGATATTTCAAGTTCAAATTTGGATGAAATTATATATTTAAACGAAAGTTAACCATTTTAGTTGTTTTAAAACATTTAAATATATTATTATATTTTGTATCCATGTTGACATTTTCAAATGCAAATTTTTCGGTGAAAATTGATTTAACCTACTTGTACCTATAGTACTAGTATAAATGCATAATAGTAAAATAAATTACTTTAATCATGCTCTTATCATCAAATATACTTCCTGTCTGCCTCAGCTTATGATAGTGAAGTATCGATTATTTATTAGAGTTATTTTATTTTGTTGAAAGGCTATAAATATTAAGGTGTACCATAAAATGTACAGTTGTTTTGAAATTTAATAGGAGACTTTCCTCGCGTTTAGGGAAATTATTGTGAAATTATATAAATGCATACAAGTGAGATTAATTAACAAAAGTAAATATTTTCTAGTATACATTTGAATTACAGAAGGTACTATAGGTATTAGGTATACGTGTGAGTTTAATTTAACGGTCTGTGAGTGAACTATTGTTTTAGAATTTAGTACACCTATATTAAAATACAAAAACTGTTAAAAATTTCTTTAGATTTTTACACATTTATATGAAGTTTCTGCTATTTTGTTTTTAGTATATATTCAGAGAAATACTTTTTTAGGTCTAACACTTGTGTGCAATGTCTGAGAAGCAAGTTTATGAGACTCTTGAGAATATTCAAGGCATTTGCCATTGATATTGTGTAAAGGTTGTCCAAACGAGCACAAGGTTTTTCCAAAACGGTTTTTCATCTCATTTCACTGGATTTTGGTGCATTAGCATTGTAGTTGTTTTTATTACTGTGCTAGTGAAATCATCCAAATGTTGTGAGTATAGTCTTTGGATAGTATAGTGTTCGTGCAAGATAGAGTCTTAAAATTTACGTTTGTCAGTAATGGGGTTGACTATAAAAAAACAAACAAAATGTACGATCATTACATGACATTTATATTTACAAACATGTTTTTAAATAAATGTATATATATTAAATGATATAACAACATAACTTAATATAATATAAAAGTAGGTGTTACAATTATTTTAGTACGACAAATTAATTTATATCTTATAACTAAAACTAACTGTACCTATCAATGAAAGTAATACATATTTTTAGATTATGAGTGATTATAGTGAATCGAGGAATGTATAAGATAATTTATAGGTAATTGGTTGTACAATTATATGTACCTATGTGTGTGTGTTATTTTATGAGTAATAATTTGTATTCAGAAAAAAGAATTCCAAAAGTTTTGTTTTGGTTTTTCAATTGATCGGAAATTAAACCGAAATAATTGTTTAAACATAATTTTTATTTTATATTATTTTCAATCAAACATTTAAATTTAACTGTACATTTACTCATTCAATAAAAAATCAAATTTCTTAACCATTAAATTCTAGTTATTTACCTACTCAATTAGTATTTAACATTTTGCGCATTTTCTATTACACTAAGAGTACCTATAAAAAAGGTTATTTTTTATTTTAAAAACTTTACATTGCAATATAAATCATTGTATTTCAAATGTTGTTTAAAAAAATGTTGGTTATATAGTATAATATCTCAGTTTATTTTTACAGTTTTTTCAAACACTTTTAGGGTGGTAATTCAGAACAATTATTTGAAAGTTTTAAATAGAAGATACTGCAGATAAATGTCGCAAACTCGCAACATACATTTTGAACGGTGTTCAATTACCAGTCGTATAAATATAGGGTCTATTATACTCTATATACCTAAAGTATAAACGTTATGGAATACTATTTTTATTAGAAAATACACAGAGGAAAAATACCTACATATGGTTGTAAAAGCCATAGAGAAATACTTTTAATGTTTTAACTTCAGTCAGATAGGTATATAAACAGTAAAGACTGTTTGTAGGTATATCTGACTGTATCCAGACAGCAATTTTTCGTTTAATAATATTATTATAACATTATAATCACGAATAATATTAGTATAACGTTATTATAATACTATTATAATATTATCGTTACAAAATGCTGCCTGTCTGGGTAGTTGTTAAAACTTTAAAAGTATTTTTCAGAAATATTTGTCAAACTAATGTGATCTGTAATGTTTTTGTTTTAAATTGCTGTACAATGTACATTATATTACTAATAAGTAATAATCCACACTCCACACTAAATAATTAATTTTTTTTACATTAATATTAAAGGTTATTAATATTATTATTATAAAACCATTTTGATATTTATTCACAGGTTTTTATTGATGTCAATAAGGTATATTGATGCCGATTTAGGCACTATATTAATACAATATTCATTGTGAATACCTGAAAAAAAAATACTGAATAATGATCGTAAAGATAAATCTATTAATTTGAAGGTGTTTTCTGAAATCGGGTTTTTACTTTTTTGTGAAAATATATGTAGTATCCCGAACAGTGGTTAGGTTAGGTTAGGCATCTGCATCTCCCAATAGCGGAACCAACTATACAATGTTTACAATCTGAACCCTCTGAATAAGAGACAAAATTTCAGTGACCTAAATAGAGTGTCCAGTATGGCGGTATTTAGAGATTTAACTGTTACAAGAACATGCATTTAAATTTCAAAAATTATTATAATTTAATCTTTAGATTATAGTCAATACAGACAATACATGATTGGTCGAACAAATTTTTTGACTATTATGTTAAATATATGAGTTACCTAGGTGTTTAATTACACTAGGTACTTACTTTAATTTATACAGATATTTTAATATATAACAATAACTATTAGGTACCTACACATTTTCTTAAGGTAACTATTTAGTTTTATGGTATTTAAATTTAAAATTAACTTTGTTTCTTTTTAAATTTATCTTATGCTTTTGCGACATTATTATGATTTGCTCCTTTCCGATTTTCTATCAATATAGCATTTTATGTTGAATTATCTTTTTTTGATTTGGTATAAGAATATAATTCTGGAAATGTAATTATATTTAATATTGTTTTTTTTACTATGTTTCTGATGATGTTTGTATGATTGTATGTAATAATATCTTTTCAAACGAAATTTTCTTATTAAAATATTTTAGTACAATAAAGCACCTACTTTATTCAGTATAAAAAACATAAATATTTTTTCATGCAAATAATATTACCTACATTATATTTTACTGTCCTATTAATTTAGAGTGAATAATTTATTAAAAGAAAACATTATTTTTCACCAATTGCTTTTAGCTCTACTCAGACATCAATTTATGATATTTGAGATTCAAATAAACTTGAAAATGTTTTATTAATATAAGTTATAATTGTGTATTTATTGTCATAATTCACAAGTCATAACCATTATTTGTATAACATTTATCAAAATAGTGTTGAATATTTTAATAAAAACAATTTTATTGAGTTAAGTAAACAAACAACAATTCGTAGCAAATATTTACTTGTTGTTATAAATGTTAAACGTATTACTTTATTAATTTCATAAAATAATGTAATAAATTTACTCTTATGACTTTAATAGATATTATACATACAAATGTGTATTATAATTGAGGTCAATATTTTAAATATAAATTTGAATTTTTTAATGAAAAATACGAAATGAGGTTAATTGTATTGTTTGAATCAAATAAAATATGTAAGAATATTAAGTATAAACATATACATTGTATATGTATGTATACAATATAATAATATATACTATTCAATCGATTGATTTGTCAAAAATTATATATAATTATTAAATTATATAAACCGTACAAGTATCACCGGAAAAATTATTGGTCAGTTTAGACTAACCATATAAATGATTTGGAAGATATAATCTATAAGTATTATGTCAGATACAGATTTTATGAAGATTCTAAAGTTCTAAACATCTAAACAAACAAAAATGCTATTTATATATTTGAAGAACTCAGTGGAACTTTCTTTAGAACTATTTTATGAAAAAAAAATTAAATACTTCAAAATTACACTGTCTTAAACTCTTAAATTAAGAAAATTTATAATTATGGAAATAAAAATAAAAATCTTATCACAGTAAATTAATATATGCTTAATTTAACGCACTGTTGTGGCAGTTTAAACTTTAAGTAGGTACATAAATACATTTTGTTTTCTTAGTTTGTAATTATTTCCTAAATGTTGTCGTACTGAAGTTCTTTTAATCAACTCAAATTCATTGAATATATAAAATACAAATATACATGACTGTATATATTTTTTGGTTTAATAGCTTAATAAACAAATAAATATATAAACATCTTATGAAATATTGTGTTAAAATATTACAATTTTTTTTTAAAAAATAATTCATGTAAATCTTTTTACGCTTTAGTTATGAGTTATGACTTAGGTGAGATTAAAACAATATGTTATCATCAGGGCTCGGAAGTTCTAGCAAATGTATATTTTTCTTGGTTCGTCATAGAAAATCCAAAGTAAAATACAAATATGTTTCACACTTCTCTGGTATCACACACGAATTTTTTTTGCATATTTACGGTTTTTATTGCTAATTTGCTAATTTTATAAAATTGTAAAATTACATTGAATTTTTTTCTAATAAATTTATGATTTTTTCAAGTTAAATGCATATTTTTTGATTTTTCGTGCTATTTATAGCATATTTTGGAGTTTTTAAATTTAAGAGCTAAAAAGTAACATTTTTGTGCTACAACTTCCAAGCTCTAGTTATCATTATATTGTAAGATTGAATAATGTATTGAGTAGGTATTTATTTGTATTGGCGTGTTTTTATGCCTCAAATTTAATTTATATTGTTTGTTATATAATATAATAGGTAATCAATGCTTGGAGTCCGATTCGTGTCAATCCAACTTGACTTCGGACGTTTATCATTGTGATGAAACATATTGTATACCAAAATCGTTTGTTTGCAACGGCATACCGGACTGTCTTCAAGCCCAAGATGAAGCTGTATCTGAATGTGGTAATATATTGAAAATTTTATTTTTAAACTACACTATTTGCGTTTTTTTATAAGGTATAGAGTTTATAAAGATAATTTTCTTCAAGAAAATCATTATAAATTATAAATTATAAATAAACTTTATTTTATTGATTTTGAAGTACATATACCAATACGATTAGCAATAAGTACCTAATTATATGATATAAAAGTTTTCAATTCATTACTACCTATTTTTTAACATACAAATATACTATATAGTTTACATATGTCATAATATAAAATAAATACAGAATCTAGGTCAATTGCCACCCCACTATTTAGTATTTACCCATCACCTAATGGATTTTAGGGATAGCGGACAATTGCCACCTGTATGTGCATGAGTCCCACCCATAATTTATTACAATGAGCTTGTGGCTTTACGAACAATTTTTTTTTTAAATTCTATTAAGATCAACTTTAAAAGAAGCTTTGTTGAATTTCATCCCTTAAGTATTAAAATCTTACATTTCACAAATGTTGATATTTAAAACGGATTTTAAGGTTTAATATCAAATATGTTTCCTTTAGATCCTATGTAGGTACAACCTTTACTCATTTATTTATCTGAAAAAGCATAAATAGGATATGGATAGATAGTATCGTTGAATAAACAAAAATATCTATTAAAATATTTTTACATTTTTAAAGCCATATTTTGGTAAGCAAATGTCCAAATTTATTTAAAAGTTGTTATTAAGATCTCAATCAGACAAGATAATAAGGAATCCAAACTTGTTTTTAAAATCCATATCGCGTTAATTATTTTTCTAATTAGATTGATCAGTATTCAGTATGTACGTTGGAGTGAAAACTGAAAATAATAGTTTTAGATTCTGAGTGGAACGATGAATGTATTGATTTTACAATGATGTGTGTTTTTTTTTTTATTTTTTATTTATTTTTGTGTCTGTCATCACGTTTTAGGACAGTAAAAGTGCTTGGATTTTCTTCAACAGTACCTTTTCTGATAGGAAAGTGAATCTAGTTGGTACTTTGGGGGGTCAAAAGTAAATTTTTTCCAATAGTTTTCAAACGCGCCGTGAAAAACAAAAGAAAAATTAAGGAAAAAAGGGAATTTTTACGCAAAATCTGTTTTCGAGAAAATCGATTTTGGTTTTTGGTGTAACTTTAAAACAAATGACCGTAGATATATGAAATTTTGACTGAATGTTTATCTTAGCATTTTCTATACACCATAACATTTTCAAAATATTTTGATTTATTTTGAGCTCTTTACGGACATTTTAATTTTCCATTTTTTTTTAGTTTTTTTTCTAAAAATATCAATAAAATTTTATTTGTTGGATAAAAAAGCTTGAAAATTTAATAGAAGGCTCCTAGTATATTGTTTCAAAGGCAGATGAAAAATATTAAAAATCGTTAGTCACAGTTTTTTTTTTATAAGCATTTAAAGTTCAAAAAAAGGTGGGAAAGTGGATGTCGCTCTGCTGTACA
>NC_042495.1:102399701-102422099 GCF_005508785.2 Acyrthosiphon pisum | reverse complement strand
CGTTTTTCTTATACAGTGATATTATATCATTGAATTCAAATTTAATACTGTCCATTATACAGTGACCCACTTCTAACCTACTGTACAGCAGAGCGACATCCACTTACCCACCTTTTGTTATTATTTATTTTATCATGTAAGTTGAATTAATATTAAAATATTATAATTTTTTATTCGTTTCTATGGTGGTAAACAAAGCCTTGGAAATTAAAATCCTATTTTTAGCGTTTTTTCGTAATTTTCCAGTGGTTTTTCCCGTTGCATTAAATAACTGTTGAGAAAATCGAAAAATGACCTGCCTAAAGTACCATCTTGATCCAATTTGCTAAAAGATAAGGTATTATATGGTGAAATCGAAACACTCCTTCTGGAAGAAATTTTGTATACAGGATATAAAAAAAAAAAAAAAAATAAACACCATTGTAAAAACAATAGCTCCCTCGCTCTGCTCAGAATCTAAAATATAAAATATCCAGACTGACAAACCGTCTCCGCTCTGCAGAATCGTTTTTCTTATACATAATATATCATTGAATTCAAGTCTAATACAACCATTATACAATGACCCACTTGTAATCTACTGTACAGCAGAGCGACATCCACTTACCTGCTTTTTTTATATTGTAATTATATTTTATTATAGCCTATAATAATATGTTGATTTAATATTATAATTTACAACAAAATAACTAAAATTTTTATTTTTATTTTTATTCGTTTCTATGTTGATAAACAAAGCGTTGGAAATTAAAACCCCATTTTTAGCAGTTTTTTGTAATTTGTCCGTGGTTTTTCCATGACATAAAATAACTATTGAGAAAATCGAAAAATTACCTCTCTAAAGTACTATCTTAATCAGTGGCGGATTTGAGGGGGGCAACGTGGCGATTCCCCCCCTACGGATTTTTTTACTTGAATTATAGCGCCGTGTGATATAATTAATATGAAATTCATAAGTCATCTTAAAGATATATAAATAGATCTTAAGTTATAAAAGAAAACTTTTCTTTTCTAAGATAGATAATTATATAAAAATGTGTAAAGTAACAAAATGTAAATGTTTATAGATAATCTAAAATCTAAAATTTTAAAATTAGAATCTAAAATTAAAATTAAGAAATGGATTACATCCGGTATAGTAATCTTAATAAGACGTAGAGACAAGCTATTTCATAAATTAAAAGAACAACCTTTCAATTCTGAACTTAAAATCAAATATAGAAACCTATTAACTAAAGTTATTAAAATATGTGCTAGAGATATGTACTTCACGAAAAAATATTAATATGGCTAAGGGCGATCCCAAACAACTTTGGGATAAAATAAATGAAGCTATGTATAATAAAACGAACATTAATAAAAATATAATGATTTCTTCAGTAACTGATTCCAAAAATAAATTAATAACTGATGATGCTGATATTGCTGATGAATTTAATTCATTTTTTGCTACAGTTGGTGAAAATATCACACAGAAAATTAAGACCCAAAACCCTACTATACAAAAATTCAATTTACCTTAGCTATATTAAAAAGGATGAAATCAAAAAACATATTCTCAGCTGCAAAGATAGTACCTACCTCCTTTTACTGTTTTAATTTGTCAAACCATATACTAAAACAAATATTAGACTATATTTTAGTTGTACCCCTTTTTAAACAAGGCGATAAAAAACTTTGTTCAAATGATCGTCCAATTTCCTTAACGTATACATTATCAAAAGTTCTGGAGAAATGTCTTAAAACACGTTTATATAATTTCCTTGAGAAATCTAATGTTTTTTCTAATAACCAATTTGGCTTTAGGCAAAATAAAGGTACATCAATTGCTCTACAAACACTCGTCAATTGTATACATAATGATATATATTATGGTAATTCAACACTTGGCATATTCCTTGATGTCAAAAAAGCATTTGATTCCGTTGATCATAAAATATTATTAAATAAGCTAGATAAATATGGTATTAGAGGAATCGAAAATAGTCTAATTAAAATTTGTTTAGAAAATCGTAGGCAACAAGTTCGTATTAACGATGTACTAAGTAACTTAAAAGTTTTGAATTATGGTGTTCCGCGAAGTACTGTCTTAGGACCATTACCTATTGTTTATTGTATACCATAAATGACCTTCTTTATTTGGATCTGGAATGCTCTATTTTTTATTTTGCTGATGACACTACAATACTGATTCATGATTTAAATTAATTTAATTTAATGAGTAAAGCAGCAAACATTTTGTCATCTATTAAAAATCGGTTTGATGCAAACTCCCTTGAAATAAATTTTAATAATATATAAATATAATATCCTTTTTTCCATATCAAAAGTTAAAAATCTTGAAATTTGCGAACCCATTGAAATACATGAGGACTCGTGTCAAGATACAAATTTGATATGTACTTGTAATTGTAACTATATGAGTGTAAGAGGTGTAGAATCAGTGAAGTATTTGGGTGTCATGATTGATAAGTTTTTAAAATGGAATTTTCATATCGACTCAGTGATTAAAAAATTAAGAAGTATGTTTGGTAGATTTAAAGCATCAAATAATATTTTATCACCTATCAATATGAAAATAGTTTTCTATGCAATTGCTCAGTCAGTATATACATATGGAATTTGTGGTGTATGGGGGGTGGTACCTTCGATAAATATTTAGGTTTGCTCAGAACTACTATAAACTCGTTACTAAGGATAGCCATTAAGAAACCCTATCATTCGAATACTGATATACTGTATAATACTTATAATATATTAAATTTGGAGAAATCTCATGCAAAAGAAGTACCTACTAATAAATCTATATTTGTATAAATTTGAAAGTGTCAGTTTCAACCATAATTATTCTACTCGTCAAAAAATAGATACAATGTTTTTAGATTAAATAAATATAATCCGGAATTTGGGAAAACAGATCCATTTAATATAGGTATACAGTTATGCATGAAGTACGATATACCTATTAAACAATTATTATTTTATAATGATTATGAACGTTATAAAAAGTATATTAAGTGTAAGATGAACATTTGTTTATAAAACCATCCATACATTTGTGCTGTATTTGAATATTGTGCCTGCCTTATAATTTGTTGTTTAATTATTGCCTATGTATTTGTATAAACTTAAGTTGTTTATTATATATAAGAATTAAATGTAGTTGTCTTAAAATTGTAAACACACCTTAAAATATGAACTGTTGTCTCCTCCACAAGCCAAGGCTTTTGGAGACAATCATTTAAAATAATCGTTATTTGTACAACGTATGTAAAATTTTTCTTAAATGCAATAAAGTTATTATTTTTATTTTTATTTAGTAGGTAGTCCAAACCACATCCTGCAATTCTGTATCTTATTGAGATTTGAATTACAGAAATAAACTTATAGTCTATTAAATTCAATAATTATGGATCAAGCAGTGATGAAGTATTTCAAAAAGGTTAGACTGTTGACATAGGTATACCATCTTTGAACTGTTCAAAGTTATAAGATTCATACTTATATAGACTACATTACTACAAGATTTAAAACCAATAATTACGATAAGTTTAACGTAAAAAAAAGCACAAACGTTATATGCAATTTGTATTATGTTACATTTATGTTTAATGTTTATTTGTAATCATTCATTATTATGTTTATAGATATTTGATGTTTTCTGTTTTCAATAACGTTTTAAGACTTGGATTAAACTACTAAAGTAATATATTTTACTATTAGGCATTAAGGGGATTCGATACCGTGATTTTCTGATATCAAAAATGTGGGAAAGTCGAATTCAAGTAGACTTGATGACGAATTCAAATCTGTTTTCAGAATTCTTATCGCTTCATTAGATCAATTGGTATGTTTGGCAAAAAAACTCGTCTAAAATACTATGTCACGCGTGTGTTATAGACGGAAACAGAAAATCACGGTATCGAATCCCCTTAAATTCATTTTTTATTCATGTCATTGTGTATAATAATATACCTACTCTTAAAGTTCTATATTATACCTACGAATAATATTTTAAAATTATAATAATATAACTAAAAGTGGTATTGTTGGTTTTAATATGTAATTTCGTCCGTACCTATTCGAAATTAAAATGTCTGTATAAATAACTGTGTTTATATATTTTTTAGATTGTTTATAGTTATACTGTAGGTATAGTGTATAAACTATTTATGAAGAGCCTTGTATTAAATTATCAAGCTTTTTGACAAAACGAATTAAATTTGATCTACATCAAAAACTAAATTTTAAATTTTAAATGTCAATTGTCTATAAATCAACACGAGTCGAAATATTTTGAACATTTTATCGTGTATGGAAAATTATAAAATAAAAATGTAATGAATATTTTAAGTACCTAGGGTTATTAGTTTTTGAATAATTACAAAATAAGAAAATTATTGTATGAGAATTTGTTAATGGAGAATTCAAGTGTCTATGATGTAGCTCGTAAAATATAATTCGACTTTCAAGTAAACTTATTTTTTTAATGTAGGAAAACTAAAGAGGAATCTTGTATTACATTTTCAAAAATTAAATATAAAATATAGAAATATTTGTTATGAATTTCTAACTCAAAATAATTTGCCAATTTTCGTGATTTTGATCAATTTTGTCAAAAAACTAACTTTAGAAAATCATAAAAATGTATTATGAATAATACATTAAATGCCCCAACTAGATTCACTGTCCTATCAGAAAAGATGCTGATGTCGATAATCGGAGCAGTGAGTGTTACTACCCATAATGCTATAATGATAAACTGAAAAAAAAACACATCGTAAAATCAATGCCTGTTATTGGTTTGTTCAGAATCTAAAAAATCGACTTTATCAGAGTAGAAGATATTTCCTTAATTTCTATTTTTGTTTTTCTCAATTTTTACTGCTCTACTAGATGTAACAGAAACGAAAAAAAAACACACATCATTGTAAAATACTTTCATCGCTACGCAATCCTCTCAGAATTTTAAATTAAGTGAAATTTAAAGCGAAAGTTTTTATTATAGGAAACTTTCGGAAATAGTTCAAATTATGTAATGCCTAATTATTTGTGTCTCAAATTAAGGAGAGAAGAAAACAAGACGTATCGTAGTTAGTTAAGTACTCAGTACTTTGGAAAATGTCACTAAAAAGTAAAAATGCACCACTAGCTGTTAATTTTGTTTGCCTAATTTAAAAAATATTTATAAATGTATATTTCAATTACGTAGGTATTGTACCGCACTTTACAGCACAAATATAATATAACAGTAGGTAGGTGGAATGAATATACAGATTTTTAAACAGAATTCAAAATCTTAGAACATAAATATATATCCCCTATTCTTCTCCAACCAGAACTATCTTACCGGAACCAAGGAATAGATATTCTAGTTTTTAAAGATCACGTCGCTCAGTCACTGATACAGTGGCGTCCGCAGGGGGGGGCTAACGGGCTGAAGTTCCCCCCCCCCATTATTATTACTTTTTCAAAAATATTTATCAAGTTTAAACTGTCAACTATAGTAAGAAAGACGTAAATTTCATATATGCCTTACCAGAATGAATTCATTTTTGAAAAAACAATGTATTTGCATACCAATTTTCATAAATCATCTGTAATTTTTAGGTAAAAGTATGAATTATTTAATTGTTTAGCCTTAGCTATATACAATTAATATTTTATAAGTTTTGAACTACAAATTAACTGTGGTTTTGACGAAATTTGAACTTTAAATGCTTAGGTATTAGACATAACCATGATATGCCTATGTATCGTTAATATTTTAGCTATACCTAATAAAAACTTACGAAATACATTTTTAAGCTTTTTGACCGAATGAATAATTTTTTATTGACATTTATAGAAAAACGAATTTAAACTAATCAAATACAATCCAAATGAAGACGGTATAACCAAGCTGGTTACCAAACAATTTTAATAAATTTTCATTTTTTTCTCCAATTATTTTAGAAAGCAATGAGCATTTTCAATTTCGACCTCCTAAAAGTATTAACTAGATCCAATTCGCTTCCAAAAACATACATCGGGCATCGATGTTTATGATAAGAGCATTTTTTTTACTATAAAAGTGGAAAAGTTACAAACATTTTAAAATACCTCAAATAAACGTCTGAAATTATTAGACTGGACAAAATAAAAATAAAATTGTAACTAATTTTCAAGCCCCCCCCCCCTCCCCCACTGAAAAATCCTGCGTACGCCACTGTGACTGATATATACCCATCCGAATCTCGAGAAACTAAACCTACGCTAGCATTAAGGCTACCGGTGCCGATGCTATTTTGTCATAGGTATTTCTAAAAAAAATACAAGATAAAAAGCATTTTTTTAAAAAAAAATTTAATACAATTATTTGAAATAAAATACAATATCAGAGATCGATGCGGGCTGTAGGAAGCCTTCTTCTTTCAGATAAAAAAAAGAATCATCAAAATCCAACAATTTCACAAAGCTTGAGTAATTCCTGTAGACATTTATTTCGATATTATACAATATCAAGCCTCCTAAATAGGTATCGGGTACCTAGTAGTATAGGGGAAGTCTCATAATTGAGAGGGCAACTAAAATATTAAATTAAATTTTCAAATTTTATAGAATTGTGGACAATTTGAAAAACTGGCACCGAGACCCTTAATGGTACTCGTGTAGTATCAGTATCCTACCTACCGGAAATATGACATATCAACCTGTCATATTTAATCTACTTACTCTTTATAGTCTTATTTATGTTATATTTTTATTTCATTTTATTACGGAATCTTAATACCTACCTGCGACAGTGTGCTTGAGGCTCTTAAAAGATAAACAAGATATTATAATGTGATAGGTACAACACTATAATATCTATTTATTGTTTAGCCATCTTGATAGTTGTAAAATATATCCATACCAAGACTCACGATAACTTACTTTAAAAAAATTATTTTAGTAATTGTTGTGTTCTACCCTCGTTGGTGTTAAGCAATAGATTTGTTAGATCGTCGTCCGTCAACTAAAATAGGAATGGTGACAGTCCATTAAAATTTAAGCCAGAAGTATTAATTCTGAAGTTTCTGGGATGACGTATAAACAACATAACAATTATGTATTAAAATACTTGATGATCGTCAGCAATACATTAAATACAATTGTTATTAATCAATATTTAGTACCTAGTTAAAAATTAAAATACGATAAAGTGTAAACATCAAACACTAAGTATTTTTGGTATATACTAGGTGACATACTACACCAACGAAGTAGTGGTAGGTGTAGAGCTACAAAACTACATTTTGATTTCCATAACAGATGTCAGATGCAGAGCTTGCGCTAATGGGTAGTTCTAACCAATATGGGTAGTTCTAAATTAAAATGGGCAATTCTAAAAACCAATTTGGTCAGTATCAAAAATCGTGAATTTTCTGTATTATTGGCATATTATGTAATATTGTTTAATTTAATTATGTATTTTATTTAATATTTTTTGTTTGGTTTTTAATATTTGTTGTACTATCTTCTGTAGTATGCATCAAAGATATTCACAATTTAATTTGTGCAGACATAGATTTAAAAGAATTTTCATTGGAGTATGATGAATTGATGTCAATGTAAATTATATATCAATTACGATAAATGAACCTTATAAACTAATAAAAATATTATGTGGCTCAAAACATTTTCCAAATGTTTGTACAATGTTGGCGTGAGTGGCAGCTGCTAAACCTCATAGTGCTGATGTTGAACGTTTGATAAGTGCCAGCAACTTATTAAAATCACCATTACGCTCAACTATAAATATTGAGACAGACAACTTGAGCTTATATATAAATTATAATATGCCACCATTATACGGTTAGGATCCTAGGGACACAGTTTACCATTGGAATAAAAAAAAAAGAAACATCAAGTCCTTAAAAGAAGAAAAGGAAAGGAAACAACCAAAGTTATTTTGGTGGAGTTTTCTTTGAAGCGTCTGGTAAAAACAAAATTATCGATAGTTTACGATAGTGGCGAAGACACTGAAGATAAAAAAAATTTTTTTTTAATCTGTCATTATTATTAATAAATTGTAATAAATAAAGTAATGTATAAAGTGTTTACATGTGTAATCAATATATAGTTTGGTAGATAGTGGTTGTTAAGCGAATTTAGCGAGCGACAAATTTATTTAATCTACATGTACAAAAATATTAAAATGTTGGGCAGTTCTGACATTTTCTTAGCGGAAGCTCTGGTCAGATGATATGATCGAATCTTCACAATTGATACCTACCTAGTCACAGAACGCAGGAAAGAAAGAACGTCTAGTTTATTAACTGAACATTTAAATTTTTGATTACCAACTAAAACTGTTTAAAGCTAACCGAAATAATAACAGCTACTGCTGTAGTAGCAGCCCTTGAATAATTATTCATTCGTACATCCTCCTATGGCCTGGGAAAATTTGGAAGTAAAATGGCTGTCGTTTTGTTCGGACTCGAGCCGGGTTGGAGCTAAACAGTGTCGAATTAAATAAAAAATCTATCACCCCACTATAAGCAGACTTTAAGTCCGCTGATTATTAATTTAAAATTTCAATATTTCTCGTAAGTTTACGTGAAGGATAGACTAACGTGGTCTATTTATAGAAAAATGATAAAAACTTACATTTATTTGTATTTATTTACATCTAATTATGAAATATTTATTATATTATATATTATTAATCGTAAATAATATACTTATTATTATTGTTTAATTGTACGTATATTGAATGTTTTGTAAAGGTACGGTATTCAACCGCAGCATATATAGCTATATAGGTTAGATTCTTCATAGCAGAGAAGTTATTACGATTTACGTGTGGTCGCAACTCGCAGCTTGGAAACTGTTCTTTAATGGTAGGTAGGTGTATAAAAATACCATAGTTTAGGTCTGGGAGCAGCAGAAAATAATTAGCTGTTCAGTATATCTAACTTAATAGGCGGTATTTGAGGTGAGGGTCACGGGGAATATAGATATAGCAGACTCACCGTTTTATATGGGTCAGTAAATTGTGATTAATTCCCTCCCCCCACGAACAATTACATCAAAGTACCGCCTGCGTCGTAACACGTTCATACCTATAATTTGAAAATACCTATTTGACACAATAAGGAAAATAGAAACCCGACTGTAGGAATTGTTAATAAATAAATAGTTTGGCGCCGATCGTAAAATAACTGATAGTTTGTTAAAAGGGTAGTGGTATAAGGGTGAATCGTCTGTTATTCGTCTAATTAGAGGAAAACAAGTAATAGCTAAACTTGGAAACTGATTAAAATTTACAAAAAAAAAAAAACGTTGACATAACATTTAAGTCAAAACCAAAATATAAAAAGAAATTTCGTTACAAAATATTTGGCGTAAATTTTAGTTCAATATTCTAACCTTTAATATTAAAGTTGCGATTAGAAGTAATTATCACGAATCAATAATCGCACTTTATATAGTGATTGTAAATATGAAAATAATTATTCTGAAATACTAAATCAAAGTAATCTGATAGTAAATGGTTGTGATGGATTTAAAACAGGCATTTATAAAATCATATAAAGGATTATACACAGTAGAATCTATTAGGGCCTTCATTCGATGTTTAAAATATTAATTTTAAGTACATTTGATGCGATATTGACCGTGTATGGGCGATGGGCCGCTTAAGGGGTCTCGCTATGGATTTTATTTAAGGTAAGTACAACAATAATTATAGACGATTCCTAATCTCATAATCACCACCCGTGAATTATGTGTTAGTTTTTATGGTAGTAAACTATTATTATTATAATCTATATATATAAGAATCTAACTTGATTTTGGAGACGAAGGAAACCGGTTTATTTGTTATAATTTTTATTATTATTATTAATTATTTATTTATTTGTTTGCACTTGCATTTTTCCATTTGAAATAATATATATTATTAATTGGACAAATAATTTATTGTTACATTTTTTTCTACCTTATCTCTATTCTATAGTAAAAAGAATAAAATTTATCACTTTAGAGGTTGAATTCATAATGTAGGATTTATAATTTTCAGAAATCAGCAATAACAATATAACTACAATATGTAATTATATTATATTATTTGTATAGCCAAAAAATAGTCATATGTTTTTAGTTTAAATTATAAAAAAATAATTTCTTCCGGAGGAAGGTCGGGCAGCTAGTTATTAATATTATTATTATTATATTATGATGTATTAATGTGACTACCGACGAATCCCAATCTCGCAAAGTGTAAACACATGCATAATATGTCAATAACTCAATGCACAATATAAAAGACAAGGAGGTACCTACTTGACAATATGAAATTCACTACACGAATTTTACAAAAACTAACTTAAGTTTGAAAAAAAATTGTTATTCCTGATTTTAATTGTGAAAAAACTAAAATACTAAATCAGCAGAATAATGTGTATGGATCGTACGGGACATTTAATATTTTTCATTACGATTATGATTTGATAGAATCGACGTTTTCAATTACTGTAAAAAAAAACAAAAAAATTCCTTACAATCCATACATTTTTCCGCAGAATTTAAAATAAACAACGGAAACAGTTTTAAATTTAGTCAAAACTTTAGGTATTTTGAATTAAAATTGACGGTAGTAGCAAGGCCCCATATACGGCAAATAAAGAAATCAATCAAGCTTGTCAAATATTACAATAAAATCATAATTCGATGGTGACACGGCAAAAGGGTCTAAGCGACACGGCTTATACTATTGAATGGAAAAATATATTTTACGTCCATTGCGCGTGAGCAAAAACAGCTGTGACATTTATAATCATGGCAATTTGAATTTTAAGTTTGAGGTCTAAACTACTTTTATATTTTTTTTTCTTAGGGTCTAAACGACAAAAATAGGGAATAAACGACATTGGTATAATTGTTTAGGGGACAAGCGGCGTTTGTGGAAATTGCTCGGTGCTTGTACCCGAACTTTTCGTATAACTAATATTTCCAAGATATAATAAAATTGTAGTACATATTGTGTACAACTGACATGGATTTACAATAATATTATTATCTTAATTTATATTTGAAGATAAAACATTTGATCGGAATTGGCCAAACCAATTATTTATGAAAGTCGGTAGGTGAGTTAACTTTTAGGCAAAACATTTTGTATTAGTAAAGAAGTGTTGTATTATAGGTATTAGGTACCTATATAAAAATGAATGCACTAGCCGATTTTTGTTTGACAATACATTATTTTACATTGATCTTTAATTATTTATAAAAAAGTTATTTATCTTATTACACAATTCTATTATGACCATTTTATCTATTTAAATTAAATATTTTAAATACAATTATTTTAATGAATTATAATATTATTTGTCATTCTTCGTTGTTATTTCAAGTTTCATTTTTTCTTTTTTTGCAGAAAATATTTGTGTACCTAAATCTTATTTTGAAGAACCTGATATAATATTATTTTGTTGGTCTCAAATAAAAATAGTTATCACTAAAAAATATAAAAATATAATGGGGTAAATGTATACCTATTAATAATAGGCTAATAATATAATAGGCTATTATATTATTAGAACCATCGGGTAAATTAAGTAAAAAATGGGACATAGACGCCGTAGATAAATATAGTAAAAAAATAAAGGGCATAAGCGCCAAAATTAATTAACAAACCTATTCAAATTGCCGTATACGTGTAAATAATAACCAAAAGATAATTAAAGATATATATATAAACATTAAGGATATACAAACAAAAAATTCCCTATTCTTACTATAAAAAGTTATTGCATAATGCATATCTAGAAAAAAAAAAATTTAATCACGAAAAGTTTTTTGGCCCTCCTGAAAACTATGAATTATCTCGCTTAGACCTTTTTGCCGTGTCAATATAGGTAACATAAATAACTTATTTACATAAATATTTGAAGAAAAATAGTAAATCTGCCCGGAGTCACCCCATTTTAAGGTACCTATGTAATTAATTTAAGTATAGAGAGGTATGAATAGTCAATTAACACGTTTTAGTGATTTGTGTAAGGGATTATCTTAAAAGCCGCCGGAATCCAGTGTTTCGATAGACATGTTGGCACATTTTTATAAATCTTTTAGCATGTATACGGTGGTAAGGTGCGAAAATAGTAATTTCTCATATTTATTATATATATTGAAAAATATGGATTTTGAGTCGATATCAAAACGGCAGTGGTGTGTTATCTGGTACACGTTCCTAAATCAACAAGGTGGTTCAGTGTGAAACATCATGGGAAGAGGGGTCGATAGTAATAATAGGAATTTCAACCTGCGATGGTTAATAGGATTGATGCAATCTAATGGGGGTGCTAGGCAATAAGAAGTTTATAATGAAGTACCTATGATTACTTGATAGCGGGTTCAAAGATTGTCATACAGTAAGAATATAATAAGGCCCTTATAGATGATGGTAATTAAAATAGTGTTAAGCGTTTAAGGCAGGAATGAAATTACCTAGAATAGATTTTTAATTAAAATGAACCGACCCAGTAGTAATAAGATGAATAAAAACGTGTAGTGTTGAACAATACTAAATACTATTACATAGTAAAATATTTGTAGTTGATAATATATAAACAAAATAAACAAATTGCATGGAATGATAGTCCCAGTTAAATTGGAATTTAAAAGGTTCAACTATAAAACGTCAGTTATTAAAATGACCCCGTATCTAGTATCGATCCAGAGCAATATAGCCATCTGCGTAAATTTATTTTCAATAGATAGCGGGTACAGAAAATATTAGGAGACAGGAGTCTTGAAAAAGCGTACATTAATATTTGTGGTGCCAGGGAAAAGTGCAAGTGGTAATCAGAAATTAATTGTTCCCTGCGAAGAACACTGATTAGGGCCAGCTGCAGTCTACGGTTAAACTTCGTTTAAGCTTAATCAGTTGATAACAGATATTAAACAGGGCAAATTCGGCCGATTAAACTCCAATTAACTTTAATCAGACGGTGGAACTAGCCCTAAGACTAATGTGCCCTGTCCTATACACATAGTTATTTAAGGGGTAAAATCAACAACAATAAAGGCAAGTAATAAAAACCATCGGATAAACATACACTTGAGTCGGCGTAACAAAAATGTGAATATTGTATACTACATTAAACCAAAACGATCGTACAAGACGACGTACATGACTTTTTATTAAAACGAACTAACCCATATTATACGAGTACTCATAATTATATTAACCTTTTGGACAGTGGCCTTAACATTTTAGCGTTTCATTATCTTAAGGAGTTACTGTCCTGACAATAGTGCACACCTTATACTGATAACACCTAAACTATAATCAGTTATAAACAATATTCAGTGTCGACCAGTGTGCTCAACTAGTCAGAAAAGTATATAATTTGCCTAAGCATGTTTTAGTTGTATCACACATATTTAACAAGATAAAGAGTAGCGAGAGCATAGGTGTCCTAAAAGTTTAAGGGGTAAAATATGACAAACTATAAAGGTATCATCAGTCGTACTAGTTTTGCACAGTAGTTACGCATCTTCTTCTCCTTCGGCCTATATCGGTATATTGTGCCATGTTATGTACATGAATGATGGCCAATAAAGTGGAGAACTATGGATATAGGCGAAGAGAGTAGAGGATACGTATAATATGCAGATTTGTAGGGCAAAATTCGGCATTAAGTGCATTGGCATATACTAACGTACCATACGAAAACAGGCGAGGTACCAAACTTGTAATCCAACAGATAAAAGCAAACCACATTCCGGTTTTATTTACGTACGTAAGCTGGACTCCGCGGTTTGGTATATTAAATCGGCAATTATTTTCCGTAAGACAAAATTTAATTAGCGTGGTGTGAAATTACAGGGCTGCAACTCAAATAATGAAACAAAAAAGTGAAGATATATTTTTGTTTTTAGGCGACCAAGGGACTATTTTGATATAAATAAAGGGACCATTTTTCTCCTAACAAAAAACAATTAACACAAATCTAATAAAAGTTAAAGATCATGAAATTACATCGGACCAGGGCTTGCTAGACACACCATATATAACGAATTGAGCATAGGGCATGGACAATATTTATTTCAGTTTCCTAATGATTATCGTAAACGAGACCAATATGCAGTTTATTATCAAGATTTTAATCACGACTTTAATGGTACATTACATTATATTAATATATTATATTGGGTGAAATTAAATGAACAGAATTTTCGTTTGTGAACATAAAAACAAATGAGAATATGAGGCTATAAGTGAAGTGACAAGTTAAATAAGTTAAAAAAGTGAGAAGTGATGTTGCAGCCCTGTTAATACAATCGACCAAAGGTGGAGAAGTTCATACGCGTAATCGAAGAAATAACCAGATTTAATATTAGTATCACGCCTGTTCTTTTGCACGACGAAACCAGATTTGCATGATAACTAGATACCAGACTTCTTATCAATGACGCTGGCAGCCAAAAGGTAATATCAGTATATATGTATACATAAGTAAATATGTATATGAATAAATGTAAACATTGCCACAGTAGCGAATTGCACCGGTCATCATAATTTAATAATGATGTTGTATATGGAGTCTGGTATCTAGTAATAAAATATACAAATCTGTGATACCAACCAAGAAATACGGATTATAATCGCAAAAATCGTGTAGCCTGTATTTCTCAATTCAAACGACCATGTCTGCGCATATTCTTCATTCAAGGGTATAATATGAAATTTGGTTGATAGATATAGACCATTTAATTCCAGAACAGGGAATATTTTATCAAAGCAGACATGCCAGTTCAAAAGGTACGTTCTTACTTAAATGGGCATATTAGATTTAGTGAAAACAATTAACGGAAACGCCCACATTTCTCACTGTACAAATTACTCAAAAAATAACACTATGCGTTGGGCGAAAAAATTTGAAGTAGCTGATAAATGAGTAAACTAATCAACCTGTACGATATATTTTACGCTTAGAGTTAACACGTGAGAAGCACAACGTGTAATCGCCGAGTAATCTGTACAATGTTCCAACTATGATGTGAATAAGTAGTTGCTTATCATATTTACGTAACGAGGCAATTCGTTATCAATTTTTAAAATGCGATTAAGGCACCAAGTGTTTTTCATTAAATATTAATTACCTGCATAGTATTTTACAGAACAAAAACGTAAGTAATTTCACAAATAAATAATTAAAAGGATACTGAAAACGAAAATCGTGCCCCTTTACATAAAAACGATCTACTTAAGTTAATTAAAAATATGAAAAATTCAATTCAATGAAGTAGTATGATAAAGTACTTATACATTACATTAAATTACAATAGTTCAAAGAAAAGTTGATAAAAAAAATTAATCGTTAATTCACATCATAGATCACACTTAAAAATATTTAATTGGCCAATAATTATTGATCTCAATAATAATTAAATATTGAGAACAATATTTGGGCTGAAAATAATTTCACTTACCTTTGGACGACACAATCTTCAATCTTCAATGTTGACATGGTAACAGTATGTTATTATTGAAAACCTGATAGTAAACCGCTGTTTCCTATTCTCACAAATTTATGATTTTATTTTTTATATTTTTTTATATATTTTTTTTTTTTTCGAACACTAACCATTCTCTTTACTCATTTTACTCTCCATATGGAATAAAGGATAAAAAAAATACCACAGTAAATAGTCAAAAAAAATTGTCAATCCTTGTCTAGTATAAAAATTAAAAATACTAGCCAAGAAAACTTACACCTACTACTAATGGACTGGTCTTGTTTCCTACTTATGCTAAGAAAATAATTAAGACATTAAACAAGGCCCTGAAAAGGGCCTTTTAAATAATTATGCAATATTAATCAAAATAAAATTATTAAATCTAAAAGAAATGATAGGAGTGAATAGGAAAAATAAAGGAATTATAAAGAGGTGTGGAGAATCCCTATTTACCGGTTACCTTATACTTACCTCCAATCAGCAAGTTCTTCATCATTGATCCTTGTATTGATTCTTGTGAATGGTTTGGACGATTTAGATTTTAGAAATTAGAGTTGACTTTAATTTAAAATGCTTTTATTCTTTTTTAAAAATATAGACACTGAAGTTTAAAATTGATAACTAGACATGATAATGTGATCATACTTGCTAAACTGCACCCCGTTCCCCTACTGCAGCCATCTTATTTTCAAACTCCCTCACCAGATGAATATTAATTTGTATGTATGTTAAATACATTTAAGTATATTATAAGGGGAAAGGTCAGATCTCTGTAAGGATGATGAAAATTAAGCTTAAGTTTTCCTCAGGACCCACAGAACCTATATAACAACACAAGCTCAAAATCACAAGTTCATGGGTCCAAAGAGAAAAACTTATTTTTAATCGTAACTTGTTGTTTAAATTATAAAGCTATGTGAAATTTAAAATACAGATTTTTACTGTAGTATTATACACAAAAGGAATAAGAAAGGATAGATATAATTCAATTTGCCACAAAAGAATAACTTACGAGCCTCCTTTCGCTCTAGTCCAACTTTTGACAAATTGATTACTAATTTAAAGAAATATAAGGAATAGATTATAAATAAATATGTATGCATATTAAGCCCAAACAGAGATCTTTTGAGGGGATCAAATTATTTTAAGTTAAAGGTTAACCATATTAATTATCTGTTTGATTCCTCATGACCTACTTAATTATGATATGTATTATTCTCCGTAGGCTTTGTTTATAACAAGACAATGAGGAATAGTAATTGCAAAATTAAATTATAAAAAAAAATATATATACAAAAGAAAAAAAGTGGTTAGCAAATGATTTCCTACACCGCAGGTTACTAAATAACAGCCAAAAAGTGCCCAGAAAAAAAAAAAGTACCATTCAAAGCTCAAACCGAACCAAGGCTGGGTCCAAATGTGAATATATAACTAATGACGATAAGAGATTCCACATGTGAACCTTACCTAAGGCTCTGCCACAGCTATAATTCTATGATTATAATTGAAAAAACTTGGTGAACAGAAACATTAAAATTATATTTGCATAGTTGATCAACGCTGTGATCAAAGTTCAAAGAATAAAAGAATGAAATTCCACCAAATTTTTTCAATGCTCCCAAACATACGACCCATCATAAGAAAGGCCATGTGTTTAGAAGCCATACAATTTAAATCGAGTCTTACCTTGAGTATCCCTGTGAGCTCCAACTGCTTCTTGTGCATTCATAAACACTTCATCCGTGGTTTGGTTTCCAGACATTGGCCATTGATTAAAACCTTAAATAATAAAATATAATTTAATACAATTTACATAAATAATAATATGTCATACATACTTTGGTTAGAGTTATCATGTGATGGTCCAGCTCTTGACATGTCCATACTATTGTCCATATCGTCATCATCATCCAATGTCAAGTCTTCTATACTGTCTTCGTTGTTCATATCTTCCAAATACTCAGTCTTAGGTTCAATCAGTTCACCAGTCGGTTCGATCTTTGGTCCTGCCACACCTTCAGCAGCTGATGCATCGTGGTTGTTGATGCGGCTGTTATCAGTCTCATGATCACCGTCATCCAACGGCGCACCTTTGGTTATGGTGGCAGGAATGTTAGGAACACCGACGCCGCTCAGGGCTCCGGACTGAAGGGGCGGTACATCACAGGAGTTGCTTGTATCAATATGACTGTCGGGATCGTCACTTGTCGACGGCCTACGCTGGTTGCGCCTGCGTTTTCTAGTAGGTGAGGCGCTATCATCACGAGACCTGATGTGTGGACTTTCTGGCCTCCTCTCTATCGTTAAACCCTGTGCTACTGTAGATGGACCACGTGTGACAGACTGTTGGATTGGTTTTCTGACCGGAGTGGCAACAGGTGCCTTGGCCGGTGCTGAAGAGGCTGCGCTGTCTTCATTGCCACCACCATCAGTCAGACCCTTGATCTGCAGAGATTCTGCAGCTTTCAGGAACGTGCTTAACTGGTCTTGGGAAATGTTAACTTCTCCCCTGTACATGTAATCCATCATACTTTTTAGTTCTTGGAACTTAACGTCCTTCAGTATGACGATCGGATGCTTTTCATAATGTTGGCTTAATAAAAGCTGGAAAAAAAATAATTGTTTATTAAAATAATTATAAAACTATTGATAACAGAATTGTATGAAATATAAGTAGACTAGAAATATACTAGAAATTTTATTTAATATAATGGTAGAAATTACAATGATAAATGATAAAATTGATAACTGATTCTAGAACTAGAACTGAAGAACCTAATTATTGCAGACAATTTTATAATCTTAAGACGTCCTTCATAAATGCATAACAATAAAAAAAATTGAAATTCATTAAATAAAAAAATAAAATACTAATAAAAGTAATCATTCAATTGATAAAATATCATAATTGTTTATCTGATAATAGTTAATTACTTCTTATTAAAAATAAATCTTGGTAATCCCCCTGGATTGCTGATAGGTAGGTACTAGGTAAGTAAAAAATTTAGAAGTCCACTTAGTGTAAAAACGAAATTTAGACAAAATATCTTAAAAAATTGTTTATAGATGCGTTTATACACAATAAATAGGGAAATGTATCGTATAAAATTGTAATTCGGTACTTATTCAAAGATCCTACAATGAAGTATGAATGAACGAAAATCTTTTTCGAAAAAAAATGTGCCACCACAAGACAGTAAAAAAAACGATCAGAATATATTCGATATAAGATATTGACATAAAAAGATAATTAATGACATCAATAACTATTGAACTAATGCAGTCAGTCGTTCTGCAAATAAACTATAAGACTGGAATTTTTACTATTGGAAAACGCGTGAAACACAAAATTGAGTTACCAACTAATGTACTCACAATGCGAATTACGATAATAGTCAATAATAATAGGTAAGTTACAATTGTTTATAAACAAAATATTATATTTACCTCTAGGTATGGGCTGCATGCCGACAAAACGACTTTGTGGGCTTTTAGGTATTGACCCTCAGCCGCCAACGTGCAATCGACCAACGTGCCGCTCTCCAGCAACGTGTCGAATACGCTGATCAACGTGCTTTGGTGGTTGTTCCAGCGCAGACAAAAATGTTGGTTGTCTCCCGCCATGCTTATCACAGTACTATGAAAAGTAAAACAACTTATTAAAACATATTCGGAATAAAAATGAAAAGAAAATATGCGTTCACAACTCACCTTAAAATATAAACAACATTTACAAAATTTAATTTTTTGTAAAAAAAAAAATTATCGTTAAACAACGATTAACAATGCGCGTTCTTTTTTTGGTTTAATACTGAGTAACTTTTGTCAAGTCATTTAAAAAAAAAAACAAAATAATTGTCGTAAATAAAAACAGTTTAATAAATAAATAAATACTTTTCAAGTTACGTAACGTGCGTCTGATGCGAGACTGTGAAGTAATGAATATGAAATATTATCAACAACGTTTAAGCGGGGAGTCGTTTGATTTTTTTTTTTTAAGTGGCGGAGCAGCGAGCACGACCGTCCGACTTCACATCAAGTACGAAACAAAGCAAGAGCCGGGTCCGCGTCCGGGTCGGCGGCCGTCGAGCGGTGCGCAGAACGCGGATTTTGGCGCTGCGCGCACGAGCCGCCGAATACGATACCGCCGGTCCCGTGTTCTGTGACGGAACCGAGCCCGTCCGCCGGCCGACCGTTGACCGAGTTCGTCGGCGGTACACGGCTGACGGGGCGCGCGGGCGACGGGCGGTCGGGCGGCAAGCCGAGTCAGGAACAGAACACGGCACCGGCGTCGGGTGTGGCTTGTGGCAGCTGCAAGTAAGCCGGTCGGCCGCCCGCCTGCCGATCGATGGTGCGTCGGTGCAGCGCGGGGCGGGGACGGGCCGTTTGCCGGCTGACGGAACGATGTTCGGCACCGAGCCAGAAAACGACGAACGGACGAAAGCGCCGCAGCAACGCCATATTCCCCTTCGCCCGGCTACCCGCCCATCATCTATCGCCGTTGCCTTATGCTTGATCGGGTCTAAAATGTAGAGGTCCGCGACGGCGGCCACGCAATGTAGAAAGTACACGATATGATTTAACGAAGGACGGACACTATAGTATTATCATTCACAATATTAATAATTATTAATAATATTATTTTGTTCCGTTCCGCCTAGGACGAAACGGCTGTTGTTATTATCATAATTTCCCCTCCAATAACGTTCCCAAGATTATCGTCGACGCGGAGGCCATTTTCTTCTTTTGCGTTTCCCACCTCTGATTTTTAAAAGTTGAATTTTACAAAACATATTAATATTGTATTGCTGTGCGACGTTTGAAGCTAAAAAATATGATTTTAATAACATCTTTTCTAACGGTTAACATTGCTTTCGTCCGTGCCGGGAACACGTTCGGCCTGTTGAATAATGTCATATTACGTCACGTGGGTTTATAATACAATAAAATAACAATATTATAATATAATTTATTATTTTAAAAATCCAGGTGACCTTTACGTCCGAATTATCGACAAAATAAATCCTATAAGATTTTTAATCAAAATAAAATGTAAAACGTTCGTCCGCAACCCACTGGAGTGCTGGACACGCCCGAAAATTGTTAAAAAGCGTTTCGAGAGATTTTATCAGCACGCATGTTGTTTTTCAATGACGGTCAACGACTCGTCCTGCTCATAATTAGATACATAATATTACCAAGTAACATTATTGTGTTTTATAATAATTAATATTATTTAGATCTAATAAAATAGTAATAATAATATGTTATTTCCTTTCCTTTCCTTGCGCGCTTTTTGCCTTCTCAAAACCATCGGTCAGACTTCATTGATCAATATTTTATTTATGTGTTATCGCAACATAAACAATCAAAATATATTATTATACTAAAAAAATTAATATTAAAATTATCGTTTATTGCCGGGGTATCGATTATCAATGCTTTATTTGTATTTTTCGTAAAACAACGAATTTCCTCCGCGTCATCATCATGATAATATAATATTATGATACGACGTAATTGGTATGTCGTTGTAACTATGGTGTCTGTACCTCATAAAGTATAATAATATTATTGTGTAAGATAAAACTAACGACTATAATACTAGTGTAGTACACTATAGTACACTAGTAGACTACTACTTGTATATCAATATTGATATTATTATTATTATTGCAATATTTATTAAAGATAATAATATATTATTATTCTGTTATCATGTTTTATGTGAAAATAATTAATATGAAAAGCTGTAATATTTCAATTGTTCTATCTAAGCCATTTTTTTACAATGATTTTTGGAAAACAAAATACTACAGTGCCTATAATATAAAATATGTATAAGTGTTCAATTGTGATCACGTGAATATTCAATAGTGTACTACACTAGTATTATAATCGTTAGTTTTATAACGGGATTTCAGGAAAAAATGCGTAACTTAATATGTCGTGAACTCGTGAATTCGACGCAGTTCCGGAGTACATTAATACATCACACAAAATTCAACTTATTCGGCAAACTTGTGTTAAATAATAGTAAACAGTGTTGTGTACCTATGATAAACTATTACCTAATACTTAAGAGAACGTCACACCCGCATGAGTTGTCTCCGTCTTACAATTAATGTAAAACTGTTTTGCGGAGAACAACTTTAATCCCTCTGTATTTATAGAAGTATTACCAAAATTCCACAACGTATATTATCCAATTAATAAAAACACTACGACACTATTGATCGTATTTTCTGATAAAACTAATAAATTTAAAATGATATGCTAACGCTTGAATAATAATTTAGATTCTGAGCAGAACGATGAATGTATTGATTTTACAATAAAATATTTTTTTAAATTAAAATTGTCATCCATTTTCGAGACAGTAAAAATGTTTATAATAATAAAAATCGATTTTCAACTTCAATATATTACCCGATGGGAAAGTGAATCTAGTTGGTACTATAATGGGGGATCAATTAATAACGGACAACGGTACTTGAAATGTTTATCAAATGTTTATTTTATCATTTACTATACTTGCAGTTTTGAGATATTTATAGACATTTGAAATTTTCAATTTTAGATTCTGAGTGGAACGATGAATGTATTGATTTTACAATGATGTGTGTTTTTTTTTTATTTTTGTGTCTGTCATCACCTTTTAGGACAGTAAAAGTGCTTGGATTTTCTTCAACAGTACCTTTTCTGATAGGAAAGTGAATCTAGTTGGTACTTTGGGGGGTCAAAAGTAAAAATGAGTTAGAAATTCATAAACATTTTTCTTTTTAAATCTAAGATATGAAAATGTAATACAAGATTCCTTATAAGATTATCTACCTTTATCAAACAAAAAATATCTATACGAAAGTCAAATTAAATTTTTATGATCGTTTGAAATCAAATTTT
>NC_042495.1:102398847-102399651 GCF_005508785.2 Acyrthosiphon pisum | reverse complement strand
TATTTAGCAAAAATATATATATGTAATTTGCTTTGATAAAACTAAAATATCAAGACCTTTTTAAGTAAACTTTCCTGAGTGATGGGTCAAAGTTTTTTTATAATATCTTTAATAATATTATACGCTCGTTTGATGTTTATGTCTATGCAGTTAACGGTACGAGTATGCAACTATTTACACTGTTCTACATTAAACGTTTTAATAGTGTCTGATATTTGAGTTTAATTATATTGATGCACAGTTCAAATCCATAAATTGTATGTATTTGCAACCAATCACAGTATTATATTTTTTAAATGATTATAAACAGAGTTCTGTTAATTTGTATAGTGTTTCAAAAAACCTTTTGAGACACAGAAAGAGGTGAATAATATGTTTTTTTTTAACCCGAAACTAAAAACTTAATTTAATTAAATTAAAGTTGTAGTGTTTGTTCTAAAAATGCATAATAATATAAATGATAACCTGTAAATAATTTATGAGTTTTGTACCTAACCTAGATTATTGCGGTTCTGTTAGTTAATCGAACGCAATGTATATATTCTGTTCTCCATGACATTAATACATTAATATAGTTTATCTACGTCTTAAATTATTGTAAACTATGGACTTCGAATCATTGGGATGAATTGATGTAAAACACCAAAATTTAACAAAAATGTAAATAATGCAAATAAAATTTAAATATGTAAAATTTAAAATTTCGAATTGTTTAAAAAAAAATGTTCCGTCAGGATTTTTGGGATATTTTTTATGCAGATAGAATTTGGTTGGTTAAATCAAGATTCGAGTCAAAGTTATTTA
>NC_042495.1:102369332-102398747 GCF_005508785.2 Acyrthosiphon pisum | reverse complement strand
ACACTCCTTCTGGAAGAAATTTTGTATACAGGATATAAAAAAATAATAAATACCATTGTAAAAACAATAGCTTCCTCGCTCCGCTCAGAATCTAATATCATTGAATTCAAATTTCATACATTCCATTATACAGAGACCCACTTTTATTCTACTGTACAGTAGAGCGACAACCACTTACCCCCTTTTTTTAATTTAAGCCCTACTTCGATCACAATAATGTCATCAAATATGCTTAGTAATATTATAGGCTGACATACCATCTTCGCTATATCATTGAATTTATATGTAACACCGTCCATTACAGTGGCCCACTTTTTTCATTTAGAAATTCAGGACAATTTTTCTTTTCATCTCTAACATTTAAAAATTTAATCCCTCATAAGTTTTTCTACTCTAAAAAAATGTTTACCGGAAAGTGATGCTATTTATAATTTATAACCATAAGATATTTTCGATTTTTATTAATATTTTTTTAATCATTAAATTTGATTATTTTATACATAGCCTCCCCTAAGAAAGGTTTTCGTATGCACTATACAATGATTTATCATTGAACTCAAATTTAACATATCCAGTACATGGCATGCTGACAACTACTTCACAGCAGAGTGGTACCTACTTGTCTACCTTTTTTATGTTGTTGTAATTAAAAATAAATAACTGTATGGACGTGATTTTTCATATATGATATGTATTTTTTTCCATTTATGAATGATACCTTTTTTTAAGTGTACAATATTCCTTAAAATTGTTTTTAAATTTTTGTCTTTATGGAACAAAACTTTCAAAATAATTAAACTAATTTTAAGCTACTTATTATAGATATTTTGAATTTTTTTTCTTGAATTACAATTCTGTGGTTTGGTCAAAAAGCTTGCATAAAGATTTTATTCACATACAAGTTGTTCTTGTAACAGTTTAAAAATCACAATTATAAATTGTGTTCAATTTATGGACATAACAAAATATAGTGCAAAAAGATGGTTTATTGAATTAAACTTGATATTAATACATTTGGTAAACTAAAATTTGTTAGATCTGATCTGACACTGTTAATGTATTATTTAGTAATAAGTGTGAACACATTAGTTCAGTTTATTCAACAAGTTCCAAATGTGATTGTACATTGTGTATTGATGCAAATATTCTCCCAATACTAAGACAATTCAAGTGTATATTGCATAATTATTTGGCAGGATTAAATCAATTTACCTGCAATCAGTATTCCTGTAGTAACTTCATAATTTCATAAAACACAATCAATTATATTCAGAAACTAATATATTTAATATAGTTTTCTTTAAATGACAAGTGTTTTTTTTTTTTATAAATTTGTTTTTAAATTACAACATATTGCATTATACTACTTTTACACTTTATCAAAACTAAGCATCTAAATTTAGTGCACAAAACATATACACATATTTTCTATATAAATAATATATTTGATCTCATAAATAATAATGATAAAAAAAATTTAAATAAAGGTTAGGTATATAATTGTACAATGAAGAAAATTCAATAATACTGCTCGCGTGTTTATGATGTGTTGTGTGCTTACAAAACAAATTAAAAATATTTAACACTGTATGCATACAAAAACGCTTATTGCAAGTATTTATGCTTAAACATAAAATTGTTGTACATAATATTATATTTGGAAGGAAAATACCTTTGGAAACATTGTGAGTGCTAGTAACTTATTAATTAAATGCAAAACATCAGGTACATAAAGATTTACATATTTTAAGATGTTTGTACAAAATAATTCTCTACTAAAATGAACACTATTTGTAAGATTAAAATAAAAATATAAAAAGGTAAAATGCATAGTTTTTCTAAAAAATAGGAACTATGTAGAAAAAAAAAATTAAAATTAAATGTTATTTTATGATCTTATGTACTGAGGTGGTGGGGTGGTATAGACTTTGTTATTACAAAATAAAGTAAAAAATGAAGAAAAAAAAAATTTAAACATTTAAAGAATTTATCCATTTACATTATATACATATTTTACATAACAATATTGTGGTTGAACCATATTAATTATTTAGAATTTGTTTGTACTTTAAGTTGATAATTATTAAAAGTTATACTTGTACCTTCAATGATTGCGATTTTTCAAAGAAAAAAAAAAAAAAACAAACAATAATATAGGGTTCAATAATTCTTACACAAATTTGTTAAATGGGCTTAGATATTAAAATTATTTGCTACATAAAGTTATTGCCTTTTGTCTAAGTCTCATGTCCAACTAGGTTACAAATATATTGCTTTGAAAATGACATTGAACTATAGTGCACACAATTCTATCTAGCGTTTATTTGTATAAGCAAAACATAATATCATAATATTGTTTCTAGATAATTACCTCCCATTTCCTCCATAGTAGGAATTACATAACATATATTTTTGGTATTAGGAACAATATTACCACCGGAAAAATAAAACTTATGTAAGGTTCTAAATCATATAGGCAAGTCTAGTAAAATAATGTATAGCTACACGAAAAAGAACCCCTGTATAAACTAACTAGATGAATATTATTATACCCTACAAATTACATTAAAATTATTAATTTGAATAAATTCCTGCAATCGCATATTTGTACTTCAAGTGTTGGTTTAGTCTTGATGGCTTAATATCTAATGCAATAAGTGATGTAATAATAATAAATAATAGTTAAAAAAAAAAAAAAAACAGTAATATTGTACATTTTGTTTTTTAAAGCTATGAATGAGGTAGACAAATGTACTACAAAAAATAAAATTACAAAAAATAATAATAGTAATAATAATATGTTAATTTATATATATATAACTATATATGAATATGTAAATAAATATTAAAAAAGTAACTAGGAACAAGACGTATAACTTTTTTTTTATACATAGTTACATTTTGTAAAATAGGAAAAATTGCACTCATTAACGGAATAAACTACTCGTAGTAATATGAGGTAGATTTTTTTTTTTTATAGATTTTACATTCAGACAGTATGTTTCTTATTGCTAATAATTAAACCTTTATAAATTATTATATTATATAATATTTAATAATATATATATATATATATATCTTTAGAGATCTTAGGTCAAGAGAGCAACATTGCATTTTTAAAATGAAATAATTATAATTTGTATATTCTTTGGAAAGTAGGGATATATATTTTATTCTATTTCTGCATTTAAAGAGATAATATACCACCCAGTATGAGTCTCATTGAACTGTTAAAATTGTTTAAAACCAGGAAATATTTATTAAAAAAGTAAGTCACGGGTAGCCAAGTGTAAGGCACATTTTTGTAAACGGTTTAGTTAATAGTACATAAACATCTTAGTAGTTTGAGATAGGTAACTTCGGTAAAAATAATGGCATATTATAAACTATTTTTTAAACATATTGAATTATAATACTAAAACAAAATACTACAATCATTAAGGAAAAACTATACTTATGTAAATTATATCTATCATTTGTACTTAAAAAAACTTTGGTATGAATTAAATTATAATACATGATTACATGGACGGCATGTAGTACTAATGTGTCATTAATACGCAACCCTCAAAAATATTAAATGGTCACATAATTTATTTGTTATTGTTTGGAAACTCAGATATGCAGACATTTTGGTCCATAAAATAAATTGTTATCAAGAGTGTATATACTCTTATGTTAAACGAACACATATTTTGTACTGTTTTTTTTTCTAATATATTATATACAATTGATTTGATTTGGATGATTCATTTTCACCTGTGAATTTCAGTTACAGATGGAGTGCCAAACTACTTTACTACGGATCGAATGTTTTACGTTTTTACACAATTTTGGTAAGAAAAGCACATCAGTCGTTTGCATTATATATTAATAAGAGATTAACACCGTATACATAAATTGATATTATAAGAAATTACTTACTCAAGTATCAGAAAACATAAAATGTATTAGTAAGGAAACCAAGAGGAGTATATGTAAATATGAAAAATAACACCCTGTTTTCATGATACTCCAATATATGGGATAAAAAATAAATTCTTAAATGAATGGTTTATATATTCAGAAAAATTGGAATATTTCTATTGTTTATGTCCCTTGGAAATATATTAAAAGTTATGACTCTGGGAGGATGGCACTATCATCTCTCTAAATGTTTATCAGACCAATGTTGTTTTACTAATATAATTCAATAAGTCCTATTAAGTTCTCCGTGATCGTTGTGTTTCTTTTTTATATGCACTTGCAGGTTACCTTTCTGATGTGTTTTGAGCGGGCAGTATGGGCACTGGAAGGCTGGTTCTTTTCCACATTCAAGACGTTTGTGTAGACTTAAGCTGGTTTTAGAGCGATACCTTTTATCACAGTCGGGACATTGAAATATAGGTTCCTTGTCCCTATTATGTCTCCTGTGTCTTCCATAGCCATCATGACCAGATGCATCTGAACCAGAATCCTATGAGAAATATTTTGTTAGAAAAACTATTTTACCATCACCATTATGCATATTCAGTAATTTTTTAAGCGTGCTCACCCTCAATTTTTCCTTTAATAAGACATTTATTCAAATTTCTTATATTTTTTTTACTACTTAAGGGGTGTCCATACAAACTTTTATTTTTCAAAAGAGAACCCTTACTGCAAATTATTTTCTTGAAATTGCTGATGTGTATAAATCAAAATACTAATGAGTAGTTTCCAGTGGCGCCGAACTATATTTTAAAAGGGGGGCAAGTAAAAAGTTATACGGACCACCACCCCTGTTTACGCTTGCTACAGTGCTGCATATGTATATATTAATAGCTTATTAGGAACATAATTCATAAGTAGTTAGCTGGGGTTCCCACGGACCCACCCACTGAAAAAAGGGGGGGAGGACGGTCACCTCTCTTGGGTTATAGGTTCGGCGCCACTGGTAGTTTCTGAGTTATTAAAATAGTTACATAAAAATTATAACTATAATGTGTAATATTTATTATACTCAGATCGTTTTTACAAATAATTTATATTGATAAATGAAAAGTATATACTCTGTCTAACTATTTCAAATCGTCTAAGCCTCCATATCTACTTAACCCATTATCATAGATATATAACACTTAGGACACAAACTAATACAACTCAAAAACTAATCACTTTAATTTTGATTTAGTTACATCAAAATTCTCAAAAAAATATATCTAAATGTACAAGTAGGGGGTTTCCCATTTAAAGACAGAAGTTTATACTGCCACAGGATCATCCTTAAGTGGTACAATAAAAAAAAAAAAAACACCTAAGGATTTGAAAATATGGTCTTCAAGTGTATTTAAGAATTTCAAAAACCAGAATTTAAATAAATGAATAATTTAAGCATAAGTAGGGCGAGTCGCTTAAAAAATCATAGTTAATATATATATATTTTTAAACATAGTTTGGTTACTTGATATAATAGTACTTTACCTGCATATCATAAAAATTTTGATTCATCAATGCTGGAATGCCAACAGATGCTGGGGCAATCTTCTCAAAATATCTTTGCGATATTGACAATGCATTGGTTGTGGTCCATGTTTTTGGCTGTTGCAGTTGTTGCGGTGTCTGTTGCTGATTATTCAAGTATTTAATTACACTTGACAAATGATGATAATTGATGTTCGTCAGATGATTATTCACCACACGCTGTGTGGCAGTAATTGTGGCCATTTCATCGCCTGTAACTGCAACCACCAGTTGTTAATACGAGGGGCATATATGATAGAAGAAGCTAAAGACATGCTCAGGTGCGAAACAAGAGCGTGCGAAAAGTATAAGCCAATTTCACAATAAATACTAGTAAGATTACTGCAAATACTACTGAGCTACTAATACCAAAACCTACCAGTTAAAATAAAAAAGTACATATATAATTTTATTTATCAGATAGATAAGATAATAATTTATCAATTTTAAAATATTATATAAGTTGAATAATAGTTTCTGTCATTATTGAACATTTAACTCTTCATTTGATTTTTTAAAAGTTAGATCCAGCGCTGTAAAAATATTTAATACTCTAAAAGAAAAAACTATGACAAGATGAGAAAAAAGTTTACAAAAAAATCAATTTATGTAAAAATATATCATTTTTAACTACACCTGTCTATAGATAAGTAAAGAAACGATTGTTTAATGTACATTATGAGTGGAATAATAGTTTATTATTTTGATGATAATGCTGTTGACCTACTGTACGATTTGGCTTGCATAACACCTGCAAAAAAAAAAGTGAATTAGTACATGTTTTAACTAAAAGAAAAGGGTACATAGGAATCATTATTATTATTCATAATAAATAAAAATAAATTATATATAACAATTAAAATATATATTTACATGTTTCAGGTAAATGTAACGAAATAATTGTTTAAGTATAATTTGAATACTAATCAAAACAATAATTTGAAACTTGTAAGTACAATCTATAAAGTAAAAAACTTACAAAACCACCAAAATTATAATTTGTTTCAGGCTAACAAAAAAATAACTCAACAATTATATTACTTAAATAAAAATTTAATTACACATTTTATTAAATAAATAAAATACCATTAATAACTAATCCATAATACTTTGGGTCATTTGTATAATACAAGACATATAACTAACAAGTAATTTGTCATCTTAATACTGTTATAAAATAAAACATTTTTCTTAAGTAGAAAAAAAATACATCAACAATTTTACAAAATAAAGATTTGTATACAATAGTGTTTGTTTTAAGTAAATATCTCAAGTTTAAGATTACTTGTACATGTATAATCTTAATTGGGACGGGAACGAGATTACAATTAAAAAAATATATCTCAACTTGTTCTATTAGCTTAATTATCACTTGGAAGACTCAATTTCATTTGTTTTGGTTTGCTAATACTATAGAATCATTTAATACTTTTCTAAAAATAATAATCATAATAATCATAAAAAAAATAAAATAATAATAATAATAATAATAATAATAATAAAAAAACAAATACCTAAAATATAAATGTATTAATGAATTTGAAAAGAAAACTAATTTCGAAAAAATATATATTTATAATTTAACAAAATAAAAATTGAATATGTACAAGCAAAATTGCTGAAAAAAATAATATTGATATAAATATATGCATTGCACGTTTATTGCAAATGGGTATTAAATATAATTGCAATTCAATTATGAAATAGGTAACGGTTTAAGTCTAGTGGAGGACGAAAGAAGTAGGCATTTCTTGGTCATATCAAAAGAGGTAGATAAAACTGGTTAATGTATGTAATTTAAGTATGTATATATTATAGTATTTTTTATATTATACATATTAACAAAAAAAAACTAACAATAACAAATATGGGTAAAATTATTGTTAATATTATCAGTCAAGATTTATCATATGAGCATTAATGATTAATAAGAATACTCAATAATTTTGCATTATATTTGTAATAAAAAACTACAATGAGAGGGTAGGGAGGTATTGTGATAGGATATGACCATGGAAATTTAATAAATATAAATTTTATAAAAATTCAAATAAGTAGTAGCATGTGCCTTAAAAAGACATGTAAAATTAAATTAAAACAAAAATACTGAGGGAAAAAATTGTCTTAATCGCTTTGTACATGTTGTGCTTTGACATGTGCCTGTACAACAGCTTGCGATTGTTCCTCGTATTGGGTAGGGTGTTTTTTCTTAATATGTATGACCATATTACCTTTTTGGTGACATTTTTGTGGACAAAAGGGACAATGGAACATAGGTTCCTTACCGCATTCTAACCGCCTATGCATAGCTAAGCCACGACTATATTTATATCGTTTTCCACAAGTTGGACACACCCATCGCGCTTCTTCAGGTGATCGGTTTGATGAATTTCGTATTCGCTTACCACCAGAACCACTGCTAGGTGTTGTTCGTATAGTAATGGTTCCAGGATCTAGGTGATGAGGAAATAAGCCAGGTATTTCTTCTGTATCTTGAGATAACCATTCTTTTGTATGCAAACCAGTGAATTTGTAGTATTCGGTAAGTATTAAACGTCTCTGGTAGTCGATCAATTCAGCTATAAATACATAGCAAAAATTATAATTATAACATGTACAATAGATATATTAATTACAGTACCCAAAACCTGGAGTAAATGATGGTAAGCTTGGAGAAGAAATGGAATCATTTTAATTGCCTTAAGAGATTTGAATAGAGGAAATTGAATAAATGAAAAATGTTAATCCAGCACCTACATTGTTTTATTTTGAATGAACACCGATTGAAGCATATTAATAATAAGCGTACCCGCCTAATGAAATTATTTTTGTTAGTTTAATATAAGCTTACAAATTCACATCTTATGTGGATACTGTAAGGATGCAGTTTCCACAATAAAATGTATTGGAATTTGTATGTTTAATGTAAATCTATTATTATTATTTATTCTTTACAATTTAATATTGTTAGTTGGTTAGAATTATATGTATATAATTTTTTTTCTTAAAAAGCTCAATAACTCAATAGTTTATGTTTGTTTCACACATAGTAAACATTACCTGGAGTACTTTAGTGTTAATGTTGTATACTTGCTATTCCTAGTATGAATACTTCAAAATTATATTTAATTTGTTGATTTCACATCTAGGTTGTAAATAATGGATTTATAATACTTAGATTTGAAAAAATTGTTCTATTAAGTAATGTTTCCAAATATATCAAATATCATTCATAATATTATTTACAATTTTATAGTTAAAAATTTAACTATTTTATAATACCTTTAACATAGTTAAAAATCATACCTATTACAAAAACAAAGATTTAAATTATTGAATTTCCAATAAATATTCCACACAACATATTAAACAAATTAATATTTTGATATATTTAATGCTGTAGACTAAAATTGTAAGAGAAATCAAAATGTCCAGTAATTTATTGTTGATATTGTTTATATATTATTTTTATATTTATCTATCAAGTTAAGCTCACCTTATTTAAACAAAATATGTTTCATCAATACCAAAACACAACATAATATAATATGTTTATTGTATTTATGAAATGCTTACCGCAACACATATTTTAATGTAATTATAATTACTTAGATACATATTATAGTCTAAACAATATATGAACAGTGCATTTATGAAGTGTATTAAAATTAATATGACTTACAATCATAACACAAATTAATATTTTGCAATACTTAGGACCAGTTGTAGCGTCTGCAGTTAAGCTTCGATTAAGCTTAATCAGCTGATAACAGATATTTAACCGGGCAAATTCGCTGATTAAACTCCGGTCAACTTTAATCAGATGTGGTACAACTGGCCCTTATTTAGATATAAGTGTACTACTTTTCTATTATGTTTTTTTAATATACTTATTTTGAAATTAATTGTATATTTTTACTATAATTTATGTGTACATAATTTATTTTGATGAAATTATATTTGTTTCTTTTGTGTAACACATAATTTCTTCACGAATATTATTCTACTAATAAACCAATTTATTTTCTATTTATGTTTGGATGTATAATTTAAAACAATAATAATCATTTATTTTCATTATAAGACTAATCACTAATCAGTAACCATTATCAGTTTTAATAATATAAAACCTAAAGTAAATTAGGTCAATAAATAATATAGGGCATACAACTAAAACTTACTTCTTTAAATAATCATTATCCATTCCGTTTTATCAGTACCGTTTTTTTCAACAAATAAACTAAATACTCATCAACTTATGACAATCTGTAAAAAAATAAAATTGTATTATTTTAAATTAATATCCACATAATCATACAACAAATCAATTTATTTATATTACTAACCCACTAGATAGATACTTATTTCATACATTTCAGAATAGAAAAAAATTTAAATTAGTGTTGCAAAGATTCTGAAGCAATGATAATCAGTGTAATCAGACAAATTAGACGACATAAAAATATATTAAAACTGTTATTCAGCCAAATTAACTTTGTTAAAAAGAAAATAAATAATTTAATGGATAGAATATAATTGTGTATGTTGTACTTTTTTACTTGCTCAAATTGTGTACAATACTGCCATGGTTCACATAATCTAGGCAGATCCAGAAATCAAACAAATTTTGGTCAAATTACTTATGACAGCTAACCTAAGCTTCAGCAACACATACTAAATTAAAAAGGTGAATAAGTGATAATTTGTTAATACTAAACGACACTCAATAGTAAACCTCTCTTAAAATAAAGTTTAGAAAGACAATTTAAAACATTTGTACGAAGAGCGGGAGATGAATCCATACGTTTCTCAGCAATGTTAGATTGCTGGAGATAGTCATAACTGTATTTTAGGAAATCAATAAATAATAGGTAGGTATCTTATAAATTCAAGAGTTTAACAAATGCGTTTCTATATTATCATATTTTATTTGATTTGCGTTACTGTATTCTACTTCTACTAGTAATTTAGTAGAACCTAGGTACTACTAAATTACATATAACATATTTGCTTCGTAATAACCATTAATTTAATTTCCATAAGTTTTTTTACCCAAAAATAATTTTTGTAATAGGTAGGTAGGTAAAAAAATGATCATATATATTTTACCAACAACAGTCAACAAATAAACGTACTTAATCATTAACTCTGCCTAAAGAAAAGTAGTTGGTGGCGATAACATAAAGTTCACAAAAAGAAAACTCCTTGGAGAAATAATATTTCAAGTAATTACATGACGAGGAGTATATAATAAAAGTAATGGCTATGTAAGAAACATGACTGATGTGGTCTACTAAAACAGAAATGCCATACAATTGGGTAGGTACCTATAAATATAAATGTGGCTCGAACAGTTAGAGTTATGATAAGAAGATATTCTGTCAGTGTGATCGTTCCAATACCTGGTGCACCCACGGAAGTATTGGCCATCGAAACGATAGACTGCAGTGTCATTTTTAACCAAATCGAGTACCACTTCAATCATATTTAACAGCAAAGCAGCCTAAACTGTGTATATAGAATGAGTGAGCTTTCGTTTTGTTTACCTGGTGAGAAGTCAACGGCGAGACGATAATGACGTCGTCCAGACTCAAATGTTTTCTGCTGAACGGGCTCCACGGAAAACGCTATTTACCTCCATCGTCCAGAACTTGCAGCAATCTGAGCAGACCAGGAAACGCGATCGGGTACGGTTAGCAACGTTCCGCAATGCCATCTTATTGTTGTTTGTTGTTGTCAAAGTCGTCTCCGTCGTCATCGTCGGCTACATCAATTTTTCGGTCGTTTTCGCCCCCGTCGAATCGATGACGGGGGTTCGTGTTCATCGCCGTTTTCGGTCACCGTCTTCCGTACGTTTGTTTGTTTACACATCGTGTGCGTGTCGAGTATGCGTGCGTGCGTGCGCCTTTTCCTGCCATTAGTTCCGGTTCCGTAAATATTTTCGTGTATCGGTCGTCGTCGTCGTCGTCGTCGTCGTCGTCGAACGACGGCCGGAGGCAGTGAAGGCGGCCGCGGCGGAAGAGGTGGCGGCGGTGCGGCGGCGGTTTGACGGACAACCGCAACCAGTGGGGGAGAGAACCCCCCCGCGAAAAATTTTATCGACCGTCGACAGAAAAAATTCACTCTCCTTATCAACAACAACAACCGAACGACATGCGAAAACGGAAAAATCAATAAAAGGCCGTCGCCGCGTTGACGACGACGCGCTTGCCACCCCCCCCCCCCCCCCCCACACGCGCGCGCGCGACAACACGGGCACTTACGGCCCTCGGCTGTGTAGCCGCCGCCGCACCGACGTCGTCGGTCGTACACACACTCGTCAGTCGTGGTCGTCGTAAAACCACACACACGCATTTCGAGTTCGGAGAAATCGGTGAGTGAAGAAATAAAAAAAAAAAACCGAAACGGAATTACGGTAAAAAAAAAAATTATTAAAAAATACACTCGCACACGCACACGGACGGACGGTCTTATCACGCTCAGATAATAACGTTGTATCGGGCTCGCCGGACGGAACGTACACAAAAAATACCGATAATACCGTTTTACATATTATTATTATTATTATTATATAGAATAATATTATTTTTGTTGTTGTTGTTGTTTTCGTCGTTGTCGTAGTCGTCGTCAATGTTGTTGATATCGTTTCCGAAGACGATAATGATAGTGATACGCGTCTCAATTATTTAAGAAATACGCGTAGAACGGCGGCAAGTCACGGTGAACCGAAACGACGAACACAATTAAATAATATTAATTATTATGAATTAAATATAATATCGTAGTTAAGTCGACGGCGACAGATGCGGCGTCGGCGGTGGCGATCAGTCGACGACGGCACGCGCGCGTTTATTGAGACTGTTGGCGTGTAGTCGTCGGTGTCGCGCGGCGGTAAAAAAATACGGAGTGGTAAAAAACAATAATAATAATAATAACCGAGGCACTAGCGCGGCGAAGGGGGAAATTTCTGATCGATGGGTCGTTGTTGTGGTGGGTAAAAAATTCACTGTGCCAACACGGGAAAAAAAAAATTAAATTTCATTCACCGCGACCCGTGGCCCGTAAGGCAGCTAAGTAGTCGCCGTCATATATTATTATTATTATTATTATAGTTGTTTTTATTTATTCCACCGCGACCCCCCGACGCACCGCTTTACCGTTGTATTGTGAAGGGGGAGCAGTGGCGGCGCGCACAGGTGCGCCAGTGCAGGCGCAGGTGTGGACGGGATACCGTCGGGAATTACCGTGCAACGGTCGCGGCGACACGGTAAATACCGTGTGCGCGTCTGTCTGCACGCCTACAATATTATTTTTGTATATTACCCGTTTTTTTTCCGTCATTCTTTTCGGCGGCGCGTCGGTGGTTATTAGATTTTCGTATTCGGTTTTTTTCGGCTCTCTCTCTCGACCCTCTCAAACCCTCCGCCCCGCCAGTACGAATACACACACTCGCGTGCTTCCCGTAACCCGTTCGTTCTTTCTCACTCGTTCCCTCCACCCCCGTCCACCATAATGCGACCGTTTCTCGACACTTTTTCTCGCTCGCTCGCCCGCCACGGCTACCACCACCGGACACGCGGTCGACCGTGTTAATATTCCACCGCCGTGGGAACCGTTGGCCGGACGAAAAAACAAGCCGTTCTACAACGTTTCTTTCTTTCTTGTTATTCTATTATTATTATTTTTTTTTTTAATTACACGATTTACACGTACTTACCTTCAAATCGATTTCGATTGAAAATTATATGATTTTCGTTTCACCCGTTTGTGTATTATAATAATCTAACACTTGTTGTTTATACATATTATAACACATAAATTATAGCTAACCGCGCATTTTGTACACTTATATATAAATCGGTAAAAAATATTTTCGTTTTTAATACGTATAACAGCAAAGGGAAATAAGATCGTTCACATTGTAGGTCATTGTACTACTTGCAAGTTGTTTATATAGCTCTACAGCAGTGATATATAATAATATAAGTGTGTAAAAATGTGTAAAAATGTATAGTTTATATTGGAGTGTTGGACAAGCGAGAAAAATTATATTATAAAATATTTATAAGTAGGAAGTAGGAAAATCAATGGGTTAGCTAGGTGTCTTATCGTTGTTGATAGGTATAATATTTTATAATAAATAATAATATATTATAATATTATCGTGTTTGTAAAAATTATCACCACCAGTCGTGGGTATTGATTTTTATTTTTATTTGTTCAGGTAAAAATAAAAATTGTATGGATTCATTCAATTTTAGACCTCACCGTTTCCTTGACAATGTTTTTATTTTTTCAAAACATTGGTAGTTTTAAGTTTATTAGGTTCTTTTTTTATTATAAAATAAAATGTATGTTTATTCAACTTAATGATAATCTAAAATACGGGCATATTATACCTACAAATTACAAACACGATTTACTACAGTGGTCTAAAACTCTGAACTCAGGGACCTACTAAAATTATGGGAAAATGTGTTGTTTCTAATTTTTTTGACTTGAAGTTACACCATTAATTACTTCTAAAAACAACAATAAATTGCTCCTTGTATTTGTATCCCTATTAATTTTGTATTAATTTATTCAATAATCCGGACTATAATATGTTCATATTGTGTTGGAAATTTTTAATTTCAATTAACCTTAAATTATATGGACTGTTTATAATATAGAGTATATTATAGGTGTATAAGAAGGTCAGGGATACCTACTTTTTCTGTAAAAATAATGCAATTAAAAACGTTAATCTTTATAATTTCTATAGACATTGTAAATTTATTTTAAATTACATTTTTTTACCAGAACTGTTTAAATAAATATAATGTTTTTAAGTTTAAGCAGTAGGTTACACTACACTGGTTAGAGAAAACACGTACAACGAAAACTAACAACTGTAATTAAAATTATAATGTTGAATATTGTATTTTTTTCTTCATTATTTAAATGAAACCATTTTTTATAATAATTATTTCAATTTTAATATTTTGGCAGGAATTAAGTAAGTCGTTACCTAATTATCTAAAAAATAATAAAAAAAAAAATCACGAATTAAAGAATTTAAATAGAAACTCAAGAACTAGTATAGTAAGTCGTGACAATTTCAAAAAACAAAATTTCGCTTTTTGTTGAGTAAGTTTGCATAGTTTATAAGATCAACAAATTGAGGATAAAGATTCTGCTGACAAATTAAATATACCACATAAAGGAATAATTGTTTAGCTCATATAGCTATATGGCTTTAGGGTATCGAATACTATACAAAATAAATCATAATACGTCAATGTATTATTTGGTCTAAAATAAAATAAATAATAAAAAATAATACATTGCGTCAATTAAATTTTGTATTGGACATAAGAAGTAGGTATACTCGTTATCTTTATATTACTTGCCTATAATGATTTTATCTTAGAATTTTTTTAATTTTTAATGAATTGATAAATTTATTTCTGCGCTAAATAATAATTTTTATAGTTATGCATGTAGATAATAACATATAACCCTCAGCTTAAAAATGTTATATACATTACATTTAACACGTTTTGGCGAGTTCCGCATTGTAGATTTGTTATTGTTGGTTATATTATTATGTAAAACAATTTTTACTGTAAACGTTTGTATAATTATTTTATAAATTACTATCAAGTTTAAGTAGCTACTGTTTAAAAAATTACGTTAAGTGAAAAAAACACCACTTATTAGTTGATTAAAAAATTAAGATAAACAAAATTTATAAAACTGATACCAAACGCATGTTTTATATTTGGTTTCAATTTCATTTTCTTGCAATTGCTATTTTTCTTTTTTGCTTTTAACTATCATATATTATATTCTTTTTGCCGGATATAATTTTATAAAATATAGTAATTTATTTTAACTGTGCAATATATAAACATGATATAAACGTATTTTAGTTATAAATTATAATACACATTTATTACTGTTTGTACTGTTGTAACTATGATGTGCATAATATATTACATTACAGTATTACACACAAAATATTATATGGGCCCCCATCTCGTATATTATAAGCGGATTACGCGTAAATTATTATTATGTATTTATACGTGTGAATGTGTGATGTAGTAATGAAATAATATATATAAAGATATTTATATAGACTATAATAATAAATAGGTTATTACTTATATTAGCTATACCGATTAGGTACCTTTACCGATTATACCTTAATGTATATATTATATTCATCTAGAATATTGATATATTATCCAACACACTTTCGTGGGAAATTTGTCAGTATCACTGAGTCTAAAACTAAGCAAAACTGGACCTTATCATTATTCGCATTTCACACTAGTTTCATTCACAAAACGATAGAGCCATGCAGAATATTCAATATACTTATATAGTTATATACAGATATTATGTGTACCTACCCAATACCCGTGTTGAACTGTGTATAGTGTATATCGTATAAATGTGTGCGTGCTGTCTATCTCTAAGAGCGCGTTCAGAAAGTTGGCTTCATAAAAAAAAATCAGGTTGAAATAGTACTGTTAAAATGGATATAGTGCAAACCACGTATGATTTTTTAAATATTATTTTTCTTTGTATTCAGATATTTTAATTTTCAACTTCACGTTTTTTTTTTTTTTGTTTATAGAATTCAAAATTGTACCTATATCTAATTTTTTTTTTTTTCAATTTTTCAATTAAATATTTTAGATTCTGAGCGGAGCGACGAATGTATTGATTTTACAATGATGTGTGTTTTTTATATTGTAATTTATATTTATATTGTTATTACTTATTATTATTACGGTTGCCGGTAAGTTATTCATATTGTAAAATTATAAGAAAATAACTAAAATCGTTATTCTTGGTTATTAAGTATGTAATTTCGTCCAAATTTAAACATAAAATAAGTAGGTAACTATATAAAAAAAACCGTGTTTTATATTTTTGAGACTTTTTGGTTACAGAATAAACTATTTACATGGAACCGTGTTGTAAATTTTCAATCCTTAGCTAAAAAAGTTGAACATTTTATGCATTTTTAACTACAAAATTATTTTAGATTCTGAGCGGAGTGATGAATGAAATGATTACAATGATGTGTTTTTTTTTTGTGTCATCACCGTTTGGGGCAGTAAAACTGTTTTGATTTTCTTCAACAGTATCTTGTTCGATGGGAAAGTGAATGTAGTTGGTGCATTGGGAGGTCAAAATTTAAAATTCCGAATAGTTTTCAAAAGCACAGGGAAAAACAAAATACAAATTAAGAAAAAACGGGAATTTTTACGCAAAATCGGTTAATAGCAATATGGTTAAATATAATATATATCAACATCACAACAAAAACCCTTCGTAAACTACTAAAAATATAAGATCTTTAAGAACTATAAAGATGTGATATCATGAATACATGTTTAATGTTAAGTATATTGAATTTAAGTAAACTTATTTTGTTTCAATAATGTATTTATTTGGTGAGGAACTATTTAGAATAGTGTATAATAAATATTAATAATAATATTTTTAAAATAATAATAAGTTGAATTTTAATAGACCTTCACTCCTTCGCCATTTAATTGTTTTGTTCATCACACTTTGTTTCTTTTAAGAAATAATTCCTCGCCAAGTAATTAAATTATTGAAACAAAATAAGTTTACTTAAATTCAATAAACTTAGCATTTATTCATGATATCACATCTTTATAGTGCTTAAAGATCTTATATTTTTAGTAGTTTACGAAGGGTTTTAGTTGTGATGTAGATATATATTATATTTAACCATATTGCTATATAGGTATCGTATATGGTATATAATTAATAATATTATACTTCTATAAAATGTATTTGAATATTTTATAGGTATATAATGCGTCTATTGTCCATTTAGTATATTATATATTTATATTTATAGACTAAAGTAAATTTTCAATATTTCATTCTCAATTATTATAATAATTTATTATACATAATAATATAATATACATTTAATATATATATCTACCTCATAAACACTGAATAATTTCCTTATCACGATGACGATCACTGAAAAAATAATTGTACCTATATTTCACATTTGAGTACATTTCCAAACACTATAAAATCTAAAATTTATGTAAGTATAACTCATCAGTTATAAGTTAATTTAACAAGTAAGTATGAATTAAGAAAATACTTAAAAATGCTCTTAAATAAATAGTCTATACAATGCATATTGTCATTATGTCATTAAAGTGGCAACTGCAGGGGTGGGGGGGGGCTAACGGGCTAAAGCCCCCCTCCATTGCCGTATTATTATTATTAAAAAAAAAATATTTATCAAGTTTCAACTGTCAACTATAGTAAGCAAGACGTAAATTTCATAGGTATATTATGTCTTATCAGAATGAATTCATTTTTGAAAAAACAACGTATTTGCATACCAATTTTCATAAATTATCTGTAATTTTTCGGTAAAAGCATGAACTACTTGTATGAAACTATGAGAGAGTGAAAGACCTTGTAATAAATAGTCTAGCCTTAGCTATAGCTGGTACACATTTAATATTTTATAAGTTTTGACTTTTGAACTACAAATTAACCGAGGTTTTGACGAAATTTAAACTTTAAATGCTTATAAAACATAACCATGATGCCTACGTATCGTTAATATTTTAGCTATAATAAAAATTACGTAATACATTTTTAAGCTTTTTGACCGAATAAATAATTTTTTATTGACATTTATAGAAAAAAAAAATTTGTTAATCAAATACAATCCAACTGAGGATGGTATAACCAAGCTGGTTACCAAACAATTTTAATAAATTTTCCTTTTTTTTTCTCCAATTATTTCAGAAAGCACTGTTTCAATTTCGACCTTCTAAAAGTATTAACTAGATCCAATTTGCTTCCAAAAACTTATATCGGGCATCGAAGCTTATGATCAGAAATATTTTCTACCAGAAAAATTGAGAAGTTACAAACATTTTAAAATACCTCAAATAAACCTCTGAAATTAATAGACTGGACAAAATAAAAATAAAATTGTAACTAATTTTCAAGCACCCCCCCCCCCCCCCATCCCACCACTGAAAAATCCTGCGTATGCCACTGGGTCATTTTATATTTATTTAAACTTATAGCTATAGGTAGTTACTAGTTACAGATAAAATATAAATAACTAATTAAGGTAGGTAAGTATACTTGCAAAAATGTTGTATAATATACTATATTATATAGATACAACATTTTCACAGACATATTGCGTAAATACTATGATTATCTGTCCGTATAGACAATATTTTATAAAATGTCTTAAAAGTTAAAACTTCATAATAAATATTAAATATATATCTAATTGTGTATTTGTGAGTACGAAGTTGATTTTGTAAATATACAGTTGAAAAATACTACTTTGAAAAGTGTGTTCGATAGTAATTGGTTTAAAAACTATATTAAAATAATAAAATGTAATAGGTACATGATGATAAGGACAACATAATATGCATGCGCCCCTGTGGCTCACCCATATACACGTAGTATACCTAGCGTAACCCAACGTACGAAGGACGTCCGCTTTTTCTTACTTACCTACTCCTTAAACTCTAAAACACGTAGCCTATATGTACTCAATACGTAGTAGGTACCTACTTAATATAATTTTATATGTTATACACTTATGGTAATATAAGTATTATACTTAGGTACTTGTATTACTTATAATATATACTCGTACTTGAATAATATAGTACAATATAGGTTATATTACTAGTTACTACCTATACTTACTAGTAACTATACAAATTATAATTCATAATATATATCATATTTAATTAATACCTACCCTATACATAAAAACTTCCACATAAATCTTGCAGTATTTGAAGAACCCAAGCACTTTGAACTATATACATTTAACTGACTAAATAAAAAAAACAGGAGACTCAAATCAAGACAACCCTGGATATTTTACCAACTTTTAATTCCGAATTAGGAATAATAGTCGTATGCAATATCTATACGTATATTGGTATAATAGACAATATACTTAAATAGAGTGCTGCTTGCAACCTAGGGGCTAGGACTACCATGTGATCGAATTACAGGATTCGAGAATCTAAAGTGAAATTTGTGCTTTTTAAATTATTCTTAACTATAATCGCTATAATTGTGAGCAGCAAACATTACAAACAATAAAATAAGTAGATAATGTATTTACTTCTAATAACATATTATACGATTATGATGAAGGCCAGTTTGTTAAAATATTTATACGTATACTTATGTGAATAAAAATTATTTAAAATTTTTTTCATTATTTAGGATTTATATTATAATAATACAAAATATTTCATTAGCAGATTAGATTATCTACATGACTTCATAACTTATAATTTAATTGTGTTTTACTGATTACCAATACGGTAATACCAATATTCTTGATTGTAGAAAACAATCATTCATAATAATATTACATTTAACAATTACCTAGGTATAGGTGTACCTTATATACTATTTTTATTTTTAAAATAATCTATTTTGAAAGACGTCCACATTCAGGGTATATTAATTTAAGTATTTTTTTAGATTCTGAGCGGAGCGAGGAAGCTATTGGTTTTACAATGGTGTTTATTTTATTTTATTTTTTCTTTTTATATCCTGTATACAAAATTTCTACCAGAAGGGGTGCTTCGATTTCAACATATAGTACCTTATCTTGTAGCAAATTGGATCAAGATGGTACATTAGAGAGGTCATTTTTCGATTTTCTCAATAGTTATTTAATGCCACGGGAAAAATCACGGGAAAATTACGAAAAAACGCTAAAAATGGGATTTTAATTTCTAACGCTTTGTTTATCACCATAGAAACAAATAAAAAATTATAATATTTTAATATCAATTCAACTTATATGATAAAATATATAATAACAAAATATAAAATATCCAGACTGACAAACCGTCTCCGCTCAGAATCGTTTTTCTTATACAATGATATTATATCATTGGATTCAAGTCTAATACAACCATTATACAATGACCCACTTGTAATCTACTGTACAGCAGAGCGACATCCACCTACCTGCTTTTTTAATATTGTTCACTTAAACAGTATAGATTTAAAATGTTAAATTTAAAAATTCTTTTTAAGTACTACATCATTTTATTGATTGTCCAGAGATCTTAGAACGTATTAACTTCAAAGTAAATGTAAATAATTTAAGAAATAAACATCCTATTCTAAATTGGAATTTTATCCCGTTAATAAAATAATATTATTATTATTATTATTATTATTATTATTATTATTATTATGCCTATATGAATCACTAAATGCAAAAAGGGCAAATGTCCACATTTCATAAATTGTTCCGGAGAGTCAAAAAACTTAATGTCTATAGAAAAATTGACATTATTTAGGCATTTTATAATGTACCTGTAAACTGAACATGTGCCTCGTTTGCACAGAACGATGTATTTATCAAACTTAAACAAAAATCAGTAAAAATGTGATTTTATGAAAATTAAGGACATGTGCTCTTTTTACATTTAGTGATTGAATTATATTGTATAAGGATCTATGTATACATGTATAATACACTACCAGCGGTAGATTGGCTTAACATTTCGGCCCGGGAAATACCGCCGCGAAGCAGGCCCACCGCTCACCCATTATATTATTATAATAATTAATAATAATTTTTCCTTTTTTTTTTTTAGGAATTCTCTTATTTATAATTTAATATAATATACATTTAACATTTGAGTACCTACGTAATTTTTGTTTATGATCACCCAAATTAGTAATTACCAACTATAGATTCACTTTCCTACCAGAAAAGATGTTGAAATAGAAATTCAAAGTATTTTTACTGCCTCAAAAAGTAGTCACTACTTAGTACTTCCCTATATAGGTATTATGTATTTATTTACCAGATACTTATCATAGTATCATTGTATTAAATACTTGAGGTACCTAGTAAGTAGTAACTATGGTAAGGTAAGTATGTCTTAATTTTTAATTTTCGATATTTAGCTATTTAGGATATAGTTATGTACGAAGTACCTACTTTTGTACATATATAAGATACCTATATAAATTATAGATTATAAATCTATATTTATAAAATTTTTATATATTTGTGTAACATTTGTTTATGTCGAGTGTCTGACTGTCTGAGTATTGCCTATAAGTTCTACACATAATAATTAGGTATAACATGCTGAATATAAATGAAATATGAATTGACATGGTATAAATGTATAATAAAATGTGCAGTAATCAACATGCATGTTGTATTATTGATAATGTGACATTTTGATATTAATTAGGAAATAAGGGTGTTCATTGATAACTCAACTACGCAGGTCTGTATACCTGCCTATTTTATGATAATTTACCTGGTACATGATACCTATATATAGGTATATATATACATAGGTACCTGATACCTATATATAGGCAAGGCTGGGCCTTAACTTAAGATTAAGTTAAAACGTCAATTAATTTTTTTTTTTCAAATTAACTTTTAACTTAATAAGTTACTTTTTTCAAGATTAACGTGTTAACTTCAAGTTAATTTTATTTCAAAAATATCTAAATTAAGTTAATTTTCGCCTAAAGATTAGTGCAAATTATTGAATGGGTTTTTACTTTGATGTATCATTTTAAATTTCACCAGTAATTTTCTTGAGCGTAATGAAAAACTATATTCTAATAAACCATATCAGGTGTCTGGAATATTTTATTTTTGCAAATTAGCAAATTTCCACTTTACACTAAGTTAAGTTACTTTTTTTTCAAATTTAACTTTTAACTTAACGAGTTAACGAAAAAAAATACGAGTAACTTTTAACTTAACTTAACTTTATTATTTTAAAATAACTTAACTTAACTAGTTAAAAAAAATCGTTAACTTTTACATACATAGGTACCTGATGCCTATATTCTTATTTCTGAATTATTATTAAAGTTAAATGGTCCGAAACTTGAAAGACCGGAAAACATTCAAAATAAGTACTTTGAAATATGCTAATATACGTTTCTAAATTATAACGTGTCCCTACCAATATTTATACAGGTATATAGCTGTATAGGTGTACATTTTTCAAACAACATTCCAATTCATTTATTATCAGCGATATGGCTAATTATCCGTAATATTTAATTATGATTTTTGGTGATAATTTCACTCATTGATAATTATTATCATATATTGTCAATTATCATAATATATTTATTAATACATTTTACACACAATGAAAGTATTATTATTTTGTCAATTTTAATGTTTATATATAGGTAGCCGTGTAAGGTGTTTAATGCAGTGTTGCTTTTATATCATGCTTTTGTTTTTGATATAAAAATAAAAGGATACTCGCTGCTATATAATAGCATATATATATTATATATACAATATAATTACATGAATTTATATATGTATACCTATATTTATTATAGGATATGTATAATATGTACTCATGTACTATATTGTTTTAATATTTTTAAACAAAATTATAAAGTGTAATAAATATGATAATATATTCAATATAGGTGTAAGACCTTCAAATATTTGGCCGCTAATCGCCATCATTGGCACACATTTTTAAATTACGTGAAAAAATATACATAGCACACACACCACATATAATTTACATTTTACATTTTTACGTATACCTGGACGGCTGTATCTATAGATATACGAGGTAAACGATATATCTACTTATAGCAATATAGCCTATTGGTGCAACTGAGATCTCAAATTTTTTGGGTCTGCCAAATCTTTTGCTGGTTTTCTAAAAATGTTGTTACTAAAAAGTAAAAATCATTAACGCAACTGTATAGATTCATAGAACAACTATACGGACCAGCGTGTACAGTGCACAAACTTATATACCTACTACACTATATACTATAATATGTACTAATGTACTATAGTCTATATGTCTATATGTACTAAATGCACTATATAGAAATCTGTGGTGCAGCGTATACTGACATACCGTATAATAATATATAGGTTAGGTTTGGTAGTAGCAAGTAGGTACATGTTTGTAGTTTGATCATTTTTCTTTTCGTCCGTGGGCAAGTGACAAATCATTGAAAATCCCCACTGGGATATTCCTCATACTTAGATTTTGGGGATGGTAGTTGCGGTATATATTATTAAAATTATATCCATTGTCTTATAATAAATTAAACAACTGTTGGACATACCCATAGGCGCAAATTGACTAAAATTTTTGGGGGAACTCAAGCCTCCCTCCCCATAGGCCATATTGCTTAGTACCACAAAAATTAATACTAATAACTAGATTTTGAACTGGGGGGACTTGACTGACATTTGAGGGACTAAGTCCCCACAAGTCCCCCCTATTTGCGATAATGTACATACCTATAATATTAATTATTGTATTGTCATTCATTTATTTCTTGATTTAAAAGTAGGTAGGTATAACAGGTAGGTACCTACATTTTTATATGATAGTTGATAAATACAATGTCTAAGAAGTTATATCGAGTATTCGAGTAGCTTATGTAAATCTACTATCTAATCAATATATATATATATATTTCTTAATTCCCTTTTAGATTTTATGAATTTTTAAGCTTCAAAACTTCACTAAAATAGGTTGTTAACAAGACAATATCGCGTAAACTAGGTAAAATAAAATTATTTAAGCTAAAATAATAAAGGCATGATTGTGAATTGCCAACACAAGGGTAGGTATACTGTATACATTTATAATCACTATCAATTGTGATTTGTAAAAATAAGAATTATTACAGTGAGTGTACTGAGTACTGGTGTAGTACTGACCAACTATTGAGTTGCGAGCGTTGAGCGCTAATTTTTACATTTCCCAGGCCTGTCTAGTCAGTAGTCTGTCACGTGTGGCTATATATTATTGTAAATTGTAATATAATATTTATGTATAGTGTTGTGCACAATCAACTTATGTTTGTAAAAAATTAATTTTTTCATCAGTGATTAAATATGTTAAAAATGTAATGTTAAAAAATTTAAGTATGACGTGAAATATATTTTTTATAATAATAAAACTTTTTTACTTATATACCTATACGGCTATACATAGATCTTATTTGAGTTATTCGAATGATTATAATATTAATACACGCATTAATGAGTAAATGCAGTCTAGACTCGACGGACGAGGATATTGTTGTACACAGTTGTAGTATATATAAATAATATGTATCAACACTATTAACTATAAATAATAGTTGATAGTTCTCCTTAATATCATACATTCATATACATATGATAGGTATTGGCGTACCCGCATTATTATTATAATTGTGAATTCATAAAAATACCTAGAAACTAAGCAAGCAGGAAACATCTCAATATCTAGCCGTGATTAGTTATTAATTTATTTTTAAAATTGTTTACAAATAAATTATAAGTATATAACAGATTTATCGCTTTATTATTATAGTGCTAATTGGTAAGTGGGTTGTACTCTGTTGTAGACAGTTGGTTGTAATGCTGTCAAGACGTGTACTTGTGTAATTTTATTTTAATGTCTTCAAAAAGAGTAAAATTAGGTGGCGCTGAATAAAAAAAGAGCAAAAATAAAACAGTTAAAATTAGAAGAGTTAAAACGAAAAATTACAAAATTACAAACTTTTTTTATGCCATCAGCGGTAAGTACTTATGTCTTATACGAATAATTATTATTAATTACCTAGTTATATTGTTTAGCCACAATACATACCCCAAAATTTAATAATTTGATGTTTTTATGTTCATTTTTTCATAGTGTTGTACTTTTAATATTTTATATAATATTACTATTAGATATTTTTCGAAATGATCGATTGTTTTCTACACATAAAAATCAATTTTAGTTATTGACAGTTATTGATAGTTACATATTGACATCATTCAGCAGTAATTTTTGCAGTTTCAGTCGTTTTTATTTGTTTCGAGTACCACAAAACAAAAAATTAATTAATTTTTATATGATTGATTTAATAATGTATTATGTAATTGATTATATAGGTAGGCATGTACGCCCAACGCCTATATTTTGTCCAAGATGTGATGTCGTGATGCGACGAAGTATCTGTATTATATTCATTTAATCAGTATATTATACCATTATTTTTTTATTGATCGGTATTATTGTTGTGCTGGTGTTGGGTGCTGTGGTGGGTGTGGGGAGGTTTGAGGCGGGAAAATATGTGTGCCTCCGGTAGCATTTTACCTTAACACGGCACAGGGTGATGGTATTCATACTTGGCACATCCTTCTCTGGGCTCTAGCTATTGTGGCTACACACCTACACCACTGTAGGTGTATACGTCGTAATGTACAATATTATATACAATAGTGTATAGGTACACAGCGTCGCTGTGTCTCATACATAAGTGAAGCGAAATAAAATTATTTACATTTTCGATTTTCCCCCCTTTTTATCATGAATATGTTCATATTTCATGATTGGTTTCTTCAGCTGGTAATGCCTGGTACCTATTGTATATTAACACTTTACAGTCTTAAAATGCCACGGTACCTACTTATCTAATATTTATTGGGTATTAACATATTATGCGGAAATTCATTAAAATTTTAAGGGACTAACGCACTATTAACATAATAATGTGAGTGGGGGGGAGGGTGCTTCGATCCCACACAACTAAAAAAGGAACGGGCTTGACAGACTTTAGGGGGTTAAGTGGTAAAGTAAACAAATTTGTTTCTAAGATTGTTATACCGATGGGCGATTTTTGATGGTATTAACGTAAGTACACGAAAAGTCTTAAAATTCCGAGAGACGGGTGAGAGGGATACTGAGCTATAAACCTATTATACTATTGGTAGTATAACTATAATAGATCTATACTTCCATACTCATCCACCGGGCGGCCCCCTTTTCGGCCAAAATGTACCAATCCCTTTTCGGCCATTACTTATCGTTCCCTTTTCGGCCAGCACCTACAGTTTTTTTTTAAATTTACAAATTTACAAACTGAACTTAGCAATTTTTATATTTAATTAAATATGATTGTATCCAAAAATGTGATTTTTTTTTGAAACATTATTACTTACAACTTACAGTAAAGAACTGAAAAAATAAAAAATAAAACAATTGACAATATATTGTTATAATTGATTATATTATATTAGTATTTAAAATCAATGTTATCACTTACATTATAATTGAATAAAAATTAATATAGTCTATACATATAGGTAATAAGAAGGTATATAATAATAATTATGATAGTAAAATATGAATTCATGAATATGTCAAAATTTAAGATTTCCGATTACAAATTAATTAATTCTTAATTAATTTGTCTAAGCTAATAATATGTTAAACCATTTTATTGCCAATTGTTTTATTTTTTTTTTTGACTCAGTTGTAACTTGCATGTAAGAGTATTTATCTAAAAATCACATTTATGGATACAATCATATTTAATTAAGTATACAAATTGTTAAGTTCAGTTGTTATAATTGTAAAAGGAACAATATGTTTTGGCCGAAAAGTAACACTGGCCGAAAAGGGAATGGTAAGTTTTGGCCGAAAAGTGACACTGGCCGAAAAGGGAAGGGTACATTTTGGCCGAAAACGGTGACGCCCCATCCACCACCATACATAATATTAAATATACGATATTGTAGGTACCAACTACCTACTACCTGGTACCTGTATACTCCTATATTGATGTATCAAAGTATTAAATAATATAATAGATACAACAATTTCGATTTGTCTAAAACTTTAAAATATATTATTATTTTGGTTTATATGAATATTTCGTCTTTATACGGTTCAAATATTATTGATTATTATTATATATATGTACCAGGTACAGTAGTACCATTGATTAGTATGTATATTATACATTTATACATTATTTTAAGGTGACCATGTAGGTTGGTTATATAATATAGATAGCCAGATAGGTATATAACTACCTATATAAGATACAGTACAGAAATAAAGAAAAGTGAGATTTTTATGTATACCACTCCTGACTCCCCTCTCTACTTTCACTCACTATGCATTTCCTAGGTATACCTTATTAAGGTAACCTAAAAGGCTTGGAAGTTGAAAGATATAATCATTTTCATTTATATAAAATACACTTTTATTATAGTTGCCTATAGTAAACCCCTTAAAAATCGTTATTGTACTCACGTTGTTAGTGGCGTATTTGGGATTTTGCTGCCCTGGTACACATTTTTTTTAATGCCCTTTCCCACAGGTTTTTTTGTGGAAATATTTCTCACCCATAAAAAAAACCTATGTACAACACATGTGATATGGTAATAGTATCAATGTGTCATGCAGCATAAAAGTCTATTGAGTGCCCCAGAATGTTGAACATCGTTGGTAGGCAGACTGTAAAAGGTATTAATTTTTTTTTATCTATTTATAAAATTGTCAATATATCGAAAATTAATATTTTTTGAGAATGATATTAATAATGGAAGCATAATGAAATACGGCCTTATGGTTTATTGCATTAAAATGGTTAAAATCATGGTTAAAATCAATATAAATATTTAAAGAAAACGACCAAATCGTCCAATGATAATAATTTATAATTTAGTTTTTTGAGTTACACCAGACTATCAAAATCAATTTTGTCAAAAACTTGTGCCTCATTTAAAAATGTCCGTTTTGTCTTAATTTTTTTTTGTTTCCATCGTCGCTTTTGAATAATACTGGGATATTCTTTAAATTACTGACTATAGATTCACTTTCCTGCTAGAAAAGATACTGAAGTTGAAAATCGAAGCATTATTTCAATTATTTATTGTGTATATAGACACAAAAAAAAAATCATCACACATTGTTGTAAAATCATTGTCTTCCTCGGTCCTCTCAGAATCTAATAATATTATGTATGAAATAAAATAATAATAATATTATTGTCATCAGTAACTAATTATTTATTATTAGAAAAGTATGTTATTATAAATAGTTAGGTAGCTAATAAAATTATCAATGCAATAAGTCCGTATCTTAAAATAGTTATTGTTTTTGTAAAAAAATACTATTTCTGGTAAGTTTAAGTTTTTAAAAATTAGGTACCTACGTAATCAAACTTACAAGACATTTTCGAATACAATTTGTTGTATTTTTATGTGGTTAAAGATAGGTAACTCGCAAAATTACTGTAGTCTGTTAGCTATTAAATAAAATAAAATAAATATTAAAAACGGTCTGTCGGTCTCCTGTACAATATAGGTACTATTTTTAATATACGGCACTCTTGTACGGACAGTAGTACAGTACGATGTTACTAACATTATAGCCCACAAGCAATGTTTAGTTTAGGCACAGAACAATAGTTTTAGGAGGTTTCGATGACTGACGAGTGACGACAAACCAATACGCGCGCGTATTGTCAGATCCAGATGTGGAGATTGATTGCATAGGATGGCTTTTTTAATATTTAAACATTAATTATACGTTTTGCTGACATTGATTTGCCTAACTGCCTAAATCATTGTAAATCTGTTTTTTAAAAAAAATAAACTACCACTAAAATTTGCTGCACTCAAAAAAGTGCTATTAGGGGCAATTTCCCCCCCCCCCCTTAAATACGCCACTGCACGTAGTACATATTCAGATATTCGTATTAATTACAGACATATAAGATAGGTATGCGTATGGTATTGTATGGTATAAATGTATAATGTATGAACTATAAAGTAGGTAGGTACCTGAAACAACTAACATAAATTAGTTTTTAATTCATATAAAGATATAATAATGACGAATTTTGGAATAACAAAAATTGTTCAAAAAGGGGGGCTAAAGCCCTTAGCCCCCTGGGTACGCACCAGGATGCACCCTCCGCGACATGCGCCTATGCGGTAAATAAAATAATATGTTATATTTTGTTCACCAAATAAAAAATAAAGGCTATAAAATATATATTTTTTTTCCGATGTGGCATATTATAATTTATAGTCATCATTGTAAAGTG
>NC_042495.1:102363598-102368328 GCF_005508785.2 Acyrthosiphon pisum | reverse complement strand
AAAACAAGATTTCACGTAAATAGTCCCATTACAGTTTTTCTTTTTTTACTCGTACCTTTTCAGCGCCACCCTTCTTTCGTTTTTCACCACTGTCACATATAATTTAAATTACACAGTTCAATTGAATTTTAAAACTAAACACACGTCTGTAAGTACTGTAACTGATTTGGTAACTCGTTTGTGTAAAAAGTTCAAAATCAAAATAAATACAAATAATGATAAGATAAGGTTTTCAATGTTATCACGCAACTAACTGAACTCTACCATAGAGTATAAAATATAAATACTAAAATACCAATACCACAGATTTCTAAATAATACATTAGCATGAATTGGAGGGAAAATAGTGTAAATAGTAAATACCAAAATTCCTATTATGAATTGCAATAGTTTAAGATATTAAAAATAATACCTTCGTAGGTATTTAATTTATTTTAATATATTTTATGCTTAATTTATAAAAATATAATTTTTTTTTGCAATAATATTATAAAAATTATACCGGCCCTACCGGCCCATCGGGAAGGTTCCCGATTTCCCGATACGCCAATCCGCCCCTGTGACAGTGCATATAATGAATTAAAGTTATTCGAGTTATTATTAGCACCAAAGTATATACAATATACATAATACATATTTTACTGATATACCTATAATACTGACGTGGGTGCTAAATTAGTTATCTACCAACATGGTGTATAAAAAAAAATGTAATAATATAAAGTTGTTTTTTGACTACTAAATGAATAGGGAAATAGTTTAAGGCGATGAAATAGAAAGTAGTGGTTCTCATTCAATTTTCAAAATTCCACTTCACAATAAATTGTTTAACTTCCAAAAAAAACAACTATACCTTAATACTTTCATATTAGGTCGTACCATACATTCATAGTTTTTTCTCGACGTTTACAACGGTAAACAATATAAATTAATAATGTTGTTGAATGTGAATTAGCTGTTCGCTATTTGTGTCTCCGTATGAATTAAAATCATTATAATATCATGAAATGATTCTACTATTATATACTATAAGTATAATATTATATCATAATAAGTCATTAGTATAATACACTAATACCTAATAAAACAAATAATGATTTGATATTGTTGTGCGACTGGGTAGACGCTAGACGGTCGTGGATTGACCGTAAGATTTATTGTATCGTTGTGTCATATTAAACTAGAATAAACGACCGATACGATAATCCGCGGTTGTACGGCAAGACCGCCGATGTGATTAGAAAAAATATTTATTCTTGGAGTGATGTTGCCGAGACCTTGACCCCTCGGCCGATGCACGGATGACGATTGTTGCCTGTTGGTCACACTGGTCGCCGGTCCCGTGGTACCGTCGATGGTGGTGAACGTTGCACGGAACGGTCGCTGTAAAAAAGCGTTCTCGAAAACGCCGACAATCAACCGGATAACCAACGATTGCGAGACAGCAGCTACACCGCACTGGTGCGTTACTGCAACGCCGATGCGAGCAGCTGCAGCAGTGCTGCGCTTGTTATAGTAAAGTACATTTTCTTCTCCACTAGCCACCACCCGGGTGCGTGCAATACGGTGGCTGTTAGACTGAACGAGCGGTGGCTGTTTTCTCTTCCACGGCCGTTCCCGTGATACGACCCCCCCACGCGTCCCTTCGCAATGTGTGGGACAACATCATCCCCCCTCCGGCCTTGGATGGCCGTAGTGGCGGTAAGTCCGTCGTGTTCTGTTTCGCGTCGACGGGTCGTCCGTGTCCCCTTGGTCCGTTCCGCTAGTTCCGTTACCTATTATCCGCCGTCTGAGTTTCGAGTGCCGCCGTTTTGTATTTCTCGTAATCGTTTCGGAGTGCGCGCGCCCGTTCCGTTTGGCCATTTGTGTCGTCCGCCGTTCGTCCACCGCGACTACCGGCGGAGTTCGCTGGCCGCCGGAGGGCCTGGTGGACATCGAGGGCTCGACTTGCACGCAACCAATGATATATGTGGACGCCGTACAAATGGCTTTGGCTTCCATGTTACTATCCGGTGAGTAGCATTGCAGTCTCTGGACGCACGTTAACGACAACTCGTTCTTATTAAAACCCTAGATGCTAGATACTAGAGATCTATCTCGACCTATAGTTAGTTGTCTGTGGCCCATTGTTCACCACCAATCACTAGACAGTTGTTTTTGAGTTAAAATTTATTTCTGTAATAGTTTAGGTACACACATTCATAATAATACGTAATATATTATAGCCATACATAGACATACTTGCCAAAGTTTTTCTAACTTGAGGGTTTTCAAAATTTTTTTTGCATTTATTTTTCTTATCGACTGCACCTAGTTCAGCTTTGTTTTTTGTTGCTGCAATTTACCTATAGACCACAACGCGTCATCTTTGTTGGACTGCCTTCATTACCTACTCTTTTGCCAGGGATTGTTCTTTGTCAGATTTATTTGGATTCTTAAAAACGCACTAAGTAAACTACAATTATTTGTTCACTTTGACAACTTTTCTTTATGAATCCAGCAATAGGTATTCCGTATCAATGTATGAATGTAATAAATTATCTGAAAGTTATCTTAGGCACCTATTGTTCTATATTTCTATTCATCTATCGATTTTTCTAAATGTCAATATTAACACTGATTGTTTTGTATTCAATACCTAGACATTAATTAAATGTAGTGGCAGTTGTTAGTATGTTTTTTCATATTGTTTGATCCTTATCAGTCTTAAACCTCTTATTAGTCAGAATGATGTACTAAAGTTAGTGTAGCTATTATCATTATTGCAACGTTAAAACTTGAAGTTCGACTGCTTTATTTGTTCTCTTTTTATGATTTATTTTTGATTTAGCGGTATATACCTAATATTACACTTAAACATAGTATATATGTATAACATTTAAAATTTTTTTGTCGATTAGGTACAATTTTCCGAGGTATTTTTTATAATTTATTATATAGGTAGCTACCATAGGTACTTAATCTATTACAGTACTATATACTTATGAATACAATTTTTTTTTGAATTGTTACTCGGGTTTTTGATAAAAAAAAATGTATAAGAATTTATCAATTTGAAAAAATCACAAAACATGTTTGTGTGGCATTTTTTGTTTACATATACAATGTCTTATCAATACTAATAGATAAGTGGCTTATATTGAATTGAAATATTTTATAGGTACTGTTATTAAATTTGAAATTAGGTACCTATTATGGTTAATTGTAAATGTCCATAGTGAAACTAGACAATTTTATTAGAACAGGCCAAATTATAAATATGAAAATAAATTATAATCACAAAATAAGTTTTTAATTTTAAATTCTATTAGGTCGGTATTAGGTCAGGCCATGGCCATTGGTGGTGTCACCTATGAATGTATCAACCAGAGTATCAATTTTCGTTGACTTAATTTTGTTATCACTGTTATTAAGTTTATTTAAATTTTTCAACTGTCTTATTATGTGGTTAAGGACTATGATAATATTGTGAGTGGTTTATTTATTCTTGAATAGTAGGTACCTAGGTGGCTAGGTATTAATTGATACATTTAAGTTAAAATTAAAATTATATTTTTGCTAAGATTTTAATTGCTATCGAGATTGCTATGCTCTAAAATCAATAAATCGAATTTCAGAATTAAAGGTTTCAAAATATTTTTGTTTCTAGAACTATTTGGTTTGTCCAAATACACTATAATTGAGATTTTCATCCAGCTAATCGACAGTCCTTTAAATTTTTTTTTTAATATTTGAATAATACTGTGAGTTCCGCTTAATGTGATCACAGTGGTGCATCACATTTTGATTCTATTAACCTATTGATTCCATAAAAGATATTTTTTTCTTATATTTATATATTTTTACGCAAACTTAAAATAAAATGAAAACAACATAAAAAAAATATATTTAAAATAAGGAAAAAAAATATCAATTTTATTTTTTGATTTGACTCTAGTGGCTTGTAATTTGATTTTCATAGTAACTTGGTATAACCTAGTATACCTACATCATAAAAATAAAAATTATTTTTGTTCGGTCAAAAAAATTGAAAATTGAATACAAGATCCATTGTAAGTGGAAATTAAAAAAAAATTTCAGTTAACCTATATCCATAATATTTTTTTTTTAAGTGTGAAGTTTGAATTTTGACAAAAATCATGAAAAATTGCTAACTATTTTGATGTAGAAATTCTTAAAAAATTTTCTTTTATAACTAATATCTAAAAATGTTATACAAAATTCGAGACAAAATTCCTCATAAGTTTGTCAACTTTTATTAAAAAAAAAATGCCTCCTGGAAAGTTGAATTAAATATTTATGGTTCAAATTTTTACAACTTTGGTTATTTAGGTACTTGATTTCTCATGGAGCAATTTTCGTATTTTGTTGTAATTCAAAATTGAATTACCGTAGATACTTGAAATTCACATCATATGTTTATTTTACAATTTTTCAAACTTGATAAAATTTTCAAAATATTTTGAGGTAGGTATTAACAGAAATTTTTAATATTTTTAGTTATTTTTCTATAAATGTCAATAAAATGTTATTTGTTGGGTCAAATAGTTAAAAAATTTAATGCAAGGCTACTCAAAATATTGGTACAATATCCAGTTCCAAATATTAAAAATACATAGGCAAGATTTTTTTTTTAAAGTTCAAAGTTTGACAACATTTATCAAATTGAAAATGTACAAATTATTTTACATTATTTTTAAATTTATAAAATGTTCAATTTTTATATCTAA
>NC_042495.1:102358241-102363548 GCF_005508785.2 Acyrthosiphon pisum | reverse complement strand
ATAAGATTCCATGTTACTAGTTCATATGTAACCAAAAAATCTAAAAAATAAACAAACACATTTTTTTTTTTAGCTATATCAAGTCCAAGTTTGGACTACCTACATAAGATATTGAATCAAAGAAGAATGATTTTAGTTTAGAATTATTATTCATGGGAACTTGAAATTTCTAAAGTATATTATTCTATAAAAATATGATAATATACAAATAATATTAATTCACTTACCGGCTAACAAATTAATTATAACAATACAAATATAATATAAAAAAAATTAGACTGACAAACCGTCTTCACTCTGAATCGGTTTTTGTATTCATTGGTATTATATCATTAATTCTTCCATTATAGAGATCCACTTGTAAGTTGAAACCTACTGTACAGCAAAGCGTCACCCACTTACCAGCTTTTTTCTTTTATTTATAACTTGTTCCGTTTGCTTGACTTAATGTAAGAACAATTTTTGAATATTAACTACAACAATTATACTAAACGACAGGATGTATATCGATACACCGATAAGTTTAAAAATCCAATTGAATAGTATACTTAATACCTTATACCAGCTGCAGGTCTCCTCACCAGTGGCACACACACTCAAAAATAAATAGTGGTTGCAAATTGAATTGGTTACCTCTATATTGGCTAATAGACGAATGTCTATAGCCTATAACTATTCAATAGTTTATTTTCAATACTTTTATGCATAGTAGAATTTTTATGATGTAAATATTTTGGAGCTAGGTGGTCTACCCACCCACCTACCAAAAAAATCAGGGTTTAGCAACTGCTACCCTTGAACCCTCCAATGTGCGCCACTGCTCCTAACATAATCAGTCTGAAAAACCATGAAATCAAAAATATATTTATAAAAGTGATTTAATTATCAAGTACATAAATGGTTGTATTAAAAGGTCAATTTAATATTCTTAACATACAATTTGGTATGGGTTTATCCGGGGGTTTATCTTTTATGATTCCAATAAATGGTTTATTTTATAAACCAGTGATAACATTAAGCAGAATTCACTGTATTTTATTTTATGTATAATGAGAAGGGTTTGAAACAAATATATTAGATATAGGTAGGTACCCATATTTTAATAGTTTGGGTTTTAAAAATGTAGCTCTTGTTAACGAAATATTACATTGATCAATTTATGGATACTATAGATTACAAATTTCCATTTTATTTCCAAAAATATTTTATTGCTCAGTTCCACTAATGTAGTGTAGTGAATTAATAAATTATACCCAATAGATCATATTTTATGTTATGTTATAATAATTAACAAATTTTATTAAAATAGGTAAATTCTTACTTATTTAATGTGTCTATGAAAACATTTTTGAATTTCTATTCTGTCAAAGTCATTATAAAATTATTAATTTCCTTATTTGCAAATTGTAAAACTATTTTATAGGATTATATCCTAAAAATTAAAAGTTTATTTGTACCTCGATTTGTACACAATTGTATTATTTTATTAGGTAGATGTGTTATTTGGGGGTTTGACCACAAATCACCATAAAATACTTGATAAAATATCAATTTAAACACTGGGCAATAAACAGAAACCATTTTTCTAAAATAAAAATAATGATCATTTGTGTTATTTCACTAGGTACCTACTAAAAATTAGTTATTATATTTTAGATCATGTGCTTGACCGTTTGTCATCATTAATTTCTATTTATTTCCTAAACCTCATTGTCATACAACTATATAATATAGCTAGGTAGTGATTAATTTGAGTAGAATTACTAAAACCTTGTTATTTATAAAGTTCATATTATTTTGTTTCAGACTTGGCATTTAAATTGTAGTAAGTCCAAACTTGGTAACATATAAGGTAAGTGGATGAATATTAATTATAGATAAAAAAAAAATCTAAATATTTTTGAAATGTATTTCTCCCATATTATGCTACTGATAGTAAGAGTATCTATTATACCAAAAAAGGAAAATTATCTAGCAATCCCAATATAATCATTTAGAATCGCTAATTTATTAATATAAATCTTGTTAATGTACCTATTGTATAATAGTATACCTGGCTGTTAAGTTAAATCACTACTTTGTATTAAGTATTGTAAGATTTTGATTATGCAATTTTTATTAAATAGATACCTACTATAAATTAAATTAGGTGGTAAACATAATGTTGACTATACTGTAGTTGATTTGTAGTTAAGGTTTGTTTTATCTTTATAAAAAGTTCTGTTTTATTGAATTTAATAGAATAAAATTATATTTCTATGGTGCATTATGGTGTTCAAACTACACATAACTTTGAATGTATATTTAGTTTTAAGGTAAAAATCAGAGAATCCTTTATTTTTTGTCCCTTTGAAGATTATGAAGAAATACTGGTAAGTTTTGCTTTGCTTAATATGTTAAATATAATTAATTATACTAAATATTACAAATGGTAGGTACTGGTATTGATATCTATTTCAGAATAAGATGCAATGTTATTTACGCGTGTCTTATTTGAAAGTTTTTGATTTACAAAGTAAGTAGTTATGTATAGGTTTTTTTTGCTTTTATACGCTTTCAGTTGTAGCTGGCCGTAAATCAAGATGCAAAATCTGTTAATGGTTTCAAGTTTTCAACTAAAAGGTTTGGTAAAGGAGACAAAAAATATTCATCTGTACATTTGGATTTTCATATTAAAACAAGTATTTAATAAATTTATTATTTATTTTATATTTTAAATAAAACATTTGAAAAAGTTTTCCATGAATAATATAATTTTGTGAATAAAGCATCAGTTAAGTATAAGGGTCACAAAGGACCTTATAAAGTTTAAGTTAGTTTATGTGAGAGTTAATTAAAATGTATATGAAATTAATAATTTCAATAATTCAAACTCTTATTCAAAACAGGCAACCTTGAATGGATTGTGTAATCTTCCTTGCTTACACATTTCATTCAATCGTCTTGTTAATACATTTAATTTTGTTAGTATCTAATAACAAACATTTTAAAATTATAGTTGATGCACAATTTGAAAAATAAAATAAAACTTTAGGTAACAAAAAAGTAAAATAAAATAAAAAAAATTATTCTTTAAAAAAGAAAAAAAAAATATTTTTTAATTTTTAAATTCAATAATTAAATTTTATTTAAACAATGCAATTTTTAGGAAGATCTACTTCATTATTACTTTATTCGTTTAAACTATATATTCTAGTGTTATTTAATTTTTAAATCATTTCTAGTATGTTTTGAAAAATCTTAAATTTATTGTTTCCCTATTATTTATGTACACTTACTGAGCTGATGTTTTGTTTTTATGAAGAATGTGTTTATACACTAATAATTACTATAACTATTATATTTATAGACCATTATCGTTTCATTAAGTTTTTCATTCATTTTTGTTTCATAGTAATTAAGTTTTTTAGCTATGAAGTATAATATCTATCTAAATATACAAAATTTAGTATATCCAAGTGTATTGATGAAATGATTCTCTAGTTTTTCTTTCACTGAATTAAATTATAATTTATTATAATTTATAACCATTGAGATATTATTAAAAATAAGTGTATTAACTTGTTCTAATGTGAATATGTACATTTATCAGTGAGTTAATGACATTTATGTGAAGTTATTTTTTTAAAAATTTAATAAATTAGTGTTGTGTAAAAGAAAAAAGTATTAAAGTTCAACAAAATTGAAGATTCTACAACTTTTTTTCATCATTATTAAATATTTTATATGAAATTTTGTGTTTATTATAATATAATTTTTTGTATTTTGGATCAAAATTGTCTATTGTGTAAGGTAAGTATTGGTAACCAAGGTTATTTAGCTTTTAAGAAAAATTATTCAAAACTATGTGTGATTATATGGTATTGTAATTCAAGGATTATTTATGGTCCTATTACATTCCATTATTATTCATTTTCTGGAATCCAGTATATTTTAAAAAATACTTATATATAAGTAAAGTGAGTATTGTTAACAAAAAACTATAACTGTGTATTTAATGAATGATAATTTTAGGTACATTAAAGTGCTACTTCAATTTTACATAATATATAATATGTATGTATAATTTAATATATATAATTGAATTATTAATATTCTTTAAGAATGAATTTCTTAGTATTTCAGCTCGTATTTCAGGCTTCAGTACAAGCAATGAAAAATTAAATTTCATATAATCAGGTAATAAATATATACTTTGTTTACGTTCTATATTATATAATATATGAAAATGCTTTATTAAGTTTTTCAGACTGAGTTGAATATTATATTTAATTATGTATTAACATTAATTACTGATTGTTTATTATTATTTAAAAATAATAATTATTAATTAATGTAAGTATGATTAGATACTTTGTTATATTTTTCAGTTAAGCTCATAATTAATTTCATGAAATTATGAATCCAAATACTAAAGTTTTTAATGATTATTTAAATTTCATTACTAATTTGGTTTGTTTCAAAATAATGCTATGTATCTTGATCATATTTTTAAATTATATTTTGTGTGAGCAGGTTTTGATAACAAACAAATCAAATAGATGCATATTTAATGTTTTGAGCTTTATTTATTTACTTTCTATCCGTCTTCAAAACATTAAATATTATTTTTGCATTTAGTTATTCAATAACTATTAATTTTTTTCCTATCAACAATATTTAATTTAAAATAAAGTCTTAAAGAATTAAAAACTGTTGACTACTGTTATAAGTTTTACATTTTTTTTTTATAGAAATTAAACAAGGTTGAATGAAAACATTTCATTATAATCATAATAATTGAAATAATTATACTAACTTAAGTACAATTTTATTTTTTGAATCTTAGGATTAAACTGATAAGTTTTAATAAATATGCTCACCTTTATGGAATAGCAAGATTTATTTAAAGTATTATTTATCTAAGCTGTATTTTATTTTTTGAAAGTTTGTCAACTTTATATTTTTAAATTATTCAGGTATAGATAAAAATTTAAAAAAATTATATAATTTATATTTTATCTAACATACCACAGATAATGATTGATTTTAATTAATTATGTAAACATAAAATATTTTAAGATAAAAGATATATTATAAAATGTATTTTTTGCCTATAATTAATACTTCATTAAAGTAACGGTTTTTAATAAAAAAACCAATAGCCAATTTTATTTTTAAATTTAAATTTTTAATTGCTGCTTAAGTAGAATTTACTAGTGATGGGCAACGATATCGATAATTCGATACAATATCGATATCGTGATAAATTATCGACATCGATATTGTTTTGTATTGTATGATATATCGTGATATTGAAAATAATAT
>NC_042495.1:102343525-102357455 GCF_005508785.2 Acyrthosiphon pisum | reverse complement strand
AAATTATATGTAATAATAGAAAAGCTAAATATTATAAATAAAACATAATTTATGTGAACATAATTATTTCATCCACATAATTTTACTTATTATTATGATGTTAATTGTCTTTGTTTAGAAAATTTTTGATATCCTCTTTTATCAGTTTGTCACTTTTATCCACTGTAGTTCTGTTTCTGATATATCATTCCTTTTAATGTTTCCTTGTGTTTTTTCCCAGTTTCCGCCGGAGCCTTCAGGTGCGTTGGCTGCCATCATATTACACTACAAAATCAGGGTTGACTCAGCATAAGAAGTTCAAGTGACAATTTAATCAAAATAGAATTTCATTCTATAGTTCCTACTGCTTCAAAAATTTTCCCCGGAAAAATGTATTGAACCTACTGTTAAAATCCACAAAATTATCATGTTTCATGCCAGTTCAAAATAATTGTTTAAAATAATAAATTAAAAGAATTCATTATTTTTTTTAAAATCATTCAATATTTCCTAAAACTGATTTACTCTTATACACATTTTACAATTTGATTAATTTTTTGTATATTTTAAATGTATACATATTTTTTGAATACTACTCGTATTTTTAATAATCATGTTCATAATTAAAATTATAATTAACCTTTATTCACCTGGTGATGATACCAATCTAATTATTGTATAATAGTAATTTTATTAATTTCTGTATCAATGGTTTTCAATTGATATTACATTTTGTATTATGTATTTTTTTTGATGATTAACTGTTGCGATCAATTTTTGTTAATACAATATAGACATTTTTTGCATCATATATATTTTGTATACAATATCATAATTGTCATTTATAATTTCCTTTTGTAACGCAACATATGTATTTTTCCCTCTGTGATAATTTGTTTTTTTTTTAAGTCATTGTTTTGTAAACAAATTTTACAGATATATGGAGAACGGAATAAATTCATAAGATTTATAATAAAAATGTTATTTTTTAATATGGTTTATAACATCAGGTTAAAATAGAAATATATTTATTGAGTGTGTTCAGCGTGATGTGGAACAGATGAAATAGACATGTTTATAAACTTAGGTTTTTAAAATTTAAATTGTATCAAGTAATTAGTTAAATTTTTGAAATATCTAGAGATAATCTTTTTACATAATCAGGGTGTATCATTAACAACCTGAAACTAATGGACTGAAAACCCAAACTTCTTTTTTTTAATTTGCTTAGCTTTTATTCAATTTATTATTGTGTATATTATTTTTAATACAAAGGTAACCACAGTTAACGTTTATCACCAGGTACACATTTCTTCTTGGCGCACAGAGGCAGGAAGCCTTCTGTATCAATGCATAATGTTCAGTTTGTTGATGGCCGATGGGTGTGCCCATGTGGAAAAAATTACAAGTCTAAAACAAGTCTAAGTCTGCATATGCGATTAGAATGTGGAAAAGAACCACAATTCAAATGTGACCATTGCCCATACAAAGCATACCAGAAAATAGCCTTACAGAAACATACTTATTGTAAACATCGTTGTATAGTTCAGACTGAATGACTTTATTTTATTGTATGTATATATATATATAATATTGTGTATATATATACAATTATAATATTGTCAAAAAATAAAAAATAAAAAAAATATTCTTATTATAATAATCAAATAATATAATTGTATATAGGAACATATTAACTAAATTGATAAATAATGTGGATCAATTATACATAGGAAACATGATTGTGGTTTCAATTTAAACATGAAAGATTTTAAGCAAATTCTCATACTGCTAAAATATAATATCCATTTTCTTAGTTATAAGTAAATAATATTTATTCAAAAGCCAGTTTTTCAAATTTTTTGAAATTCAATAAAATTTTATATTTTAGTTGCCACCTTAATTATATACTTTTCCACTAATCTACTACCCGATACCTATTTAGGGGGGGGGGGGTGATAGAGTGTATTATATCATATAAAATTACTTCACGGGCATAACTCTCATACTTTGTAGAGTTGTCGGATTTTGATGACTATTCTTATATCTGATAGAGAAGACTTCCTACAGCCCGCATCAATCTCTGATTTTCTAAAAATTTGTAAAAAATGTATTTTATCTTGTATTTTTCTAGACATATTATAAAGTTTGAGAATAAAATACTGAAAAACAGAGATTGATGCGGGCTGTAGAATATTTCCCTTTAGCAATTACAAAAAAATATATATAAGGTTTGGTTTATTCTATAGGGCGGTATCGTTATTCCCGCAGAGTGTAATTTTGAGGCCAAAATGGCATCGGAACCAGGCGCCTAATTATACTTAATTTTATATAATATCATTTATAAACTTCAAGTATTTATTATCCTATTTTTTTTTTTTTATATAACATAAATCCTAGCAATGATTTTTTTACCACCATATTTTGGTTTAAATTTTTGTAGATAGTAACTAATTTATGCAAGTACTTATTATTTTAAAAAATTCCAGTTTAATTTTAAAGAAATTACTAAAACTGTTTTATGCGCATGCTTAAAAATAAATGTTTATTTCATTTGATCAAGTTATTAAAACATTAATTTCTGACTAAAAATGAAGATGTTTTTTTAATACTAATTCACCAGAGAAACATTAATTAAATGTTGGTATAAGTTATATATAAATAATAAAACACAAGTCATAATAATAGACATTTTTATTTAATAGTATTTAAAGTTATAATAAGTATTTATGCTAATATCATAATCAAGACCACAGGCGTAATTAAGTTAAATTTTAGCTGCAGCAAAACTAAAAATTGTTGGAAACTGTAAAATTACCCATAAAGCATCTATTTATAAAATGGTTTGCTGTACTTGCAGTTATATATAATAATTATTTATTCATGAAGATCTTTTATCCTTTTACTAAGATACTTCCTAAGAACTTCAATATTTTTTCAAAATATATAATATTTTATTTAAATGAATCTTAAATAAATAATGTGACTAAAGATTGACATCTGTTTTCTTGGTGTTAGTCATGCATGTTACTTTTAATGTTAGGAAACTAACAAAGTACCCTCTATTATTTAAAAATGCTTTGGGCATGACAGTAAATCAAAATAATGATCACAAATATTACATCACAATATTGGATCAAAAATCAAATTTATTGTTTTATTGACCATATCATGAATAAGATAAGATATTAAGTTAATAAGGTATTTGCGTTAAAATGGTTTAAAATCCATAAATACGTGCTTTTTTAAGGTCCCCACACACTGCAGTGGTGGCGGTAGCGGTAGCGGTTACGGCAAAATGAAGTCAGATACAATTTTATTGCACTGTCATGACAACAGAATTTTACCGCCAATACTGCAGTGTGACAATCTTTACTGATATTTTGAGTTATTTTTGTGGCTTGATTGTTAAGTTAAATGTAACTTCTTATGTAATATATTGTTACCAAGGTATTAATATATAATGTTATCCAGGTATAAATTGGATTGACCTTACAGCAATAAAAAGAGAAATGTAAAGAGTGGTTTGTCACAGTATGACTAAACATGATAATTTAAAATTAAAATCATTTTAATTAGACCCTATTATATTTTTTTTTGTCATGTTTGTCAATGTAATTTATTTAAGAGTAAATTATTGAAGTTACGAGTATTAGATATAATTGAACAACCTATACAATTAAGATAAAAATGGCAATTAAATGTTTTGTTATTTTTTAAATAATTGTATATTTAATGAATACTGCATTAGTATACTACCATTATTTTTAATATATATACAGTAGAAGCCGCTTATTAGAAACACAGATTATTGATACAATCGCGTTATTGAAACAAAATGTACCAGGGCGGATCGCCCGTATATTAAGACATTTAAATCGCTTATTAGAAACAATCGGTTAATTGACACATTTCACTTTGGTCCCAAAGTGTTTCTAATAAGCAGCTTCTACTGTATATTGAAAATCATATGTTTAAATACATAATTATTATTAACAGTTATCTCCTAATAATACCTGATAAATTGTGTTTCCTTTAAACATTGAATAAATGGAATATCAATAATTAAATATACTATATATTATTATTTATACACAAATCATAGTATGATGATAATTATTAAAATCTATGACTATTACAGCAAAGATTTTTTTAATTTTAGAATATATATATATATATTTCTTTATTAAAAATTATAAAGTACATCAGTATAACAGTATAAGATTTATGCTGTACAAACCTATATATATATATATTTATTTATTTGTTATTTATACATCTATTGAGTGATTAATTAGAAATACTTTTTTTGCATAGATATGATTATTTTGACATATTTTATGAAAAGTGATAATAAAGCCAATAATTTATGCATAATGAAATACTGTGTTTAAAACTAAACGAAACTTATTTGTTTAATACCTATTGTTCTTACTTATTTTAAACAATCTATGAAGAAGTTGTTTGCAAATTTCACGATATTTATAATTTTACATCATATTGTAAATTTAAGTATATTCATAGAGCTAATAATAATGAGTATTACATATTACATTATTAATTGTCGAACTTTTAAATTATAAAATATTGTACTGATTATACTAACATAAATAAATAATAAAAGTAAGTCTTCAATTACAAAATGTATATTATAAAATAAGTATAAGTAACATATATTATGAACTGTAAAAATTATTTTTGTCTTGTTCAAAAGAAATATATATATTTTTGATGATAAAGTATATTGATAACTATAAATAAAATTTGATTAACAACACTTTCTGCATTTTGTTTTAACATTTTCTTAATAATCTAATCAATAAGAATGTTAAAATATTAGTATATAAACACTAAATAATTAATTTATCATACAAAATATTTAAAATCTTAAAATGTATAAGTATAGTCGAACGTGGTTAACTTGAAGTTATTCAAGAATTCTATCTAAGGAAAATACAATTATAAAAAATTCTAGGGACTGGGGAATAAACTCAAGGTATCGACGATTTCGAGTTAAAGAAGCTAACCAAGAGTTAACCAAGTTCGACTGTTTAAGATACTAATTTTTGTTCAAAGCAAAGGACATTCAGATCACTACAAATCATTTTAAGAGTTATAAGACAGACTTATTTGTCGATTTAAATTTATATTAATTAATTATATTTAATATATATTGTTTTTTTTTTGTTTGATCTGTAGAAGCAATTAAGCCTTACAAATGTGCTTGTGGAAAAATGTATGGTTCAAAGACGAGTTATCGACTTCATATCAGACTCGAGTGTGGCAAAGAGCCTACATTTTTATGTCCTCTTTGCCCTTTTAAAACGTATAGAAAATCTAATCTTCAAAATCACACGGGTATCAGACATGGCTATTTATTTAATTAAATAATTTTTTTTTTTATACTTGATTATTAGAATTATTCATTCTTATTATTTACTAATTTATTATTACATTTAGAAAGTATGATTATATGTTAAACCTAAATTTTTATTATTGAAAAAAAAAAAATATTGAAAGATTTTTATATGTTTGTACACAGACTAAATTAGTTTGTTGAACTTTTAAATTTATTAAATCGGTGACAAGTTATAATTTATATTTTTTAAATAAGTTACTCTTAAGTTTAGTAGTTATGATGAAATTAAATTTATAATGTAGTTTGATAATATGTCAGTTTTTATTTAAATTGTTAAAATATTACTTTTCTTGGTTGCATAAGTTAAGTATCTAAACACGTTTATTAAAACAAGCATATAAATATTTTAAAAGTAATTTTGATGAAAAAATATGTCTCCGTGACTAAGTTAAGGTTAAACCATTAAGTGTAATTTTAGCATAATTTAAGTGAATAAGAACTTGATTATTAATTTGGATATAGAGTGACAAACCAGCAGATTGTACCATGTTATTTGTTTTATTATATCTTGCTTAGAAGCTTACGGAACCTTTTCTAATAAAATGTATTTTTTAATTAAAACAACTATTCAATTATTCATCATACTCATTAAATATATTACTTATAATATATATGGGTCTGTACAAGAAAATATTGATTGAAGAAGAGCCTATCCAGTGGACCTAATGACACGATAAATCAATGTTGGTTCAATGAGCTACACTACTGCAGTTAGTTAGTGTCCTTAATCTAAACAAATTTAATGAAAACAATTTCATTTTTATATTTTGTATCAACTTATTAATATTCTCCTGTTTCTAATTATATCCTGTCATACTCTTATAGATATGTGTACTTATATTTTATTAATTGTAAATTAATTGTTAAAAAAAATTCCAATAGGAATAATATATAAAGTAATATTTTTTGATTTTTGTTTCTAGTAGTACCCTGCCTTATTTCTATCATTTTAGAACTTATTTTACTATTCATTGTAGAAATTAACTAAAATAATTAAGCAGTTTATACTTTATACCTACAGGATTAATGTTGTTTTAAAGTTTTCTGACATAAGAATGGGACAAAGTAATTTTCTATACACTAAATGAATGTGTTATCTAAAACAGGGGTGTATCCAGGAATTTTTTATAGGGGTGATCCAAATATTTTTAAAATTTAAAAAGAATACAATCAGTGGTTTGCACCTTAAGAATTTTAAATTCTGCCAGTAAATGGTGGGGGCAGGTGGTCCAGACCCGACCCCCCTGGGTATACCCCTGAATTTCAAAATGTTTTCTGATATCTTTATAGGTTATTATAGGTGATTTAGTAAAGCTTAGTAGCTGTAATGAAGATTTCCATTCAAAATGTTGCAAATATATTTTTTGTGTTACTGCCAAATAATTCATTATTTTATATTCAATACATTTTAAACTAATGAACCAGTTATCCCATTTATTCGATAGAACTTTTTTTTATAGTATAACTAATTTGCAAATTTTTTAAAGTACCTATTTACTGAATGAACTTTATATCGCACAAATATTGCACTTGTGAGAAGGATGCAATAAATTGTGAAAATGTTCTATGTAATTTATTTTAAACTATGCTTTTTATAGCAAAAGTAGTTAATACTTGATAGTCAAAACTGTCTGACTTATTAATATTTTAAAATTGTACACCGTTTAATTTTATTTAAGAATATATTTTATATTATATACTATTTTTGATGAACGTCGTCTTAGAATAGCCTAAGCATGTAGTTTAGAGTTAGGATTAATTAAAAGTTTTTTTTTTACACAAATTTTTAAATGAATTTAAAATTTGTTGTATGACACAGGATATAACTTAGAAAATTTTTTTATTTAAATTTAGGTACTTATTAAAAAATATCTACAAACTTATTAATTTAAATACAATGTTTTATGTTTCAGATTTTAAAAGCAAAGTACAATGGATAAATCTAAGAATATTATTTTTAGATATCATCAATCACTTTAATAACCTCTTAAAAATTAAACTAACATTTTATTCTATGTTTTGCTTTAAACATTCCTAATTTATGCATGGGAAATGGTTGGTGGCAGAGCTATATTTTATCTTGTGGTAAGTCTGAATATTCTGCGTAATTTGGGTTTATTTTTTACCATGGTTTATTGGGTACTTACTTGACATATTTATTTATTAATGTTTAATTTATAACACTGCTTAACGTGTACAGTCCCATGGGGCTTATTGGTGTATAATGCATTTGAGAGAAGGGTTTCTGAATAAATATAGTATAACTAATGTAATTTTATTAATAATTTTAATCTAATATGATAATTGTTTTTGTCATAGCTTCATCTACCAAATATAACAGGATGATGCTTGATCCATTGACCAAAGCACGTCTACAATACTGGACCAGTACTTCGGAAACATTCCATTCGACCCTAGCTACAGCACCTAGACAGTCTACATCATCTACACAACAGCCATTAACAACCAGCGCATCACCTGAGAATTCTGATGGCACTGCCACTGCTACTGAACCACGTTTCCCATGCCCCAAGTGCCCCCGTAGCTATCGAAATCGAAATCACCTTTACCGCCATGTGCGATACGAGTGTGACCGCATTAAACAGTATCGTTGTGGCATTTGTTTTAAAGACTTTTATAGAAGAGATAACTTGAAAACACATATCAACTATAAACATCTGAATAAGTTAAATCTTACTGCTGCCCCTCCATCCCCTGTTACTGGTGCTCCCACTAAAGAAGTTTAATATACTAAACACTTGTATCTTGTTTTCAATACTTCCAGAGTCTAAATTTACTAGAATTATTTATGCATACACATACACACAAACACACATATATACATGTATATATATGTATATTTTGTTAGTTGAATTTAGTTATTTTTGGTATCTTAAAAGTTGTTTGAAAATATGAAGTATTAAATATGATTATTTAATTGTTGAACTGGTACATGGACATTGTTCGAATTGATGTTCTCAAATAATCAGTTTATTATTTACCAGGCTTCTTGTACGTTATATATTCATATATTTTTTACCTTCATTGAACTTGACTAAATTTTATGTTAGCCTATATTTTAAAAATTTTACTAGAAATCATTTACCACCAAGATCGTAAATTATTTTTTCAATACTGTGTCGCTATTATTGTTATAAGTTTCATTATTTTGTTTTAAAAAAAGTTTATTGAACCAAAAATACAAATTCAAAATAAAGGCTTATTTATTTTATAGTTTAGTTATGGTTCTGTATAAATATTCCAGGTATAATTATTTATTAAATTTTTTCATTATTGGAATTTTATAATTTTCATATACATATATTTATACTTCTAAATATTATTATTAATTTATATATTAATTTATAATCTTGATGTGCAATACATTTTCTCACTGACTGTAGGAATATTTTATGTACAGATATTTTGTTATAAAGTATATGTTTTCAAGTCTTTAAAACAATTTACCGTTACCTAAATAAATTGATGAGTCTTACATGAGGAAATAAGTTAGCAGTTAAAATTATTACTTACATAGCATATAACGCGATCTGAAAGTGCAATAAGTCGATTGTGATAGCTCGAGATGACGTATATAATGTCAATCGTAGCAGGATAAAAAAAATGTATAAACATTAGGTACTATTTAATATTTGTTTACGTAAAGTTGTTAGTGTAGAAGATATTACAATTTATATACAGTTATAAATTATTAAAAAAACATATGTACCTACCAAAAAGGAAAAAAAATGTTTAAATATTTATCTCGTCGGGTTGGCATTTTGTTTTATTTTTGTTTTACTTTTTTTTTAAATTTTTGAAAGGGTTTTAATATTTGTTGTATAGGTACTTATTTATTTATTTATATTATTAGTTTAATTTGCAAAGGAATTTTATCCAGCATTATTTTTTAGGTGGTGGGAGGTTAGAAAATGTTTATTTAATTAGTCGTATAAGGGTAACAATGGTGCAATTAATTAATTTAAATATTTGAAGTACTTATTCAAAATATTAAAATAGCTACACACAATTAATTTTGATTTTATTAAATTATTTTTATTTTTACTTTTAATGTGGTGGGTCTAACAAATGTTAAGTACTTAAATCTCAGATCATCAATAATTATTATTTGTTTATTTATTACTTACCTATATGTAAATATATGTAACTAGACATTTTATTCGTGCATATATTTGTGTTTGTGCAATATTAAAAAAATTATTGTTACGTAATTCAACATTTACCTGATTTTTAATTCAATTAATTTGGATTATAATCTTTTGTTTTGTTTTAATTAAAATTTGTATTTTATCACGCATTAATTTGCTAAAAAAAAATATTGTAAAAGCATATTAAATAATTTTATCTAACTTTTGTGTAACACATTATAAAACCAATATAATTAATTACTAAAGTTCATAAAGTAACTTAAATCACTGTTTATTGTAATACAATTTTGTAATCAATTTATTGAGCTTGGAACTCTAATAAACAAACTATTTATGAATTATTGTGCTATCCTACTTATACTTATCCTAATACTAGTAATATTATAGTAATAATAATTATTGTCTTTTGTTATAGATTTAGTTCAATTTTACATATAATATAATATGGCAGTTCAAATAATATGTATGTAAAAATGAAATTGCTCTTGGACAAATAATGATAATTTATGAAGTATTTAATGGTATATAAAAGGCAATTAGGAATTAATGTTAAATTCAAAGGTGAAGTATTAACATTATCAATTTAATTTCTGAATATATTTTAATATTTGAGTAGGCTTGCGAAGATAAGGAAACTAAATACAAAATATAAAATACATAATTAAATAAATATGTATAAATTAATTAGTATATCCATAAGTTATGCACATTTTAAAAGTCAAACATGTATTGTTGATTTTTTATTTATAAAAAGTTATTTTAATGGTAACATAAATAAAAAAGTGCACAATTTTAAGTACTTGACTATACTTCATTCCATTTAAGAATAAATCAGATGGACAGGCCCTTATGACGATTAATGGTAAAGCTGCCTGAAAGAATTGAGAGGTCCCAATATTTTTCACGCGTTGAGGAAGTTAATTCATAAATGGAATAAAGTATAATTATATTCATTATGTCTTGCATTTTTATTTTTATGTAAAATGCCATATTCAAATTCTAAGTATCAATACATAATTTTTAGTATAAACATTTATTACTTCCAGTAGATTTGACCAGATGGCACACATATTTGTTATTTATATTATAGTTTACAAATAAATACTAATTTATATACAAATATTTAAATAATGTATTAAAATGATGGACCTTTGTGCACTCTAATTATACTTTATATATTTTGCAGGTTTTTGAGTTGTGCATGAATTGCATTTAGTAGATTATATTTGTATTTGTAGATTATGAGCTATAATAATAAATATGAATAATACATTAAATAGTCAAAGAGGGCGCTTCATAAACTGTATGTTAAATTATGCATTATTATAATAATTGTCATACACTTGCATTGATATACATTTATATTTAATATGCTTGTATTTCTGAATAAAAATATTTTAACTTTGATAAATGTATAAGACATTCAAAATATATAACTAAAGAATAAGTATAAATTTCAAATATTTCTATACAATTTTGGGAATAATTTAATTCTTGTGTAGCGCCCTCAAAGTGTCATACAGTGTTTTTGTAGAATTATTGATTTTGCACTTATTTAAGGAATTAATTATTTTTTTATCTTTAGTCTAAATATGTCTTAATAATATTATCCTAATAAAGTGCAAAATTATTGTGTGTTTTTAAGCTTACATCCATGAAGTAGTTGTCGAGTTTTTTGATTGATTGCATCGTAAGTGAATGTAAAAAAAAAATTAACCATTTACTTTTTTTTGTCTATTTAAATTTTTATATTATAATTTTATTTCAGACAACTATTGGAATTTACCCGACCCTCAACAATTGGTACGTTCAGCATGCTACCATTGTGGTAAAACATATCGTTTCAGGGCTACCCTTAATCGACATTTAAGATACGAGTGCGGTAAAGAACCAATGTTTGCTTGTCCTATGTGTCCTAAACGGTGCAGCCGTAAAAGTAATCTTCATCAACATATACGTATACGTCACAAATCTTCTGTTTCTGTTGAACCTGAATCACAGTCTGCATGAAAAAGTCAATTGTTCAATATTCTCTAGTCATCTGAATAAACATAATAGCGTGCTCAAATATTTTATATATATATATATAATATATACACGCTCTTATTAGTCTTCCCGAATCATTTTAACTATTGTATAATTTATATATATTTTTATAGAGTGTGAAAAATATGTGTGCCAAATATTAACATTATTAATAAAATGTTCTTAGTAATAACTAATAAGAATTAGATTTGTATTTTTTTAATAAAATTGTATTAAGAATAGATTTTTTAGATCATTTTGGTTTTAATCGAAAGCATTAATATAGGTACTTTTGCTAATTATTATGTTTTAAAAATTATTTTATTAAAATATTTGATCTATTTCAGATATTTTTATTAATTTGTCGACTGGAATTAGGTTTATTTTAACATTGCTAACATGCAGCTATTTCTTTTATATTCTTAGTAAAGCAGTAAATGTAGTGTTTTTGTGATATTATTTCTTCTTTATTTATTTATTTTCTGGAGCAGCTTTAATTTTATTCTAGGAATACTCTGAAAACTTTATTTTTAGAAAAAATTAAGCAATTTAGGCATTAAAAATAATGGAAAATTAAAATAAGATTAAAAGTCTTCAGATAAACATTATAGTGATAAAACCAAACTAGACTTGATTTGGTTATTAATTTTAATGATTTTTCACTTAATTCAAATTTATTATACATTTAATGATAAATCATAATATATCATTATTTATACTCTATTCCAAATAATTTTGGAAAAACTGCACAGCCTCGGAATGGTAGGAATGCTGTGATTGGCCAGTAGTCGGCAGCGTACCGATGGCAGCCAATAAAACTACACATGCACAAAGCGCAACATGTTTCCGTCGCAATTTTTTTCAACCTTATTTGAAATAAAGTACAGTGTTATGTGAATGAAGATAAATTACTGCATAATAGCTTAGCTTATGTATCCTATATTTTAGAAAGTTCCAATTGAATTAACAATTAAGAATGTTTTGTTTACTTTACGGAGTATAAAGAAAGTTATAGAAAATATTAAACGTAATTCATATTTTGATATGGAATTAGGTACCTGAGATAGTTCATTTTATGTACCTTATTAAATATATGAATGTATTTTTAAAGAAATGCATAAAAAATTAAATATAAATGCTGTTCAATGATCTATTAAAAAAAAAAAAAAAAAGAAAAACTATTTTGATTATGATTATGTGACATATAATGTGAGGATAATTATTAAATATTATTATAAATAATATAACTTTAAATTTAAAATAAGATCCACGGACTAAGTCTTAAACTAGAGTAACCTCTGGCTGTGAGTGACTGGTTTTTGACCAGTCTGGTCAGCCCACATCCATTGATAAAATTGGTTTTCGTCGTTGACTTACAACGATTGGCTACAGCCAAAAAATTGCTTTACTGTATTTATCTTAGAAAAATACAAGCTAGACGGTTGTTAGAAAAATTATGATCTAAAGAGCGCACCACTCATTGTGTGTTAACCACATCCATTGCTGCTACCACTATGCTAAGAAGCCCGCGCCAAAGGTTACTCTTATATGGGACAGATTATTGTCTTCTATGTGGTATAGCATCCCATTTAAATTTATGTCTAATAAGTTAAATGTTGTTTAACCATTATTACAATATTATGTTTATTATAATATGAATCAAACCTGCAACATCGAGCTTTTACCATATTAAAATATAAGTTTTTTATAACATTTAAAAATAATTCTTTATTAAAATATACCTCGTTTATTATATAAACATGTATGTAACAATGTGACTACACTATAAGTAGTTGTGAATGGTATCTCCTTATTTTATTTAAGAATGTATATGTAAATAATAAGCTATTAAAAAATTGATTCTCATAAATTATTGATCCTCTTGAACAATAAAAAATTTGATAGTTTAGCACAAAAATTATATTTCTCAATATAAATGATGTATAACAATATTTATATGAAACAATATAAAACAAATAAGTAATAATTTCTTATCTAAAATAGTAATTGATTTTAACAAATTAGGTATTATTTGCATATATTATATTGTTAATAAAAAACAGTATAATTTTGAGCATGAATAATAATTATTAACAAAAAATAATTATTGAAATGAGGATATTGCATACATAACTATTTATTGAGTGACCATTTATTGATAATAATTTTTGAAACAAAATTCTTAAGGGGATTGGTGGCGGTGATTTCCTGTCTTTGTCTAACACACGCGCAACATAAGAATTTAGACGTATTTTTTGTCCAACGTACCGATTGATATAGTGAAGCGATAAAAATTCTGAAAACAGATTTGAATTGTCGTCAAGTCTACTTGAGATTG
>NC_042495.1:102313421-102343475 GCF_005508785.2 Acyrthosiphon pisum | reverse complement strand
GTAGACTTGACGACAAATTCAAATCTGTTTTCAGAATTTTTATCGCTTCACTATATCAATCGGTATGTTGGACAAAAAACACTTCTAAATTCTTATGTTGCGCGTGTGTTAGACAAAGACAGGAAATCACTGCCACCAATCCCCTTAATCAATGTTATTTTAATTATAAGAAGTATAATAATTAACACAGAATTTTTGCGATATTGACATGTAATACAGTAATTATTTAGTTTATATATTTATAATTTGTTTATACTAAATATCAAAAGCCTTAGAACAATTAATTTCTAAAACTATCAAACTTTGTAAAAATAATAAAATAACAATTGATAGTTAATTTTTTTATGATATAAATTAACAGGAAAAAATGTTTAAAGTAGTGTTAGTAAGAAACAAATTAAATCAATGTTGTAGTTATTATTTCAACCTAAAGGTGAGTGACACATTTTTTTAGTTTGATTTTTCAATTTTACATAGATGTTCCATCTAACATATTATGTAAGTTTGTTTTATATTTTATATTAATATTAAAACAATATAAGTTAACGTCATTTTAACATATCTTTAATATATATTTAGTTGCCTTAAGGCTACTTTTTTACAATAATATATTCTAAATTTATTTTATGAGTAACCAATTTATGTTTAAAAGCACAATGGTATGAAAAATATTAGGAAAACTGGTTTATATTTTTTAAATTTAGTTATCGGGAAAATGATCTATTTGGAATTTTAGTATTTTTACTAAATACATTGGTAATTTATAGTATTTTGATATATTTTTTTTAAATTCAAGGAACTTGTTTATATCTAAACATAACTTGTTTACAAATCATGGTACATGATATTTTAATTTTTAAGTAGATCATTTAATAATAATTTAATATGTAACATTATCTGCATGACAACACTAAACTATAATCAATTAATTATTATATACATAATTAAAAAAAAATATTGAACTATTTAATATATTTTTTTAATATTGAAATTTTTTTCATTTGGTTTAAAGTTAATTAGTTTATATGTTGTATGGTTGTTTATACATTTGTGTTAGTATTTTATGTTTTCACTGAGATTTGCATGTTATTTAATTATTAGTAATTGTATTTTAAATACTAATATAGCAATATTTTATTCGTTCATCTAATATGTAGTTTATATTTTTAGGGACTTTTGTGAAACGGTTCTTAAATGCAGGTTTTGTAGTAAGTCCACCATCCAGTACATCATCTGTCGATCAAAAGCCATCGACATTTAAGTGTGATAAATGTACAAAAAGTTATCGTTACAAACATGGTTTATGGAGACACGTTCGTTATGAATGTGGAAAAGAACCACAATTCCAGTGTTTATTTTGTCCAAAAATGTGTAAGATTAAGACTAATCTTACACAACATATGCGTCTTAGACATTATCAACTTATGAACACTCTGTACCAATCACAGTACTATGCTTAAAATCATATTATTACATTTTATCAATTACATACCACGTGTTAAGATGTTCTAAATGTTGAAGTAAAATGTTATAAGTCGTTATTTAAAAAAATTTAAATATGAATATCTTAATGTAATATTTATATTTTTTTTTCAAAAATAATTTATTTATGTTTGTTTAATTATTAAATTAAAAATTTAATATTTATGAGTTACCAATAAAGTATATAAATAAAAACCAAACTAAACTATTAAAATCTAACACTTTGAATTACATTCTATAATAATTTTATATAATTTTGTTTGTTGATGTTGAGAAATTCTTAATATTTAATAAAAGTTAAGTCAACTTATAGAAAAAAAGAATTTCCTAATATAGAACTTGGATAGATTGTGACATGGAAATAGTTGTGTATGGAATTATTTTGTACATTAAAAAACAATTTATGTAATATAGTGTCATATCATACAGAAATATTTACAGTATGACCACATTGCTTAAATGATTCAGTGATTTTCAATTAAATTATCATGGAGTCCTATTTTCAAGTCTTAATAATACAAATTTAATAATTACGTGTTATAGTTTTATTTTAAGTTATTGATAGTTTTATAACAAGATGTGATGGAAAATAAATAATTAATTAAAAATCTAAATAGTTTACTATTATAACTAACAATTAAAATTGAAAGCTAATAATATTATACATTTAGTGAAAACATAATGAAATATATTTACAAAATACAAATTAACAATTATATTTATCACTAAATTAATTTTAAGAAATTGAAAGATATAAGCTTATTCTTTTAAATAAAATATTTCATTAAAATTCTTTAAGAATATTTGTGGCACATTTTTACTACCTACATCTTAATATTTTTTCAATTTATAATACAAATAATATAATCTATAAATAACTATATGAAAATGTTATGGTTAACTGTTATTTATTTGTTAAGTTTCATTATATTGATTAATTCTTTGTTTGTTCTAATCATGAATTAAGATATACTGGGTAGTGGATACTAGATATGATACCATATCCAGATACAGAACAGAAGGAAATAAACTGAATTGGTTAGTTGCTAAAATGTGTCATACCAACTTATCTAACTAATTTAGCCCTAGTGTATAATTTATCTACTATTTTATCAGTACTCTACCACAGAAATATCATTAACTTATATATAATAACATAGTATATTAAACATAGTATAATAACATAGTACCTAATAATATTAATGTTTCAAAATCAAAGTTATAATAAATAATAATATTTAATTAATTAATCACAATTTTTATAATTATGATTTCCAATAAACTAGTTAGTAGCGCTTGTGTTCTTGACATACAGCACCTGATTATCTTAGCATTGTTCTGATACATTTTTTACATAATAACCTGCCATGTTCAGTATCCAGTATATCTTAATTTGTGGTTGTAATCAATTGTTATAAATACACAATAGACAGTAAAATATAATTTTATCAAATAAATACAAATTTTAAACTATAAAAACAAAGTATAATAAATTATAAAATTATAAAATGGTTATTTTTATATTTTTAATAGACAATAGTTATATAGAATATATACATGACATAACAGCTATTTTAAATACGTTAGGTAAAGTAATATATTTTCAGAAAATATGTTCCTTAAACTTACAAATTGTTTATAATTAGGTGTAAATAATCAGATCATTAAAATATTGTTTGTAGAAGTATTATGTTCTATCAAATAAATATAATATATATATATATTAATGGATTGTTTTTGTTTTATTGTATTTATTTGTTCATTTGGTTTAAAATATATTTATTAATTAAATAATATTATATATCATTAATATATATTAATATTATATTATATTTGTTTATTTGCAGGACTCTTAAAAAGTGTTTAATAATTTAAATTCAAAATAATTTGCAAAAAACTGTATTTTTATAATTTTAAATTAATCATGTATTTTGATATAAATTGATACTTCAAGATACTCAAAAATAAGTTTATGGATAGAGATATTAGATACATGTGTATTTATTTATTTATATATATTTATGGGCAAAGCCCTTTACAACAATTTAACAAAGAACCATAAAAATTAAGATACCATAGAGGTTAAACATGATAATAATTCAATAATAGTAATAATAATAATAATAATAGGTAATATAAAATAGTAATAGTAAAGTAGAACAAAAAAATTTCAATATTAAAATATATTATGATAAATGGTACTCTCATTGACCAGCCGCATCATGTTGTCAATAGGATTATTTTTGCCATAATTTGTAGTGTGTGTAGGAACTAAGAATGGGACATGGTGTCGAATAGTGCAAGAAAGGACCTTGAAATTGACCAATACAAGAAGTGAGGGAGCATCAAAGCGACCATCCACTAGTTTTTTCAAAAACTCTACTTTGGTGTTAACTCTCCTGTCTGCTAATGAGACGAGACCTAATTCCTGCATAACTATAGAGAAGTCATGGGGAGGATGTTTTATTTTTAATGTAAAAGCTGCGCAAGATAGGAATCGTCTCTGAACACGTTCTAATTGACAGGAGTCCGCTAACGTATAAGGGTCCCATAGGACAGATGCATAATCTAATAAGGAACGGACCAAGGAGCAATAGATTGTTTTCAGAGAAGAATATAAATTAAACTCTTTCGAAATACGTATTACAAACACAAGCGTTTTTAAAGCTTTGCTTGCAACATAACATTTCAATATGATAGTGAATATTGAAATTATTTAAAAAATTCCTTTAAACACAAAATAGATTCAACATTTTTTTCTAGATACTAGTTATAAGATACAAGATACTGTATCTAAGACATAATTATGCTTGTATTTAAAATTGTTAAAATGTAAAATATATTTAGGACTTTTTTTTTAACCTTTTCTACGATTAATTGTGTAATTCTGTCAGCTATGGAAATAATAGGCAAATTAAAAAGCTTATTTGAATAAATTATTGATAATTTTTTGTTTAACTCTGTTAAAAATATATTTTCATTTGTATGTAGTATCTTGATTATTAATACAAAAAAAAAAAATGAAGATATACTGTATTCCCCTTAAGAGTACACCAGATGGCAAAACACTGTCCGTGCATGATTTTCTCACTACCAGCTATCAGTATCACTGCCACTATTCTCCTGCTCATCCGAATCACTGCTACCACAGCATAGATTTCCCACCAATTGATCAATGGGTCCGGCTACATACAGAAATTGTCGGGTATGCACAAACCAGTCTACTGAAGTTGAATAGATTATAGAATTATCGATTGTATGTAATATACTGTTCATCCCTCTTTATATACCATTACAAAATGGTATACAAAATATACAAAATATTATTATAACATTTGTTTTATTGTTTTGAGTTTTCAATCTTTCACGTTGAACTTAACTAGTTTCAACTAAATCAATCTAGTGATGAGGATTGAATGTTAAATTAATATATATTATACTATATATTCTTTTATTATTGTATCAATAAGGTTATTTTTAATTTTTCATATATGTTATTAGTTAATTCACACATAGCAGCGGTTCTTAAACTGTGGTCCGCGGTCCCCTAGGAAACAGCGTCACTTATCTTGGGGGTCCACCGGGGCTCTAAATAAAAATAAAATATTACGTTTTTATGAAAATGTCTACATAATAAAAATAATTATAAATGTGTTAATTTTTATGTACCTACTTATGTGATTTGTAATATAAAATATTGGTTATGATAACATGAGATATTTTGTAATAAAAGGTAAGTATTTAGAATACAATTGCTTGGGGGTCTTCGATTTCTAAAAATCTTCCATCAGGGGTCCGTGTTAACTAAAAGTTTTAGAACCGCTAATGTATGATATTAGATCCGTTGCATTTTTAGAAGGATTCACTATAATAATGGTTTACCAAAAATATAATATAGGTTCCATAAAATTATTGTAATACCATGGTTATCTGAATACATTAGAATTAGCTTTAAACAAGACATTAAGGTATAGTTAATTTTTTATATTGTGATTAGTTTAGTTATTGAAAATATTTGCTTTCTTTGTTGGAAAACACCTTACCACCATTTTTCAGGTTCATATATACTAATAAGTTGTAACTTAACAAATTAATTTTTTTAGGTAATTTTTCCAAAACAAAGAGTCATATGTGTATTAATTGTGGCAAAGCTTATGTATATTCTCATGATCTAAAACGACATCAACGCATTGAATGTGGCAATAAAGAGCCATTGTTTCAATGTCCTATGTGTCCAAAGAAATGTCGCTACAAATTTGCATTGCAATCACACATCGCCAATAGACATCGTCTGATTTTACCTTAGAAATCTGTAATTAAATTAAATTTATCTAACTCATTTTAAATAACTAATAAATTCAAATTCTTATGTTAAACCACTATTATACTTATGTGCATTTTATGTATTACATTGACTAATAAAAAAAAAAAATCTTAAATATATTCTTTTTCAATTAATAAATTATATATTTCAGTAATTTCTTTATATATTTTTTTAGAAGTATAATATGGTATTGTTGTTACTAATTGTCATCTAAAAATGTTATATAAAATGTGTTGTTTAATATGTATTTAAAAATTTAAAGTGGTATACAGGATATGTTAAAAATAATTATTTAGATCTTTATAAATGATGTTGTGTTATTATGCCTTAAGAGGATGTCAGCATACTATTTATTTTCTCTGATCTATGTGCAACATAGAAATATTTCTGATTTTTCTTATTAAATCAAGTTCGTTTTTTTTGGTTTTTGTGTTATCTTCAATTACAATTGCAGAAATTATAGTGAACAATATTTTGGAGAGTTTGACAAATTGGTTGTGTATTTTTATCTAATATTTAACTTAACCACTTAACTTAGAAAATACATTATTTTTTCTTAGAAATATATTATATTTTTATACTTTATATTCATATATAAAATTTAGTTAAAATAAACTGTCCTACCTTGATAATTATTATTTTCTATAATTTTTGTAATAGGTAATTTTATTCTAAGATTACTCAAAAGCCAAAATTATAATTGTTTTAAAATCAATTTTGTTTATGTTCTGTATGGGTCAAAGAGAAAAACATTGTGTGCCGACATCTATTGATGGCAGTGTGTAGCTAATTGTATTTTATTAAAGGTTTTTTCTTTTTACTGTTATTATAGCATTAAATAAAATTAATTTGTAGACCTGATTTTAAATTACAAAAAAAACCTAAACATGCCTATGATTTTGTTATTATTTGCAGGTTCTTGAAATTTTTTTATATTCACAGAAAAATCTACAAATGTTAATATGGGGAAATGTATAGTAGGATACTATCGGGTGATCCATTCAATGCAAGAGAGTAATCTTATTGAAAAAACTAATAATATTATTGAAAATATATTTTTTACATCTTTTTAAATTGTTTTTTTTTAATGTCAACATGCATTTTTTAATTCATTATCGAAATTGAGTTTTGGACAAGTAGGTCATGAGTTTTAAGTATAAAAAGTTTTGATGTGTGGAGTGGAGTAGTACAGAAGTACCCCACAAAATTTTGGTCCACTTCTTCGCTCTTCTAAACAATAAAAAAATATTGAAAATATAATGTAAAAAAATATTTTTAAAATGTTTATGTTTTGTGAAATAATGAGAATTATGTTAAATGGATCATTCTGCACTTATGTGTATTCATAGATAGGGTATTTTATTTTATGTATCTGAGAATGCTTATAAAATTTGGTTAATATTAAATTACGCTTTAAATTTATACAAAAATTAGTTTTTCATTTTTTCTAGTTATATGTAATTTTATTGTGTTACAGTTGCCCCATTAACAATCAATAATAAATTATTTGAATGTAAGAAATGTGGACGTATGTATATGACAAAAAATAGTTTAAAAAAGCATGTTGAAGTTATTTGTGGTAAGCCACCTCAATTCAAGTGTGATCTTTGCAACCAGAGAACATTTAAACAGAAGGGACATTATAAGCTACATTTATTGCGTGTTCATAATATCATAAACTTAAAGAACTTATAAAAAGTTTATTTATTTTTATGGTGAAACAATTATGGAGTAATAATTGTTTATATTGCAGACAGTGTATTTAATTGTAATTTCCTTGGTTATTTATGAAATACAAATTATTTATTTGGTATTAGTGTATTATTATTTTGTTAAACTATTTTATAAACTATTATAATATAAAATAACCAAATATATATGATATAAATAGCCTATTTTATAATAATATTATCACAGTTATTGTGATTTATTGTTGCATATAGTATGAAAGCAATTGACAAAAATCTATGTTTTTCTCAGTCTTACATACATATACCTTGTACAGTTGATTCTGTTTGACACAATTGAGATAATCTTACTACATATAATAGTAATAATTATAAAACTGTATAGATTATTCTATATAGATGGACATTAATTACAATGTAACCTAAGATAACAAATATAGGTAACACTTGTTATCTTAATTCTGAATTGTTTATATACCTATAAATTATATTATTTCAAGCATTATTTGTTTTGTTAATCATTTAACCCTTTGAGGAGCATGGACATATATATACGTTTTAAAATATACTGTCAAAAAGAGCATGGACGTATATATACGTTTTTACCGCGATTTTCTTTTAATTTCTTTGTTTATGTTTCATGAGCGTAAAATACCTTATATAAAGTATGTGCTGCCATCTGTGAAGTTAAATTTCAATCAATCGATTTATTTTCATGTATCAATCCTATTAAAATAGGACGTACATATACGCCTTCGCTCAAAATTTTTTTTCAAATTTTCCATTTCTAAGCCGCTCCCTGAATTGCATTTACGTATTCCAAGGCTGCTCATCAAAGGGTTAAAATATGTTTGAAAAACATTTTAAATATTGACTCGGGCTTGTTGCTATTATTTGAAATACATTTTTATGTCTGCTCATTTGGGTCAATAATATTATGTTCTAGTTTTGCTGTGTTCAAGAAAATATGTATGTCCTACTCCAAATTGTAACAGATCTTATTCAAACAAGTCAAGTGTTAAGCAGCATCTTCGATTTGAGTGTCAAAAGAAACCGCAATTCTACTGTGTCGTGTGTTTAAAACAATTTTTTCGGAAATCTAGTCTTAAGTCTCATATGGGTATAATACACAAACTTTTAGATGTATGAAACATAAGTAATGTTACTACTATGTCCAGATCATAAGATGTTCAATAATAAACCATGTGCTGAAAAAGTTGTCTTACCTATAATAAATAATATTCAATGTGTACTTAAATAGTAGAGTAAAACCAATAGTAGTTATTATTTCGAGTTGTGTTATTTGACTCCATCATATTATCAAAAAAACTTACTTTCGTAACAGTTTTTGTTTTATTTCAGAAAGGAGACATCAATGTTTAACATGTGGCCGTATGTATACGTATCACAGAGGGCTAGTGAGGCATATGACATATGAATGTGGTGTTGACTCCAAATTCCAGTGTGCCATGTGTGGACGGCCATTTAAACGAAAAGAAAATATGAAATCTCATATGATAAATATTCACAAGTTATCTTGTTAAAATGTTTTGATCTCAAAAAAATATTATTTATAACTTTTTAGGGCATGTTTTGGTATTTTATTATTTTATATCCATGGTTATATGAATTATGATGCAGTGTTTCCTAATACTTTTTTCACAAAGTATATTGTGACCCAAAATAAGATCTTTTATTATATATTACTAATAAGTAATGACAAATATGGAATCTACAAAAATAAAATGATAAATACTATAGTACCTATTATCATTACAGTATATTATGTATAGTAATATGTAATCTGGTAAATTTACCATCATTAAATTTACCTCTATAAAATTGATCTTTAATAAATAAGAAATATTACATATTGTTTAAGAATTTACCAACATTATTAAACAGTTAATAAACATTGTAGAAATATATAATAAAGAGTATGATAAAAATATAATATAAATATAATTTTTTTTTTATAGGGTCCTGGGAATAATGAGTAAATTGCACTGTATTGATTTATTCTGTGAATAAATGAATAGGTATTGTTTTTTTTTTTTTTAAATTAAGTTTAAACATTTTATTCATCATATTTGGACACTCATTTAAGTGTTCCTATCATTTAAACTTAAACTTTAACAAAAAAATAATTAAGTCTTCGAAATATTTATATTGAAATCCTATATTGTGTACATGTCTGTCTTATAATAAATCAAAAACCATTCTAATTTATACAATTTTCAGGTAAAAATATGTTTAATTTGGTAATACTTATTGGTGATAACCTGACGGCTGATATATATGAATCATTCATCATTTATAATTGAATACTGAGAAGGTATTTCTTAATACTTTCTTAAATATCAAAAAAAGGAAGAAAAATTTAACTCAAGTTAACTTTCCAATACAAATGTTTTATTTAGTTCATATTATACTCATATAGAATTTATATATTATGTGTTATTTTTGTATTGTGTTAGTAAATAATGGTATATTATTGATAGGGATATTTGTGAGAATTTTTAACTAGTTCAGAATTATAAAAAGTCAAAAAACTATATATATAAATATTATTAGAAAATAATAATCAAAACGATTGTATATTATAAACTATAATCAGAAAAAATATTAATATTTATTTTTGAAGATTTCTAAAAAAATACATTTTTGCAGATCACTAAAAAATATTTACATGAGTAAGTTTACACATAAACTAGAACAAGTTCTTAAAACCTTAAAAAGTGTATAATGATGTTATAATATTACAATTTTCAATTTAAATATCTTAATTTAGTTATGAATATTTTTAATATATAATAATTTACAGTAGCAAGAATTAGAAAATGAGTGTTGGATTTAATTTAGCGCAGTACAATCAAATTATTTCTCAGGAAATGGAAAAAATGGTATCCAAATATCGCGCCTTATTTTAGAACATACAGCTTTAATATATCTTAACACTTCAATAATCTTAATGCTAATATACCGAAATATAATCAAAATACAATGGTGCTAACACTTAACTCCTTTTACTGACTGATTGTGTAGAATAAATAAATATTTTATTTGATATCTGTAAATAATTTAAAAGTATCAAGCCACCAATATGTTTAGTTTTTAGAACTATTATGTTATTTATGTAACCAACTAAAATAAGAAACCATGACGTTAAACATACTGTTTTCTCAAATATTAAGACTACAAATCTATTAATTATTGACAATATAGTGTTATCCAAACAAATATTATTAAATCTATAATGGAAATTTATAAAATTTAAATTAGTAAAAAATGACTAAATAAAATAGTGACATTTTGTTTAAATATATATAATTCAGCAAATAATTAAAGTTCATTAAAACAAATAATTAATCTTCAGGTGTTTATTGGAAAACATCTTTTTGGTATACTTATTAAATGTTGTTCCTTTACCTCAAGTTGTATAAAAAGGGAGATTAAAATGTTATTATTAATTTGTAATACACTGTCTTTAATTTGAAAGAAATTGTAAACATCATTTCAAGTATATGTCAAAATTTCACCTTAACTTCACAATATTTTACACATTTAAATAATATTACTATTATTTATACATTTTTATTTTTATTATTTATTATTTGTGTTTGATAATAATTATTCCTATTTTATACCTAACCTTGTTAATTTTAAAATTCTATAAATGAATTGCTTTTAATTTATTTATATTTATCAAGCAAATTAAACGTAACATAAAAATAACAATGTTTCTGAATATTAAATGATTATTTTTTCATTCATGAAGACAATGATTTATCTAATTTTACAAATTAATTAAAATAATTATATTATCATGAATACTTTACGACAGGCAGAAAAAAAGTCCAGAAATATAAAAATAAATATAAATGTGAACACATGTGTACTCTACTCCTAATTAGTAATTACCATGTACCTAAGACAAAATATTATAATATATTATAATGAAAATAATAATTAATTGTTAATTGTATAAAATATAGATTGTAAATAAAATATAAATATAAATAAGAACACAATATTATGTATACATCATGATACATTGTGTTATAAGTTATAAGTCTTAGGTATATATCCATACTAAAATCTTATCTGTTATCTAAATATATTATAGTTCCGCCTGTTTTGTATTAATTTATTATATTATTTATATAGTTGTGTAATTTTTGTATACATTTTAGAATGTATATACCTAAGACTTATGTTTTTTGACTTATAACTTATAGTAGTATCTATATATCTAAGACTGTTTTTTTTTTACTTATAACTTGTAAGGTATAACACAATATATCATGACGTATACATAATTTTGTGTTCATATTTATATTTCTGGCATTTTGTCCTTTCTGTGAGCTTTTTTCCGCGATTTATATTTTACAGTTTTAAATTAATGATGACTAAATGAACGTAGTGTCGTGATTTACTTTTAGACTAACCCCTACCACCACATGTCACGAAGTCCCATCAATGGATGGTCTCTTCACTCATCCCCCCTTTGATGTAAATAATTGTAATTATCAACCTGTTTGTTACATTACCCTATTATTTTGTCTTTTCTATACTTATACTTTTATCACTTGTGCTTATTGTAAACCATTATATTACAGATTGTACAATTGTCTAGTTAAAAAAAAAAAAAAAAAAAAGAATAAAAAAAAAATTAATGATGTAGTGCTAACATTTCGTATTCAAAAATTAATAAAATATGGATTAGAAATACATTAATTAGACAATATAATATTAAACTGAATAAATGTCAAATTAAATGCTAATGACTAATTTTAACGAGATAGTATTATATACTAAGAATATAGCATAGGTATATTAAATGGTAAATTAAAAATAATTCAATTTGAAAATTATTTGTTATTATAATAAAAAAAAACCTTACTCCTTTGGTCTCCCTTTGTCTTAATCGGTGCAGGATAGTTATATTATATCATTATAAATTTGAACACATCAGCACATTCTGAAAATATTTCTGAATGGAATTAATTTATAGAACGAGTTCACTTTTATTTGCTCATGGTAAGAAAGTATTTTCAACCTATATCTAAAAATTAACTCTTAAGTTAAATTTCCATTCAATACATCATAATTTATGAAAAAAAATTTAACTATTTTAATTAGGTACACAAATGTGTAATTACAATAGTTTGATCATAAACATTTTATTTGATATCGATATTGTTATTTTATTGTGGTGATGATTATAGAAAAATAATTTTTATTATGATTGTACATTAATTATTTTTACCACTTGTATATTTTTATTTTTATTAATTTTTTTGGTGGCGGAACAGGTACAAGTTTACTTTACCTACATATTATATATATATATATATATATATATTTCATTTAAATGAGTAAATGCCTGTATTTTCATTATAATTATGTTACAGTCTTATCTATTTTATTTATTTTATTTTTCAGAGGCCAAATTTGCTGTGATGAGTCATGATGGGTTTTTTAAATGCCCTCGAGATAATTGTGGTAAGAGATATAAATACAAACCAGGATTGTACAGACATTTAAGATATGAGTGTCAGAAAACTAGACAATTTTTTTGTTACATATGTTTGAAGAGATTTTATCAAAAGGTCCATTTACAGTCACATATGGTTGCGAGACATCTCAGCTCAGATTTTAGTATTACACTGTAGTAATCACTATAAAAACATAATTTTATGATTGTTAAAAAGCTTATACCAAAATTATTATATTATTTGTTGATCATTTCTAATTTATTATTGGGATATTTTTGGGTTGTTGTGTTGGTTATATAATTGAAATATTTTTTAAATTTTTTTAAATTTATTCTTATGCCTGTTTTTTTACTTTTGCAAAGTTTAATTATAATGTTATTTTAATAGTATAAAATGTTCATGTAATTTCTAGAATAAGACGCACAATATAATATAATTTATACTTATTTATCCATACTTATTTATAATTTACATTGCCAACTTAAGGTATTTTTGATTTTTATACTCTTATTTTTAGTTTTGTAATTTTTTATGTTATGCATTTATTGTGTACCTTCATATATCTGGTTCTTTTACATCAATAACTATACATATGAATTAATTTCAGTTTAATTTACTGTAGTAGTTACATAAGAACCACTGTACGTAATATTGGTTGAACTATACCGTGTGAGTTTATTTATTAGTATTGTCATGTTTTGGATGTAGGTAGTTAATGAACAACATTTAGAGTTCTTGGTGTTTTGTTTGTGACTTGTAGTTTTTGTTTACAGCTAGTTGTCTTCATAATCCATATTTTTGTACAATTTGCGGCAAGCGGTATAAACATATGGCAAGCTTACGATCACATGTAAAATTTGAGTGTGGAAAAGAACCTCAATTCTCTTGTGCCATGTGTTCAAGAAAATTTTCAATCAAGAGTAATTGCAGGCGACATGAAGTGCTTGTTCATAACTATAGTCTTTCTTTAAATTCGACTGATTATAAGTAATTAAAAAAATAAAAACCATTGGATAAATACGATATAATATAAATAATAATTTATTTTAAATTAAATAATTTTTTTCTTCAATTCATATTTTTAATTTAAAATATAATATATGTATCTAAAAATATAACAATGCAATGTTAACATTCAAATTTGTTAGGAAATATTTTATTTGATGTTAGGAGGATTGTATACGGGACATTTAACTATCAATTTGTTTTGTGGTTGATCTAAATAGTTTGTCGATTAAATGTTATGATTTGATGAGACAGTTAAAATTGTTCATTATTTTCAATAATTCAAAGTAAATTTTATTGGTATTCTGAAAAATATATTTTTGGTGATCATATTTTTCTGTATAGAATTTATTTAAATTTGAAATACAATTTATTTATGTTAATTTTATTTTAAATATTTTGTAAGTTACATTGATTCACAGTGGTTATTTGTATTTAATTCACTCACTAATAATGTTTATTTAAAATGTTAACAATAAAAGTTATTAAATTAAAATAAATAAAATATGTTATTATGATTTTTTTTAACCATATCACACATAAATGATGGTTAGGAAAAGTTATTAATACTGAAAAAAGGAAAGCATTAAATACCTGGAGGACGGAGTAGTCGAGCAGAGTACGGCATCACTTTCGACGTGTACACTCGCTAGTTCGAATCTCGACCACGGGCCTCCTCTCTCTAGGTAGGCAACTGTCTAGAGAGTGAGGCTGCCGTCCCCCTACCGGGCATAGTAGAAACCTACGGATGCTCAATTTGAAATTCTGCCAAACCTAAAAACACACGTGTTTCAACCAACTGTTCCAACCGCTCCTCCCCCCTACAAAACAACAAAAAAAAAACAGCTAATGGTTACTGGGTTTAAGCTCAATAATAAAAAAAAAAAATTATATACCTTATTTAAAAATACTTTCCGAAGTGAAGTAAAAATGTTATTATGGTAAATGCGAAATATATGGTAAATAATAAATTAGTAGACAATACATTGTTTTTTGTATATTAAATTGAAAATGTTGCCTATATATGTGATCATAGACAAATGTTGTATGTGGTACCAGTGTGCTAATGTTCTGTTTCGTAAAGTGTAGGGCAAAAAGTAGTTCTAGATCTGTAGCGGTAACATCTTAAATAAATCCAGTATAATGTGTATAACAAATTGTAAACATAAGTATCTTATCAAAACTAGGAGCCCTATAAATATTTATCTATTTCTATCATCTCATTTCCCAAACAAAAATAATTAAGTAGCTACATTTGAAAAGCGATTATAGCTTAAAAAATTATACTTTACACCCATTAATGTAATTTGACTAATAATTTGTCTGTAATTGTGTAAAATAATATACCTGTTTATACAAATAAATTACAGAGTATTTTCAAATTGTATTTATTGTTAGTCTTTATTTTATTTTTCAAGATCATACTGTTTTCATCTATAATACAGTTGAAAAAATGTAAAATATTACAACTATAAATTTTTATATTCTTATGTACTTGAAATTCAAATATCTACATGTATATGGTAGGTACATAGATTTTATTATTTTGTAAAATTATAGAATTTATACTTTTATATTAATTTGTATTTTAATGTTATACAATCATATACATTTTTTATAGACGGAATAATAATATTAGTGTAATGTTAGATTATATAAATATGAGAATGATAGAATTAAATATACTTTTTTTGATTTAGTTAATGATCCAAATACCATAAAATAATATTTATTTTTTTTTGATCTTAGAAAATTATTTATAAAAATAGTCTTCTAATATGTCTATTTGAGATGTTTATTGAATTTTTTGTTTTATACTATTATGCTGTTAATTTTGTATACATATTTTGTATCTCAGAAGATTTATCTTCTACCTATATGAATATGATTAAGGTTATACAAAGACACATTCAATTTAGGGTTTGTTTCATTCATTCAGACTCTTTGACCGTTAGCTTCAACAGTGCTATGCTTCTAACTAACATCAATAACAAACCAATTTGTTCTGCAGTTTAACAAAATATAAATTGTCTTTTAATAGTAACAGGTGCTTGAGTACCGTCCATGTAATTTTTTTTTTTTTTTGATTGCTCATGTCACAGGTGTCCCTTTTTGTTATCGTGTTCTCAGGTAGTCTCCGATGGCGAATGGTTAACAAACAGTTGAAAGAAACAGGCTCTGATGGGCGGATCACCTGTCCAAAAAATTGTGGTAGTCACTATAAAAGTAAAAGTGGTTTGTACAATCATCTCAAATATGAGTGTGGCATCGATCCGCAGTTCAAGTGCAATTATTGTGGAAAAAGCTTTGCTCGTCATAGTAATATGCGAAGACACATGCTTGTTCACCTGCCAGGTTCTGTGAAAAAGGAGGCTGAAGATGATAATTGCAATCCTTTATGGTTTTACAACACTGACTCTCAATAATCCTAATTCAGACAAATTACTTTAAATTGTGTTATAATAGACAGGATTAATAAGTTCTGAAACATGCATTTACACACCAAAAATTATATATTTCAATACAAATAAGGCATTTTTATTTTTGGACTCAATTTATTAACTAGTTTAATCATTATTAAAATCAATGTTAAAAATATTGAAATATAAACGGACTTCAACAAAGTATTCAGTCGACAATAAAATTATTAAAATTATTAAAATTATTAAATATGCTCTGCATTGATATATAAATATTGAAAGGTGAAAAAATTTGTGTTTTTATTAATTATGTTAAAAAAAAATAGCAGAAAAATATGGAATTACAAAATATTAAAACCATTAAAAATTGTTTTTTAATTAAATAGAAATGCACAAACAATAATTTTTATTATTTATCATATATTGTTTTTGACTTAAATTAAAACATATTGTCAAGGCTTTTCAAAACAATTTCACTAATTTATTTTTCATTTAGAATTTCAATTGTTATGTCGTAATTATTACTTTTGATGTCTTTTAGTATATTACAGTTTAAAACCATTTATATACTATTTATTATTTTATCAAAAAAATACATGAACATTGTACAATAATTGATATTAAATTTATTCAAATTTAAAATTTTTCTGTTACAGATTTTTTTGTATAACTTTTTAATGATTATGTTATCAGTTTTTATGTTTAACTATTTTATTTTTCATTGTTTTGTGCAATGTCGTACTTGAATGTTATGGTATAGTTTTTTTTGTTGTTATTATTTTGAGTCATTATAAAAATTAGAAAAAAATGTATTATTGTTATTGTTTTTACTATAGATATTATTATTATTATTATTATTATTATTATTGTTAATATCCGGTTAAAATATTTTATTTATTTGTTAAATCAGTATATTATATTATTTTTCTCACCTAACTGATTGTTATCTTAATTATATTATATAAATGTTATTCATTGTTCATTTTTAATTGTTTACACTAATGTTATATAAAGTAACTCAATTATAATTATGTACTATTATATTATTTTCAAATATTTTTTAATAACAATTTTGGGTAATTTCTCATGAACATTTATGAAAGTATTTTTATTCGATAAATATTACCTAAACATTTTTCCATATTAATGATTAATTATTCAAAATTTATAAATATGAATGATATTTAATAAGTAGGAATGGTAATAGCTTTTAAATTATTCAAATGAAACTTCTTTACAGAGGGTATGAGAAAAAAACCCTCTTGGTTGGCATCACGGTTGGCCATCACGACATGTTAGATACAGGTTTGCCAGTCAGGGAAACCAGTTTTTTTTTTTTATATAATTAAAACAGACGTGTGCCATGTGACAGCTGGCCATGATACCTACCTGAAGGGTTTTTCTTTTGTACCCTCTGTAAAGAATTTTTACTTCATCAGAGCTTAATTGCAACATGCACTTTTTTTATTTTTAGTAACTTGATATTCATAGATAGTTAAATATTTTAAATTAAATTCATGTTGATAATTATATAATATATTCATTGCATTATGAACGTTGAATGGAAAGTAAACACCTGAGTAACAAATTTTTTTTAGAAAAATAATGCAATATAAATGTAAATGACAAAATGTTAGCTATGAGTAATTCACAACTAATATAAACATTTTGAGGATCTTCTCCTTTTTATTGAGTTGGCTTTAAGCTTATATTCTCTTCTTAATTTTTGAGGAAAATTTTATGAGGCTAAGAGCCACCAATCTTCTGTATTGCACCTATAAAGTATAAGCATAAGTGGCCACATTAGATGTAAAGTTATTGATATTAATATTTTATGTTATAAAGAAACTCGTGATGAACAAAACCAAATTACTGGTAAAATTTCTTTATGGGTTTTGTGAGTTGACCAACAAAAACATGAACTAAAACTTTGATAGTGTTTGGGCAAAGTTTGATGCTAGTCTTCAGACACCAAATTAGGTTGATAATCCTAACTCAATGATGATAAAGATGTAGAATATGAGCTAATATAAAGGTAGGCCAATGTGTTTTCTTTTTTGTGTGTTATGGGAACTGTGCAAATTGATTGATTGCATCAAAGGAAGAGTTTAAAATTGGATAATGATCAATGATGGCCAAGGGGCCTTATTTTGCTTGTAATTGGTGATGTGTGTGGTAGTATAATAGGAAATTGAATTTAAGAGAAACTTTTGACTTTACAATAAAGTTGGATGATCAATTTGGTTAAACCACTGATCATGACCAGAAATTCATATTAAAAATTAAGTACTCAAACATAATGAGAATAATTGTGAGGTATGTAAGCCATAAGGTACTTCAAATCTCAGAAATGTGTCTATAAAATGTTTAATCAGGCACGGATTAGTTGTTTTAGTTTTTATATTATTCTAAATTTGAAAGAAGTGAATAATGAATCCATTCGAATTGCATACGTTAACATTTTTTGAGGTTTTCCTTTGGTTTTATAAAATATATTTTTTATATGTTAATCCGTAATAGAGGTATACAATAAAATATAAATTGAAACATTGGCATAATAATTATTAAGCTGTTATAATAATTTAATATTGTTATTCCCATATACTAATATAAAAATAAAATATTTTAGTTATTTTACTGTAGTGTTTAAATTTTACACTTTTTTAGTATAAAATGTATGTAGTTAAAATTATGTTTTTGTTTTAATATAATATTGTATTATTTATTTATATTTTGAGGTAAAAACTATGTAATGTTTTCTATGATAATTTAGTTAATTGATTGTAAATCCTTAAATTATATTATATTTTTCAGGTGCTTTGTGTTTTTCATGTACAAAAAGTAACTGTAACAAAGTGTACAAATCAAGAAATGCACTGTACACTCATCAGAAATACGAATGTGGGGTAAAACCAATGTTTAGGTGCACATTATGTATGAAATCTTTTAAGCAACCAGGAAGTTATAAGTGTCATATGATATCTAAACATAAGCAACTTGTTTAGACAATATAATGTAGCAACTGGTAACTATATTTTAACACATCATGCATTAAAATTTTAAAAAGTTTGTATTTTTATTCTAAATTATAATATTAATTCATTCATTTTTATTTATAAATTATAAAAAGTATAAGTGTAAATATTTTTTATATAGTATATACCTTTACAATATAATTACCTAATGTTTTTATATTTATATTATTTCATAGTATATAAAACATAATTGTAATTTCAGCTTCATATTAATTATGTACATAATATACTGATGTATTTTATATTTTTATTCATTTGTATATTTTAAACAATGTCAAATTGCGTTATACAAATTTATTTTAGATAGTTGTAGTATACTACAGTTAAAATATAATTTTTTAGTTTTATATTATTATTTAACTTGATTTCTTGAAATACACTATTAATTAAACATTTGCTTTTGCTTACTTTTGTGACCATACATGAAGAAAATAAATTTAAATAAAAGTATGAAATAATGTGATTATTTTCTGATTTTTAGGTATAATACAAATTGTGACTAAAGCAAATATTCACCGGTGTCCAAATGAAAAGTGTGGCAGAAAATTTAAAATGCAGCGATCGTTAGGTGCTCATCTAAAATATGAATGTGGACTTGAACCTCAATTTCATTGTGTTATGTGTAATAAGAGCTTTAAACAAAAGTTCACCTATAAGACTCATATGATTAATGTACATCAAAGATCTATACTTAACTAACTTAACAGTTATTTTTAATTTTTTTTAATACTATTATACCAATAATTGCTTATTCATGGTTATTTTATCTGTATGTATCTAATATACAATGATTTTAGTTATTAAAGTTATTATACTCCGGCCTCTGAGAGAGCACTTCTGGGTGGTGACCTATACTCGTCCGTTCTCGCGCACTCCCACCACTAAACCTGCCTGAACGCTGGCCACCGTTGCTGTGAGTGAGAGATTTTACAGTAGCAAGTAAGTAGTAGAGTGGGAGACATTTTGCTACGAAACCACAGAAATGAAGAAATTCATTTGGATGCGCTAATGAGTAGCACTCTCTAGATGGCCGGAATATAATGATTAGTGTAAATAAATTTTTACTGATGGATACATCAAGAACCTTAAAAAAAATGCTTAATTTAAAATGGCTGATAAAAAAATTAAAATTAAATGAAATTTTTATTATTATTAGTTTTTATTATTTTTTATGTGTAATGTTAAGTAATAATATTGTAATAAAATATTTTTTTTAAGTATCTAATTCTATAGTTTAAATAAATCAAATCATTTCATCAAACAATTATAATAGTTTTGTAAAAGAAAAAGTTTATTTACCTTTCATTCAAAAATAAATAGTTAACAAATAAAATAAGCCGTGTACAATGCTTATATATGTATATATGTTTTTGTTTTTGTTTATGTTGTGTTCCTACTAAGTTTTTACTGTGTATACCTTATGTATTCATCACATTTTTTTATTCCTTCTGCACGTTACATGTATTCATATTATAACTTTAAAATGTACATAACTATTTGGATACTAATAGAAATTAATAATCTTAGATTATTAGGTAACTCAACTATTAAAGATTAACATCAAATTTTTGGGATTTACCATCTATTTTATCTGACTGCCTTTAAAATGTATTCTGGAATAACAGTTAATTCCATCACTTTCAACATTAGTACAATACCAAATCTTACTATCGAAACGGAGTTATCCTTTTCTTTGAGTAAACATTTATAAACTAATTACAAATAAGAAAAAAAAATATATTTCGCACATAACTTTTTAAAATTAAGCTAATTGAGTATAGAATTTATTTTATATTCCATTATTAATATGGCCGCCAGTTATATAAAAATTAGAATCAAGTACCGACATATATTTATTTATAAAACACTTTAATAATTAATAACTTATCTAATCCTTCAGTGGTGGTGACTCCTAAATTCCTTGGATATACTCCAATATAATTATGTTCTTTGGCTCCACATCCAACCAACAGTAAATTTAGTACCACAAAGATAATTTTTCTTTGAGTACCATGGTTTCCACTGATTGATCTGTTTCACTATCAGTAGGCTGATTCGCTTACTTTCTTTCTGATCTCAAATTCCATTTGCTGCCATTGTATCTTCTCACGTATCTTCTTTTACTACTTAATGCAGTGCCATTATAGAAGTTCTTACCCGTATTAGTCCTCATGCATCTGGACACTACATTATAATCTCTGGTTCTCAAGCTAACCTTTTAGCTATAGCTGACAATACCTTCCTTACCAAATGTTCCCCCATCGTTTTAAAAATCCATTCTTCACATCGGTGTCTATTTTCATCTCATTGAATTCCCAGGCATATTGATATTATTGGCAACTAAGACACTGATTCCCCCTGGCTAGCTACACTTTAACAACTATTTTATTTCAGGTATCCCAGTGCCCTTATTTTAATGAATTTTTGCCACTCAACGATAATCCACCCATTAACTTTGAAATCTTAAATGGGAACATTTTCTAAAATACTTAATTTCTGTATTTAATTTCTCTTAAAATGTCCATTCGTTCATTGGTTTACGCCTTAAAGATTAGTACATTCCAGAATCTTGTACCTCATCACTTGTTTGATTTGTGGATGAATAGTTCTATTCTCTCTTATTGCGATTATTGTCATGTAACTTTCATTATGTATTAATCTGCTCTTTTTTCAATTGAAAAAATCTTGTTTCCTCTTGCTTTCAATTTCTCTTATACAAATGCTCTTTTTTCCAACAATGTCACTCTTTAAAATTTTCTACACTTCATCCTCCATACAGATTATAATATTTGAAAAAGTATGGGTTTAGCATTTTTTTCCCTGTAAAATGGTTAGGATACAATCATTTTTGTTGAATTTTTTTAAAAAAAATACAAACTTTTCTTATATTTTTTTTAGCATACATTTTGGTCCGACAGTAAAACCTCTTATATATTTTTATGCATTAATTTTATTATTGATATTGTACTGTTATTGTAGTATAAGTTATAGTGATTAAACTGAACTCTGTATGTTTATTAAATTTATTGTAAGACGTCCATAAAAGAATAATAACCGTTTTATATATTAAAAAGATAAGCATGTAGTAAATTTAGTATTTTATTTTAATTTCTTATACTTAACAAATGTATCTAAAATTCTTACAGTTAAATATGTAAATTAGTTTTAGCATTTTTTTAGAAACAAGAAATTTACAATTTTTATATGTTTGTCTACCTAATATTTTTAATATGTCTATTATTTAATGTTAAACAAATACTGAATACATTATTTTTCTGTATAATTATAATAAAGGGGAAAACATGTGGGTATTTTAAGTTTTTTTTGTTTTTACAGTAAATTGTTTTAGTTTAAATACCACTTTATATACAAGTACAAGTCAAGCATGTGGCTATGCATATTTAATGGGATGTGTTTTAATTTAATATTAAAATATAACTTAGGAGTGGGAAGGCCGTTTACACATCTTATATATTTGATTATACTGCCGAGGGAGGCAACCAATCCAAAACACCACCCCTCTCCCTTGACTACGTGCCTGGTACAAGTAATATAAAAATATTTGGAATAAACCATAAATTTGTATTATAAACATTTAATGGTGGAAGTATTTATAAATCAACCAAACCAATATATAAATAAATAATATATAATCAAAAAATGCTTTTGTTTACAATTTTTTTTTTTGTGGTAGGGGTTGTCTGAAACCCGAAAACCTCCTTGTGTAAGTGCCTATTTAGTATACTATAATTAAAAATGAATAATGTTCATATGGATAGTGGGAGAATAATCATAATTAAATTATGTTTTAGTTAGATAAGATTTTGTATATAAAAAATTAAATATATAATCATTTTGAAAATTGTGTTACCTTTATAAATTCATAAAGTTAAATATTTAACATTATCTCTGCTTAAGTTAGTTTTGCTTTTAATATGTTCTTCAAAAGTGTAAGGATTGCATTTGTTAATATTCTTAATAATTCATAAAACAATTTTTATTTAAAACTTTATATTCTTTAATTAATGTATTATTTTTTTTGTTTTATTTTTATTTTAGATATTCCCAAGGTTATTTATAAATGTCCAAATGCTGGCTGTAATCGGTCATATAAAACAAAACCAGGAATATATACTCATTTAAAGGATGAATGTGGTGTAGAACCTAAATTTCGATGTAAGCATTGTTTGAAAGCATTCAAACGAAAATGGTCATTCCAATCTCATATACTACATGTGCACAGATCACTAATTGCGTTTAACAAAGAAATGGTTTGCAATGAAGAGACACCAATGATCTTTGGCTCTTAAGACGATTCAAAACACACATAATTAAGATAATTTACATTGTTAGACATTTTCATAGTTTGTTAAAATATAAATGTATTTCTTTATGAATTGACTTTTCAAGTCTTATAGTTGGTTTTAATGGAACTAGATAAGTACATAATTAAACTATTTTTAAATTTTCCGTGTTTTAAATATTTAATGTATGTGTAAAAGGCTATAAAACAGATCAATATTGTAACAAAATTATGTTTCACTAGATGTATCTTCTACCTACAATCATAATGTTTTAAACAATTGTTATAGTATAAAATCTAATTTGTCTTTTAAATGTAATTTTTTTGTTGATAAATATATAATTTTATATTAGTATATTAGTTAGATTATTGAAAGTAGAGGTTGATTTAAATGAACTAGTAAAATGTACAAGTTATCCATGTACAATTAAATCAATAAATTAAATACATATTTTTGATTATATTTTAACAGTGTATACTTGCTTCCCAATATGTTGTATTTTATTTTAATTATTTGCATGTATTTTAAATTAATTATATTTGTATTCATATACACCATACAAATTAAGTGTACTATGTTTAATATAGATACTAGATAGTTAACCTATACTTAGTTGAACTATTATGAAATCATATTATATTAATTGTCTTACCTCATCAACTTATAGAATATATAAATGCATTTTTAGATGATGAAGATGTATTTTTCTGTACCAACAAATGTGGCCGAAAATATAAGTCAAAAACAGCGTTGTATACTCATCTTAAATATGAATGTGGAGTAGACCCACAATTTCACTGTCAAGTGTGTCATAAAAGTTATAAGCATAAATGTACGTTTAAAGTTCATATGATTCGAGATCATGGGATTGTGTTGTAATAATATTGCAATTATACAAAACCAGGGTTGGGCAAGTTACTCAATTTATTTGTGGAAACCTTTTAATTTGTAACAAGCTACAAGTTACAAGCGAAATTAAAAATGAATAACTTGTTACAACTTACAAAAAGAACAGAGTTACATTACTTAGTTACACGTAACTATGATTTGCCCAATCCTGCACACAACATAACTTAAAATTTGTATTTAGTAAAATTCATATAATTCTATGTATTTTAATTTTAACACAATTATAAGTAATTACTTATGAAAAGTAATTTAGATACTATACTCTGTTCAACATGAGATGATGACTCGGCCGCGACCAGTTTTCATCAGGCGGTGGTCAGAAATATGGTAAGACGCCGTCCCCACTATGGCGACGCGTCTGGCGCTGGCACGGAACAAAGCCATGCCCATGCGCACAACTCGGCCGCCTGGCCATCTTCTCATTTTGAACAGAGTATAGTTGGAATATATTATTAGGTACCTACTTTAATTTATTATTTGTCTTTTGGGACTAGTCCAATGTCTGATCTACCAACAAACGGCTATCTACAATGAAGCATTATAGGTAGAACGTGCAATCTACTGATAACTGATATTTACATTATATGTAATAGTACTTTAATGATATTAATATGATATCTGTTTAATAATTAATTAATTGCACTACAACAACAAAACATAATTATGAATGATGTAAATTGTATTGAGTATTACAACCTTTTAATTAAGAATGGTCATAAAAGTATCATTTCTTGTAAAAGAATATTGATTGCAATTAATGTAGTGGATAATTACATGAAATGATAAGGACCAGTAATAAAAATATTTGGGCAACACTTTTAAAAAAATGTGACAGGTACTAAAAAATGATGCCAGACAAATAATTCACGCTGGAAATCCAATTTTTACTTGCAATGTTATAGTATTTTTGCTCTAATGAAAATAATAAGACTTGTCTGGTATTGGGCTAACTAATAAATGAATGGTGTAGCAATTGTTTAACTTAATAAAAATTTTAATATTTGATGATTTTTTATCAGATTTAAAGATAAACTTAATAAGTAACATTTTAGTAAAGATGTGACTATTTTGAATATCATTTATAAAAAGTTAGTCGGTAGATCACACGTTCAACTATAAATTTGTCGGTAGATAACACATTGCACCAATCCCTACATGCCTCGGTGGCTAACTTCTGTGCATGACCATGGCTTTGTTCGCAAGCACTGGCCTTGCTCGTCAATTTGGTGGGGGAAGCATTTGATAATGCATCTATCACGGACGAAAACTGGTCGCCGCCAAGGTACACTTTTATTCTGAATAAAGTATTAACATAGTAAAATTATGATATTTTATGGTTGTAAAATTAGTAGTGCTAATCAAAAATCAGTAATTATTCAAATATTACCCAATATTGTCAAACTCCTATGTGACTGAACACATTGTACTGAAACAATTTTTTCTTATTTATATTTGTTGAAATTATACCTAGACTATTCTTGTTTTAATTTAAATAATTTTGATTTACTCAAAATATTTTTTTTTGTTCTGTGTTACCTACCTAAAAATATTAGGTGCCCATTTTTAGGGGTAATTTATGTAAATATTTAATCGTTGAATTATTTATATCTATAGGAAAAGACTTTTAATTGGAAAATTATACTAATGCCTTGAACCTAATCTAATGCAATTGTGGTAAAGGAAAGACAATTGAATCATATGCCAAATTCACAATTAATTAGGGAGAAACAGAAGAAACATTTTCAGTAGAAAACTACATAATATTTTAGTAAATATGTGGTACCTACAGTAGTAAGACACTCTATATGTACTTATTAGCTAAATATTATATTGCACTTTATGAATAACATTCATTGTGTCCTTCAATTACTTTTGAATAATTGTGTAGACTGCATTAACTTATTATAAAATTAGGTAGCTTAAAAGTGAAACTAAAATATCAATATATATTGTGTATGAGCTAATCATAGTTTACCTTTATTCATAACCAGGTTAGTTTGGGCGTACTACTCAGAATTTTATATCAATTCATTTAAAATGTATTGAAACTAATTTAATTTTATATTATGAACAACAGTTTATATTTATAGTTGTTTAGAACATAGATTTAAATTTTTTTATTATTTTTAATATTTAAAATATCTGTATAGTTTTAACTTTATAAAGTTATCACAATCAGTACTATTTTTTGTTTATTATAAATTAGTTTACTTTTGCATATGAATTTTTAGTTGTAATAATATTTACTTAAACAAAATTTTGGATATTGATCATTCAACATGTATTTCAGGATGGTTTGAGTTACTTGCCTATTTATATTAATATTTATAAATTAATTAACTGGATTCTACATTCATTTTATTTAATCAGAGGTTGATAATGTTACCTATTACATGATTTATAAGCAATGTCTGAGGAATAAATCAATTATTGTTCTTCAGCAAAGTATTTTTATAACATTATTACTATTTTATTTAAAACATTTCATTGAATTACTTTTAGTTTTTTTTCTTATAAATAATTCCTTGGAATTAACATAATGTATATGTATATTATATCACAAGATTAGTGATAACCTGAATTATAATTGTTTGGTTGGAAATTATCAAAATGTAATTTAATTAAAAAGCTATATTTGAAAAAAAGTAAAAATTTTTATTTTTTTTTTAATTTTCCTTTTTCCTGCTTCGGCAGCTTGTCTATTAATGATCAATATGGAAGCTTATCTAAGAGAAGATACACTTTTATATTAATAAATAAATACATTTTATAGTTTTATTTTAATTTATATTGGTTTTTATTTTGTGTCATATAATAATTATATTTTAAAAGAAAAAATTAATTTAAGTTATGTTTATTGTTTAAAAAAAAAAAAAAAACAGTTTCCCTTATTACAATGTTTTGTATTAAATTTGGGAAAAGTCCATAATTCATAATTGTATATAATGTATTCATGCCAAGAGTAATATTTCATATCCTTATGAAAGCTTAAGGTTATGTGGCTTATAATTTATATTGTTTTAGTATGTGTTTATAGATTTTAATTGGATTTTTAATTTAATTCAAGTACCTAATTCATATTTTATATTTTATTCTTTAGATGGTTGGGTTATAGAAACCGATGTCTTGGGTTGTTTATTCTACTGTCCAAAAATGTGTGGTCGTAAATATAAATCAAAAAGAGCTGTAAAACTACATATGAAGTACGAGTGTGGGGTCAAACCTCAATTTCAATGTAATATTTGTGGTAAAAACTTTAAGCAACCAATTCACCATAAAAGTCATATGCTTGCTATTCATAAGATTATTGCAATAAATAAATATAAATAATTCTATAGAAAAAATAAAATAAATACATACATAATTTTAATTTATTTAGTATAAATTAATATAAATTATTATTTTGTTTAAATATATGTTTTATATATTGAACCTTACATAATATGTACTAATTGAAAAATGTTTAATTGTTCATAAAATTAATGTGATAACTAATATTTAGTAAATAAAACAGTGTTTAAAAAGGTATGCAAACCATTCTATGTTTTTATATAATTACATTCATTTCTAAAAACAATATTTTCAGTAAAAAAAATATATTTAAATGATAATTATTTTCAATTACTAAATATATAATTATGCTTAGTCATGTCCCGTGTTCATATAAAAAGTGTATATGTATTGAGTATATTATATATAAACATTGTATGAATAGTTACACTTAAGTATAATTGTCTATTGTTGTTGCATTACCAAACTAATAGATTAAAAGTTATATCCAGATATTATCTTTTATTTTTACCCCAAACATTTTTATAAATAAAACTTATAATTAATATTAATTAAAATAATCAGTAGACATAAAACACTTTAAATTGCGTAATATCACTGAACACTTAAGGGGATTCAATAACATATGCATGACATAGTATTTTAAATGTGTTTTTTTCCAAACATACCAATTGATCTAATGAAGCGATGATAATTCTAAAAACAGATTTGAATTTGTGGTCAAGTCTACTTGAAATCGACTTTCCTACATTTTTGATTTTTTGATTTTAACTTCTCAGAAAATTGAAATACAACAATTTTTAAATATTCTTTTTAATATGAAATTTTTAGGAATTTGGGGGATAATATTAAAAATCTGGTAAAGTCAATTTCAAGTAGACTTGATGACAAATTCAAATCTGTTTTTAGAATTCTTATCTCTTCATTAGATAAATTGGTCTAAAATACTATGTCACCCGTGTGCTAGACCAAAACAGAAAATCACCACAGTATCGAATCCTTTAAAAAATAATAGGTTCAACATCAGAAAATACAATTAAAACTTACGTCCTGATATTTCATTTAATATAACAGTGCACAGTTTTTAATTTATTTTATTCAGACACTATAAATAAGTATAAAACATTGTTGGGAGGAAAATGTTTGGGAGAGAAGAGAAATGTCGTAGATTCACCAAATTTGTTAAATTATAAAAATACCCATGTTACCAGTTCATATTGTTATGATATTTATAATTTTTAGATAAATGTAGCCTGCTCAGAATTATTTATCTTAACAATATTTATATTAAGGTAACCTGGTTAGGATAGGTTAGGTTTTATAATATGTAGAAGATTAATTTTGCTTGGGCTTACATCAATTAACGATTTATTTATTTTAATACTTTAAATGTTTTTAATCTACTAAAAAGTTATATAAAATTCTTTCAGATTATAATTTATTAAATTGTCTAAGATGTGGACGTAAGTATAAGCACAAGTCTACTTTAAAAGCACATTTAAGATATGAATGTGGTGTGGCACCGAAGTTTCAGTGCAGTATATGCAATAAAATGTTTAAACATAAATCACATTTAAAAAATCATGTAATATCAGTTCACAAAATTTTTATTTGAAGAAAAAGAACAAAAAAAATCTACTCATGTATTTGTTAACTATGTTAAAAGGGAATGAGCGCAAAGTGGTCTATATGCTGCATCAAAAGATTAATGGGCATAATTAGGGGGTATTTTTACATTATCATGAAACATACAATTATCAATGCTAATATTATATAATATAGGTAGTCATTTAGTATACAATTAAAAGAACAAAGGAAGGCCAGTGTTGCATTAAAATATTTTTATATCTCATTAGCTTTTATTAGTTTAAAAATAATATTGGATAGACCACTGTTGCGCTTAACTCCACTTAGTATTATTTTATTTCTTCGATATATCTTATATTTAATGTTAAAGTTAATCTAGTTTGATAATTAGCGAATACTATGTAACTGATATATTTATTATAATAAAGTAATAAGAGTATAATTGATAATTATTTGAATTGAGTTTTTATTTATTTTGATGGGGTTTTTTTTGTTTTGAAGTAAGTATTTG
>NC_042495.1:102271462-102313371 GCF_005508785.2 Acyrthosiphon pisum | reverse complement strand
TAAATAGTTAAATTTAAATAGTTATATATTTAATTTAGTTTACTTAATTGTTGTACCTATTCATTCAAAATACTGTATAGTTCGATTAAATTGTTGGAAAATTATTTTATATCTTGCAATATAAACAGAAAATTAAGAACCACATTGATTACAATTTATTTATTTTAATATTTTTAGTTAGAAATATGTTCTTAATGTGAATGAAATCAAACCTGTTATAATTTGTTTACCTAACCTATTGTAATAAGAAATTAAAATATATGTTATGTCAAAAATGAATTAATTTTATGACTTTTATAAAATCTATAAATTATATAGTTAACTGTGAAAATCAAAATTGCAGTAATGCATATTTTATTCATTAGTATAACTTAATTGTAAGGTTACTTAACCTAATCTAACCTATGAAACTAAGTAATGGAAGATTTAATTAAAAATACCTATTTAATTACATTTGTCAACAAAAATTATGTATAAGTATTTTTGTTTCTATTGTGAAAAGACATAATAAAAATGAGTTAATTTTAATAGATCTGGTGCATAACACTCAATAAGTGCTTATAAATAAAATATAAATTTTTATTCTATGTGTTTATAGTTTAGAAATACGCATATATTATAATTGTTCAAGTAAATATACATAAAATATATAAAAGAATTATGCACAGTTGCTAAAAATATAAATTTTACTGCCACAATATTTGATATTTAGGTGTCATGTAGTGGCGTGCGATCAAGGCAAGTGAGGTCAGCACCACATACCCGCTTAATAAGGAAGAAAAATGATCTGTAATGGTGATTTGTAATGTAAATTGGCAATATTTCATGTTATAATATAGATTTTTTATTTTAGATGTAATATACTCTATTATATGTATTATTATACTAAAAATTAGAAACAATAAACTATTTTGTTATTTAGGTATGCAATATATTGACAGGACTTCGAATACCTGGCTCGTATTATTACAGTAAGCATGGCTGGGTGGGGTGTTCATAGTTTTATGCAGCAGTTGAAACTGCTGCATTGAATGATTATAAATACATTTAGAAACAGATTTTCTGATACTGAAAGTTTTTTAAGGACAAATACACAATATTATTATAATGTTATTAGGGAACGTGGTTGTATGTTAATGTTATATGTTAAAACATCCGTAATTACGTTCATACTTCGCGGGGTCTGCAATCCACCACAGGATAATAATATATAATTCATTCAAAATTGTCAATTATTATTAGTGTTCTTGAATTTTAAATAATTCTATGACCTTGATTTTGGTACAAGGATGTATTTAAAAAATATTGATTTGATTAAGTAGGTTTGTGTTGGTTATTTCTAAATAAAATACTATACATTAAACTTAAATTTATTTAATTTTAGTTAGAAAAAAAAATAGTTATTGATAAATGATAATAATATATTTATTTGTATTATTATAAAAAGCTTGATACTAATGTTTAATTCAGATTACAAATCTTCAGAAAAAACTGATAAATTACTTTACCAAAGTATCATCTAGTAGACTTGATTTTGAATTTGAAGATAGAACTACTTACAACTTTTGATATACTTATTCTGCCCCCAGAAAATCAGAAAACTTGGTAGAACATCATTGTAAAAACTAATACATTTTTCTTTTGGCTCAGAATCAAAAACTGATTAACTCATAATCACTGAGCCCCATTGAAAATATTTTAAGTGCACATTATTACTCTTCATAAATATTATAATTATTTATGTTTTTGCACTATGTAATGTACTCTCAAGCTTAATGGTATATCATTAAAAATGTTTGCTTATTTTTATTAAGGTGTTTTATATAAACAAATTTATGGAGATTTAGTAAAATTGTTCAAAATTAGTTTTTAGCTATACATGATAAACCAAACTGTTTTATAATTTTTGCACATTCGAGGTTTTCCCACACCCAACATTATACCATAATACAGTTAAAATTTAATTCTTGTTATGCTAGTATTGTGCTTATATATTAAATTCAATATAGTGGTAGTCTACCATCTACATAATAAACAGCGACTAGAGACACAATATGTATGTAGGATGTTATTCTCTATAACTAGGTATGGATTTTTAGTATCTTAAACTTGGTAATCAGTTTATTGATGGCCTATTGGTTATTCAAATTCTACATTTTTGTAATATTTTATTATATTTAGATTTTTTTTGGAAAATATAATTTTTATTATTTCTGTTGATTCTTGTTCAATATTAGTAAGTTACCGTTATGTAGTCTTCACAATCAAGAGGACGCTACCCATGTGTTTGTTGCCTCCGTCCTACAAACGTACGACATAGCATATTATTGTTCACTAGTTTCAATAGTGTACTGTTAGTATTGATATTAGAGTGAACCAACTTAGTATCAAAGTTATAGGTAAGAATATTATCCTACTATAACATTTTTAAGGTGTCGGCGATATTTTTGATAATTTAATTTTCAAGCAAGTTATGGGTATGTGAAATATTACAAATTGAAAATGCTCGCTTGAAAATAAAATACTGAAGTCGATGTTTTAAGCTTAGATAAAGTTCTTGCCTAAAAGTTTGATAGTATGACAATTCACTCTAATATCAAAACTATTGGCTTAGTGTTGAAACTGATGAACAAAAATTTGGTATGTCATATGTGTGTAAGACAGAGACAACAATTTAACTTTTTCTGTAAAAAAAAGTAAAAGATCTTTCAGGAAAAATGGTAGTATATTTAGACTAATATTATTTTGTAATAAATAATAAACATATTATGTTATTATATTTTGGTTATTTTTCACATTATTTAAAATATAGTTTTTCCATTGTTATTCCAACTTAACGTACATTTTTAAATTAATTGTGCATTGGATACATTTGCCAGTGGCCATTAATAAATATAAAATTTGAAAGCGAACTTAATTTTAGTAATTAAAATAAATGATTTGTTTTTTTTTTTGAATAAATACTATTAATTACTACTATCAATTCAATAGAATTTATACTAAAATTGTATTTTATATAAAATAAATATTTGTGCTTTATAATATTATTTAACCTGATTTATTTTTATTATAATTTTAGCATGTGCACGTTTTTCTTGCTAAGTATTAATAAAAACATTATAATATAAAATGTTTGCTGGTAAATTAGTATAGGTATATAATATAATATATACATATATTAAGTCTGGACTCATTAAATTTGTTTGCAGGTAAATATACGTGCCCAAACTATAACTGTGATCGAGAATATGTTCACCGCCCTTCCTTATTAAAACATTTAAAATTTGAATGTGGCGTTAGCCCAAAGTTTCACTGTCAAATTTGCAACAAGTTCTTCAAACAGCCAATCAGCTATAAAATGCACATGGGCAATAAACATAGCAAAATTAGTTTTAATTTATAAAGCTGAAAATGTATTAATGTATATTAGCACCTAACCTTTGAATTTTGATGTTAATCATTTGTCTCATTTGCCTCTAGTTCCTAATATATACAATAAATGTAAATAATTTAAAGATAATGTATATGATTGTAAAAATATATAATTATTAAATAAATGTTGAAATATTTTTTTTCTTACCAAAATATAAATATATGTACAATTTTGTATATTCTCTAGAAATCTGCATGAAAAATACTTGATTTAAAATAAATTAATTAATTAGATTGATATATTTGCATTTTCTATATAATTTATAATCAGTTTTCTAAAAACTCTATAATATAATTTTGTTTACTCTTTAAACAGTTTTTATTACATTAAAATATAATTAAAAGGTATATTTTTGTTAATGTATAGGTATGATTTCTATTGGTTATGATCTAAACAAAAATAGTTTAATTATTCATGTCTACTATTTAAAAATATGTCTTGTTAGTTTAGATTTAGATTAATAATGATATTCTAGATTTTTTTATTTTGGAAAAATTGTATGTACTGGGGTTACTAAATTAATCCAGATACTATTATTAAAATAAATTTTTAACTTATTAAAAGATATTGAAAAAATCTTAAAAAACTGAAAAATAATAGAAAAGTAAAGCTTGATGTTCACAAGTTCTGTCCAAGTTTTGCTAAAATTTGTCATACATATATAATAATTTTTCATTTTTTGATTTCATTATTTTAAGTATAAATACCACCCCTTATTTACAAACACTTGTGCTATATTAATTATAGTATACATTTTTTCAAATTTCATTCATATTTCTTAATACTGAAAAAAAAAATTGATAAAAATTATTTGGAAAATTTCAAATTAGCCAATTTGTATAACTGATTATAAGAACAATTTTGATGGTAAAAGCATTTATCTAAGTCAAGTAGTTGATTTTTTAAAATATCAATATTTTTTTTGAGTAAATTTTTCTAAAATGTAATAACTTTTCAAAATATTATTTTTGGGAATTTCCTGACGTGAGTATATTTCTTAAATTAGTTAGTATTCTTATAACTTTAACAATTTTTATGATATGTTTAACTAGAATCAAATTTTTTTTGTTGTCAGAACTTTCTGTTTCAACCTGTATATTTGAACTTAAGCTTTTATTTCAACCACTGTTCAGATGGGGACGGGGTAAGATCTTTTTAACCACTACTATCAAATGCACATATAACCACTTAAGATCACTAATCAAATGATCGCCGCACTCAATAACATAAAAAAAAACCTTTAAGAGGACGTCAAACCCGCATATGTTGTCTCGTGTTTATAATATAGCAACATACCAAAATCTATGTGCGCGGGACAACTTTACTCTCTCTGTATTTATAGTAGAATTACCAAAATTCTACAACACATAGAGAAGAAGTTTATCTGTGTTGTACTGTTTTCATTTTTTGTTAGCACTAACCAATAATTTTTTATAATTGTATGAAAAGAACAGAAAAAACCTACTGTTCTCAAATTGAAAACTTTAAATGTATTTATGTTGTTCAGGTTATAAAAACACTACTACCTAGTTACAGTTCATCCCTATATAGAGAGGGAGTAAAATTGTCCCGTTCAAAACAGTTTTTAATATGTTGTTCATTTGTACAACACATGCGGGTGTGACATCCTCTTAATATGATTTATAAATTTACTTTATTATACTATATTACACCTATGACACTATAAAATATTTAATAGTAGTCACTAGTCTTTCTCTTTTTCCTAGAATATAAGAGAGGAATTATAATTTAAAACTGTTTTGTTTATTTTTTCCAAATTAAACGTATTAACGATTATTTTAGTATATTATACAACACACCGTTAACATTTATTGTTATTAACACCATTTATTGCCCATATAATCATGCTCATATGCACTTAAAAACATAGTTGAGCTTATGGTTCGCACGCTTGCTGATCTTGAAATTTATACCATTATTGAATGTCATCTAGGTAGTACCAAACAAGTAAACAAGTAATTCTGGTAAATTGTTCTTTATCTTGACACTAATGAAAACTATGTCCTTAAATTTTCAGCAATGAACTTAAATTTCTCTTACCCTATGTCCTAGCTAGTGCGGGCGAGTGCGTGCGTTTTATATACTGTCCATGCTGTTCTGCACGCAATGCGTTGCCCGCATGCGGCGAAATACAAGCTATATTGTTTTTCCCCGCATGCGTGCAAACCAGCTAGGACATAGCGTTAAGGTTTTTTAGGTGACAAGATTCAGTCCTCAGACTTATAATCATATAACTAAATGATTGTGTTTAGTGTTTGTAATTATTAATATCTTCTAGGAGTATTTTCATTGAAACTGTAAGTAATTTGAAAAGGTACCATGGTACATTTTTACAATCCATCAAAAATAACAATAAAATTAAAATCCCTTATTTAATAGCATTACTGAATAAACTAATTTTGTATGATAATTATAATTATAATTTATTATAATAAACTTATGTTGAAAATATTAACATTTTTACAATTATTATAAGTAAAGGCTTTGTCAAACAGAAAGTGTTTTTTTCACGTCGTGTGATTTTGTAATTTGTTACAACGCAGTGTTATTCACACCGACGACGAGCCGACGAGCCATTTATCGCTTTAATGCGCGTGAATGACGCATTCTGTTTGACAGAGCTTTTAATTTAACTATCTTGTAAGTACTTTGCTTTTAGTAAGTAGAGCATTGCCAATAACTCTTGACTTAAATTTTTAAATCTTTTTTTTTTACTTTTTACTTTTTACTTTTAATTTTTCAACTATACATTATATTAAATAAATATATAATAAATAGATATATGTATATGTATTTGTATATAATAAATATTATATAAATACATATACATATATATATTTATATATATTTGTATATACATTTTAGGTGACAATAGAATGGTTCGACAACCTGACAGTTACTATCACTGTCCAAATGGGTGTGGACGTAAGTATAAGTATAGCCAAGGGTTGTATACCCACCGCAAGTATGAGTGTGGAGTAATTCCAATGTTCCAGTGCACTACTTGTAGAAAATCATTTAAGCAACCAATTAGTTACAAGCTCCACATGAAAAACATGCATAACATATTATTATCTCCCAACATTCTTGAATGATGTATGTAATGTTTACATTATGAACTTTTTTATTTTATTTAAATTGAATGAATTTTGAATACAAAAGTTAATCATATATAATAAATGATAATCACTTTAGGTTTATGACTTACATAATAATTAACATTTTAGGAAAAACAATTAATTGATCACAATAATTGTATAAATATACAAAAACACATGCATGGTGATCCATTACCGGTACACTTAAGTTTCTAAGTAAACTATTGTGATTTTGAAAAAAAAAATTACATAATATTGTTTGGATTATTTAAATATAGTTTTGCAAAAAACTTTATTTTCTTTTTATTATTTTTATGTCCGTGATCTCTGAATATTTTATACTTTTAAAAATGAAAACCCATATGACGTGAAATACCTAATGTTTCATATTCTGAAGTAAAATACTAGTTTTCTAAAAATGTTGGTGTATTATAACGAATAATTTTTCATGTTGTTAATAGCATATTAAGTTTAGCTAAGTGCTGTAACCACACGTATGTATCATAATATCACTTTACTCCTTTTATGTAAACTTTCAATTTGTATAGATAAAAAACCATTCATTTTATATATTCCTATACATCAACATGTTTACAAAAGTATTTGCTTGTTCTGAATATAGAATTAGAGATATCAATTAAAATACTAAAATACGTAACTCAAATCAGTAGGTATATCAAAAAAGTATTAAAAATAGGAATTTTTGTTATATAGAAGTTAAAACCATGTACAAAAATTAAAAAATAAAAGTGATAAAGAAAGTTATTATTATAGGTTTATGGATTATTGTTTAGGTAATTATAATGTAATTAAAATTGTATTGCTGTTTATACATTTATTATTGTAAAGTTAAACTGTACTTAATTTGTTTGTATTAATTATACTATTTTAACATGTTTAAGTGAACAAATAACTATCAGAAGTTTTGGTCAAATCTAAAAAATACGATTATTTTATTATATCAGGTGTGTTCTATATTTTTAAATTTGGTGTCAGCTAACCGGCTTGTCAGCTTAAGAAGTTCACTAATAAATAATGAATCTGTTGCTAAATTAACTGTGTATTTATTTGTCTAAAACTTATTTTTCTAACAGGACGAACGAGTGCTCTTTTTTCAGAAGACAATAAAGATGACATATTTTGCCCAAATAAATGTGGTCGGAAGTATAAACATAGAGGTAGTGTTGCAAGGCATTTGAAGTTTGAATGTGGTGTAAAACCAAAATTTCAATGCACGATTTGTAGTAAATATTTTAAGCAACGCATTAACTTTAAAATACACATGATACGTATACATAGCTATATTATGTAGTTTATATTGTTTATACCAAATTTATGTTTTTAATTAATAGTTATCTCGGCGTTATAGATTTTTTTCATATTGTCAGGCCAGATAGAAGATATTTAACTAAAAATTTAAATTGTGTGTTTATATAAAAAAAATAATTGGGTAAAAGTATTTCTATAATGGATTGAAAATATAGTTAAAATAATATAAGTTACCAAAATATTTTCATTTATAATTGTATTTAATAGTTGATTAAATATTTTAATATTTAATTGCAAAAATATTAGTTTATATTGTTTGGAGTCTTAATTTTATTAAAATATAGAACCTATTATTTTATTTTTTGTTTTACATGTGATTTTTTTTTTATATCAATCGTCCATTTGTTTTATTAATATATTAATATTAAACACTAGTGTAAAGATTTATTTAGTATTACTCAATGAATAAACAATTGTTAAGTGAATATAAAATAAATGGTAAAGGGTAAAATGGTAAAATATAAAAATTTATACTTCGAGTGTATAAAAGTAGTAGTATTTTAAAATAATGGTTATGGTAATACTTTTGGTCTGCTGATAATCATAGGCGCAACTAGGGTTAAAATTCTGTGGGGCTACAGCCCATCTAATAATACTATTAATTCAAAATACTCCATAGAGAACTTATATGTAAATTAAGAAGGGATATTTTTTTGGGAGGGGCTAAATCGACATCAGAGGGGGCTAAGCCCACCTAGTCCTGTCTAGTTGTGCCCGCTGCTGATGATTTGTGATTTTCAATTTTTAAAAAAAATAATTATCTAGATAAAACATTAAAATGCTAACAGAGGTTTTTGCTTGTATCCTTCCAACGAGGCTAAATCATAAATTATTATTGTTATAGAGTTTATCTGTTATATTATATGTGCCATATCAGTAATATATTATAATATTATACTGTCTGAATGATATGAATTAAAATATTTTGTTATATTTCTCAAATTGTATATTGTATATTCTTTTTAATTTAATAATATTATATTTTAAATAATAAAAATATTTTTTAAACAACTATTTACCAGTTGGTTTTACGTATTATATTATAGTTATTATAATTAACTATTGACAAACTTGAAAATTCCATTTTAGTGCAGTCGAGCCTAACTTTCTTTTTATTATTGAAATTCAAAAGTATAATTGAAGTCTGTTACATGTATGTCTAGTCATCCATGTATCATCAACAGTACTTAATATTATATTGTTTGTTAAAAATATATTTCAAATTTAATATAAATATTATAAGTTAATTATTTATTAAACATAAATGTTAGCTAACCAGCCAGCTATTTATTACTGATATTCGTCATTGGTATGAGAGATTTGATAAAATGAATATAAATTGATAAATGGACAAATATTCACATTTTTTAATGTTTATAGCACTTTATTGTCTGTATTATGGTTAGTAATTTCAGCCATTACATTTTATTATTATCAAGCTGTTCTGATGTGTAATATCTTATAAATTATGATAATAATTTAATATTGGCTTACCCCAATTATACTTCAACAAAACATTGAGAATATAATGTTTTATTGGTGGTGAGTGGTGACATTGTGTGTGTGGAGCTAGAAGGTTAGAGAAAAAATCATAGTTCAAATTTGCATTTGATACAAAGTTAGTGTTTTGTTATTTGTTGACATTAGTACAGGATGATGGGACATTATTAATAATATTAATATTACCATTAATTTTAATTTGATGATAATTTACTGCATTAATAAAAATAGATCCATTATCAATATTTGGATTATACTATGTTGAACATTTTTAAATTTCCACAGAAACTAAAGATTTTTTATCTTAGATTTACAGTAATGAAAATACGAGTAACTTTTACATAGGTTGAAACTTGTCTATAAAATCTAAATTCTTTAAAAATGTAAAATATTAGGTGTGTGGATGCTTGGTGGTGAATGCATGAATTTCATAAAACATTTAAGTGGCTTAGTATGTAATATTATAGAAACAAATGTGTTAATATATTTATCATCATTGTTTTGCTCCTGAGAATTCAAGGAATTCATAACAGGTCATGCTTATTACTTCATTAGAGTATTAATATTAAATTATTTTTAATTTTGAATTAACTAAAACTGTATTAACATTTTGTTTTAGATCAGAAATCAATTTTTTTTTGCCCTAAAGGATGTGGAAGAAGATACAAACAAAAATGCACATTAAACCGTCATCTGAAATTTGAATGTGGCATTCAGCCAATGTTTAAGTGTAGCATGTGTGGAAAATGTTTTCGACATACATTTACTCTAAAATTTCATTTAGCAGATGTACATATGATTATTTAGTTAAAGTGAATTAATACGTAAATATTTTATTAACGTAAGTTTGTTTTACGTATTAATCAATATACATATATATATATATATATATATATATATTTATATAATAGTATATTAAGTCATGTATATAGTATATACATATACATATATATAAATTACCCTCATATATTATTTACTATTATGATATTTATGTTTATAAGTTATGAAATATGATGTTAAATTCACAATTAATAGTACTTCTGAGATTAATATTTTTATTCTAAAATTCGTAATATGTTTGATAATAAAGTATTTTTTTTTAAATAATAATAAAAAATACTAAAACAGGGTTTGATTAATAAGGTGATGGTAGTATAAAGTATAAACCATAACCATTAATCAACAACATTTTGACATGTCACTATTTGAAGCTTTACTATCATTTTTGTTTCTACTCAAAATACAATAATAATTTTAAAGAAAAATTTAAAGTTTCAAAAAAAGAGAAAGCTTTTTATTGTTTTTTATAGGAACATTTTATGAATACGTTAATGAAAAAAACATTTTGAATAAATACTGTAAGTTTATTTTTATTACAAAGTAATGTATATATTATATTATATAGTGTGTATAATTTATAATATACATCTACATAACATAACTTTTAATAAAATGCTGAACAATTTTTAGTTAATTTAAACACAGATGGTCTTAACATTCAATACTTATATATAAACACTCCAAAAATTGTATTGTACTAACTACTATAATTACAGTTTAACTATTTTGTGTTAGATCGTATTATGTCATATATTTAGTATTTGTAAGTTTTATTTTTATAATTATTAATAATAATTGCAGTGGATATTTTAAATTAAGCATATTATTCAGAAGTGTCTGCTATATAAGTATACGTATTACACACATACATACATTACATGATTCTAATTTATAAAATGGACATAATTTAAATTTTAAATATCTACCTATATTAAAATCTTCTATGATAAATAATATTGTATATTATTATTATATAATTTTTTGTAATCTGATGTTTTATAAATTAAAAAAATTAAAACGTTTTATTTTTGGTTGTAATTAGTTATTTATTTTGTGTATGTTAAAGTGCTTTCCTAATACACGCATGTTGATCCAATATAAACTAATACATCAAAACAAATTTTAGATAAATATTATTAATAATAATATTACATTTTTTTTGATATAAAATGTATATAATTAATTTGAATAGCAATAAAGAAAATTATAACATAACTGCACATCTAAAATAATGATTAGGTATTATTATACAATATAGTCTGAAATCAGTTCTTGAGTTTTTTATTACATTTCATAATGTTAAGGTCTTAAAATCTGGTTTATGGGTAAAACCGTACTAAATATTTTATGCTTGAAATTATTTTCAAATTTTTGATAATTATTTTTTAAATTTAAATTTTCTTTTTTTGTTCTTGTATTTTCTGTTATAGTATATTTTATATAAACATTATGTTAATATGTATTAATTTTTTTAGCTCAATGGTATAATTGCAATGAACAACCACCAACTCCTAAACATTTGCAACTCGGTCCTTTTTGTTTCGTTTGTGTACGATGCTACAGAAAGTACAAATATGTGAGGAATTTAAAAAAGCATCAAAGATACCAGTGTGGTGTACCACCACAGTTCCAGTGTAAAATTTGTAGCAACTTTTTCACACAAAAGTCAAGTTTAAGGGGTCATATGCGAACTGTACATCGGATTTTGTGTTGATGTTGATTATTGATTTGTTAGTTCCTTTATTTTTATATGTATTAGTTATTTTAGTCATTATTTATGATATTTGAAAAATGTTTGTCTAAACTAGCGGTTCCCAAGCTGTGTATACAATGGCAAGGGAAGCTTTTTCCAGGGACACCAAAGCTCATAAGAAATTAATTTTTGACGTTTTAAATTAAATCTTAAGAAAATGAGAGTCAGGATGTTTGGCTTAAGCTGCAATTCAAATTTAATATGTCACCCACTTCAACAAAAGACATGACCTTAGATTCAAAATTAAAAAATTGCAATAGTTTTTGAAAGCTTTTGGGGCCGGGGGGGGGGGGGTTGAATTTCTATGCAAAAATTAATAAGTAATAACCACGTACTCGTTAAGTTTTAAAAATACTAAAAATACATAGGCACTATTATTTTTTATATGCATATTAAGTTAAAATTCATCAAAATCCTGAAAATGTGCAAATTATTTTTCAGTTAAGATGACAAAACATATCTGCTGAGAATCATTTTTCATATTTATCATTCAATTCAAATATTATAACACATTCATTACAATTACATGCTCAAAAACTCCTGTACAGTAGAGTGGTATCCACTTCTTCAACTATTTTATTTATGTTTCTTGTGGTATTCACAGCAGGGACCATACCTAAATTTAATTCTAAAGGAAATCTCCAGAAAAAGTTTGGAAATCGCTGGTCTAAAAGCAATAAACATATTAGTTGTATGTTATATACATTATATAATAAATATTATTGATTTATCTACAGTTTTATAATTTATGTTGTGCCAACAGTGTCTTAAGAACATTGTTTAGTGAAAAAGTCTAAAATGTTCAAAACATGTGTTATAACTACGGTTATCTACTCAGGTTGGAACACAAATCTTATCGCGTGACTAGAAGGTGTATTGACAAACTAACATCGTTAGTTGTACGTTCCCCTACTGTAACATTGAAGTATATGTACCATTGTGTACCGTTGTACAAGTACATATTTTAAATTGTCCCTTATGAAATATACATCAATAAGAAAAATCCAGCTGTATGTAATAATACTGTTATTATAATATTCAAACTGCACAACAATCAAAATGTATGCAATTTGGTAGTGCTCATAATTTTATCTAACGATAGATCAATATTAGATTCTTGCTATTTGTAAAAATTTAAAAAACTAATAATTAATAACTAGATAAAAAAAAATATAATTTGATTTGGGATCCTTGCAGGTTGTATAGCAATAGAAGCTTACTTAATAGTTAATATGTGGGGAACATACAGCTAGCGCTGTACACAAAACAGGGTTGTTGTTTATTATGGGTCGATATATTATATTATTATGGGTCTGTTTATTATGGGGGTGTTCCAACCTGAGTAGATAACTGTGGTTATAACTTATAAAAATAAAATTGTTAACTAAAAAGTCTTAATACTTAATATATATAATATATATAATTTATATAGTATACCACCATGATACTCAACTCAAGTTTAAAAATAAAATTATATTTGTAAAGTTTTTTAGTTATCAAGGGATCAATGGATATTAATAGTGTATACTTAAAAAATTTTGAAAGGAATTATATTTGTTAAATCTCTTAAATATTTCCTGGCTGATATCTTATTTTCTAAAATAAAATATTGTATCTTATTCCTATAAAATTAATTATTAAATAATAATTAAATAATTAATCAAAATCTAGATAAATATTATTACTTACATGAAAATATTGTGATTTTATAACCTTGCATACATTTTTTAATTTTAATTTTGTCTAATTATCATATTTCAAGCTTATTTAATTGTATCATATTATGTGTTGTTCTTGAGTAATTTGTATGATATAATAATTGGCTATTTTATCAATTTTTGAGGGAAAGCTATGTTTGTAATATTAATGTCAAATATAAAAAGAGTGAATCCAATAATTATAGTATGGAATTTTTTTTAATGAAACTATTATGTATATTTGTTGAAAATGAATCGTATTCTAACTCTAGAATTTTAAATTATATGTAATATATATATATATATATCTTAATGTGTTTTGTAAAGTTTTAATAGTATTTATAATTTATTGTTGAACATTTTATATTCAATATTTATAATAATATAATATTCTATTATAATATAACCTAAAGTTTGGTTATCGCATAAGTGCTTATTATTTTTTTAGTAATCGAATGAGCTTTAACTTTATTGAAATTTTAGTTTATTTTATTTCATTATAATGTGAAAGATATGTTTTTCAAAACTTATTGTGATTAATATACAGTTCTAGGTAGAATAAGACGGTGTTGTAAACCAAACAATCGATGTGAATTCATTTGCGGTTGTGGTCGCATATACAAGTATCGCAGAAATTTGACCCGACATAAGAAATATGAATGTGGTGTAAGTCCTCAGTTCCAATGTGAAGTATGCTACAAGCAGTTCAAATATAAAAATGAGCTCAAAGCTCATATGGGATTTGTACATAAATTTGTAACTGAAATGGGACCTTAATCAAATTTATATAATCATAAAAATAATTTGTATATATTTGCATTTATGTCATATTATATTTAAAGTATTTATAATATTTTAGTTGAATTAAGAATGAATTGTATTATTTTATAATGAAGGTTTATTTTTATTTATTTCTGTGAATAATTTTTTTGTCATTAGGATTTGAACCCCCCTCCCCTCCCCTTTGGTTAGCCATTTAAACTAATTCATAGTATTTTAGTTACAAACAAAAATTCATTTTATTTTAAATTAATGTTCAAAAGTTTGGAAGTTTGAATACAATATTTTGTATTAAAAGTTTGAATAGTTTGAGGAAAATATTGTTATGTTAAATTTTAAATTTAAGTTTGTAAAAACTCTAGTTTGACTCATTCCTAAATTCAAGGTAGTTTAAATTTGTCAATGATCTCAGTATTTTCTATAAGTTTCATGAAAAGTTTAGAGAAGTTTATAAGATTTTAAGAAAATGTAATCAATGCTCTGAAATGGTGTTTGAATTATATATTTATATGATTAAATATTATTTACAAATTTTATATTATAACACTCTTGTAACAATTGTGTGTTAAGGTGGATAAAGAAACCTCTTGATTCTATCATACACATTTTTTTTTATTAATATTAGTACTTTAATTAATTAATATTTTTTTAATGTTTTCATGCAAATATTTACTATTTTTTCTTCAATTTCTATGATACATTAACAATGTAAATGCATATGTATATATTATATATCATATAATTTATTTTACATTGTATCTATTTGTATTTAGAAAAGTTTGTTTCTTTTAATTTGTTATTAATTTTAAATGTAATCTTTTAATAACCTGTTAATATTTTATCTGAATATTGAATAATATTTTTAAATTTGAATTTGTTAATAGATTTTTTTATTATTTCAATTACTTATATCACTAAAAAAGTATAGAAGTAATGTGTGTTTCTTAAAGTTAGTAAAATGTAATAAATAATGTATTGTTATTATTTGTATATATATAAAATTGAGTGAAAGTAATGGACAATGACAATATTGTAGTATCAATTCTATGATTACAGTATATATTAAACTTTGTTAGGAACAGCCTTTGATATTTTTATGTTTCATATTCTTTATAATTTCATTAGTGGTAGGTACTTAGCATTTCAGCATAAGTAACAACTCAAATTTATGTAAATTAACTGGTTATATAATTCAGTCCATTGAAAGTGACCCTATTTATGTCAAAATAACAAAAACTTTTCTTAAGTCTTGTAGTTGAGTATTTTATATTTGTATATATGTATATTTATATATTATATGGTTGGTTACACAAAAAAAGGAGAAATATAGACAACTATTATATTTATTGCCAGATAAATTTGCATGGCAGCAGCAGTGCTTTTCAGTAAGTATAGCTCAAACTAGTCGCAGTGTGTTTCGGCCGTGCCACATCAGATTGTTTGTCATAAAATTATAAAATCTCTTATTTTTGTAATATACTTACTGTATACTTACTTTTGAATTAATAATGTAATATTTGTTTTAAAATGTTTTATTACAATTGTTGTTTAGTTGATAACATTCAAATTCTTCAACAAAGAACTCTTGGCTTTTCTTTACCGCGCATCATTTCCAATCTATCTGGAAATGACTGTCCAACTCAAAGACTGTAAACTTTATGAAAAAATTATAATAATTTACTTAATTAAATATGAATTGTTTTGTAATACATTTTTATGTAAATACTAATTAATATTTAACTATTGGCTTGGGGTTTGAAATTATGAATTATTAATATTATGCTATAGATTTTTAATTTTTGGTTTTATTAAATACTAGCTGATCCCGTGCACTCCGTAGCGCGTAAAAAAATATAACTCTTAAAATATTGTGATTACTCATGCTTGTCTCTGGTGTGCCCAAATGGGGACTAATAACAAATAAATACTAATTTCTACTAAATATTTCTCCTGTGACCAATAGCAACCATTAATAAACGAAAATTTCAATCGTAAATCTCATAATCCCCGTTTGAGTCCCTACCGGTGGCGTCCTGACACGAATATAATTGGCGATACGTTCTTCTTCTCGACGAAAAGAATGTATTGAAAAAAAAATAAATTGAATCAGTCTAATATCTCTTGAGAAAAATGGTCACGATTATTCCGCCACTTAATTTTATTATATAGATAATGTATTTACATGTTTTTTTTTTTTTTAGGAAACTTCAAGAGATTTACATGTGATCGCTGTAATCGAATATATAAATATCAAACCTCTCTGTCAAGACATGTTAAATATGAGTGTGGTGTAAGTCCACAGTTCCGATGTCAATTGTGTAATAAACAGTTTAAATATAAAAACGAAGTTAAAACTCATTTAATATGTGTGCATAAATTTGTACCACCCAGAAAAGGTTTTTGATAAAATGCATATTATTATTACAAAAATAATTTTTATTATATTTCATTTATAATTAAAATCTAAAAATATTTCTTAAAGTTATGCATGAAACAAAAATTATAATTATTTACCTACTACGATTTTTTTATATACATGTTTGTAAATGCTTTATTTACTTAGCACAAATAATACTTAAAGTAGTGTACCTATTGTTTATAAATGTAATACATGGTTGGTTTTTTGATGAGTTTATTCATTGATGACTCAGAGAATTTTTTTAAGTGTGAGAAACTACAGAGAAACGTTGTTATGTTAGAAAATTTGTTGTCCGAATGTAGATTTACATTGAATCATTTTTTATAATATAATTTAACATCCATTCAAATGATTATTAAAAACATTCAAAACATACCACTATCTTGTAAAAATCTAAGGTAAACAAAGCCATTTGAGATTTGTATTTTGACTAAACATGTTTTATTATTAGAATTTCAATTTTTCTAAATTGTTATAGATTATATTGGTCAAATATTAATTATCTTACTTCAGATTTAATGATCTTAATCAGCAATTGCCAACTGGTGGTCCAGGGTAAAAATTTGGTGGTCCACAAAAAAATTTGAACATAATTTGTAAAGTTGTGAGTTTATAATCTCAATATACAAAAGTAGTATATAATGTCGCTGTATGTAGATTCAGTATACAATAAATAAGAATAAACGCCTAATAATATTGTCATTATATTATCGGGTGTTATAAAATAAATAGACCTAATTTTCAACGATGGTGGGTTATTATTGTCATTGTAGGTATGTGTAAAATGCATGTAAATAATATTTTAACGTTTAAATATAACCAAATAAACCTCTTATTAATGGGTATTCCTTGAAAACGTTGATAATCACTAATGATTCGAATCCATTCTACATTTTAACTATTATTTTTATTGAAATATTTAGTCGTTCGCTGATCAGTAGTAGGCAATGTCGTAACTGTAATATCATGTTAATAATGTGCGCCGCTCTTTTTTTTTTGCAAGGTACAAAAGGTTGGCAACAGCTGATTTTATGATTTAATTTTTCAGTTAATAATAAAATAAAATAAGTATAGTTAAAATGAAATTGCAATAAAACTTAAAGTAATGAAGTGCACAAAACAAAAATTCTCTTATTTATATAATTTTAATTTTAGTTCCTATTCATCACACCATTATAAGTTAAATAGTTATGAATCTAAACTTAAGATTATAAACTTTTTAATACACACATATCATTAAACTAATTTTTTGTAGGTAATACTTTTGAAATATTCAAACTGATTAGAACTATAAATCTAGCTAGTTTACAGAAAAATGTTTGTTTTAAAATGTTTTTGAAAATTATTTTTTTTAACAAACTGATGCCTAATGGTAACATACACAACAGTTTAATAAACATAAACAAAAAATGAAGTTGGGAGTAAGTGTTCATCACTACTACTGCTAGATACAAGTCAATAACTAAAAGTTATGATTTGACCAGTGAGAGAAAGATAGGCTTACAGAGGTACAAACTTATTTAGGAATATAAAGTTATCGGCAATTTACTCTATCATACATTAATTATAACTGTAATAGAATATATCATTTAGTTTGCCAGAAACAGCTTTGTATTTATCAACAATTGTTTAACCTATGGAGTGTGTGAGAAATATAAACATATTTATTTTGTCAGTAAGGAGTTATAATTATTTTTGCATATTCTATAGTTTTTTTATTTAATAAATAAGAAAAAATTATACATTTCCTTTGTAAAATATTTATTTTTGACACATTATAAAAATGCTATTTAGAAAATAAGTGTGTTCTTGTTTATTCTAAATTTATTTTATGTATTTGCTTTTGTCTGCAATAATACCGATAAGTCTGTATTTAATAGTGTCACTCCACATTTTATTCAGTGAACTTATTTCATTTTTAGATATTTTTTTTATTACATTTTTCAATTTTTATAGTATAATTTTTTTTTATCCGACTGTCTCCTTAGCTCTCTCTAGTACTCCAGCAGTACTTTAATGATCAGGTGACCTATATATAGGTTTCAAACCTTACATGATTAATATGCCAGTGTTGTTAACATTCCTTTTGTGTATTAATACGTTAAATTCCTCGTTCCTTTAGTATAAATAGGAATTCGTTCAGTTCCTCGTTCATTTATTATTAAAAGGAACTCATTCTTTTCCCCATTCCTCATGGTTCATGAGTTATCAATTATCATCATAATCACTAATCAGAACACCAAGTCATATGTGAATACAAACTGGTAGTTTCTTCTATTATTTTTATAGATTAAAAACATAGTAAGTAAACCAAATTTTTCTCCCCAAATGTTTTTTAAACATTTTAACATTTCTGAGAAGAACAAAAGAATTATAATATTTACGTTACTATTCCTTTAAAAAATAAAGGAATTAATTCCTTCATTTGTTCCTTTAAAAAGGAATCAATTCCAGGAATCACTCCTTAACAACACTGCAATATGGTTATATAAAAATTGGAGGAATACATATACATACCCTAATTAGAAGAGAACAATTGTTTTGTATTAGATTTTTAATAACTATAAATATAACATTATAAAACATTTAATTATTGATTTGCTTCTAATTTCTTAGTATTATATTTTTAATTTTCCACAATATAAAATGTATTTTATATATTTTTTTCTATAGAACACCGCAAGAAATTTTCATGTAATCTATGTTATCGAAAATATAAACATCAAAGCACATTATCAAGACATATTAAATATGAGTGTGGTACAATATCTCAATTCACTTGTCCAATTTGTTCAAAACAATGTCGACGTAGAGATGTACTAAAATTACATACAGCTAATATTCATAAAATTATTATTTAGATTTTGTTGAAGAGAACTGATATTTAAATTGAATATTATATTTTGTAATTAATTATTTGTCTACACATTTTTATTTTAATGTATTGTTTTTAATTTAATGAGAAAATTAAAATTGTTATCCAACTTACAAGCTTGCATGTGTAGATACTTTTAAGGATTATATTATGTATTTAGTTTTTAATTTTATGAGATATGCTTATTGTTAAAATATAATTAATTTTTAATTGTAACATAGATTTATTTGATTAATTCAATTCTTTTGTATTTTGTTGTTGTTGATTTTAGCTTCTTTCCTAATAAACAACGAAGGTAAAATTTCTAAATCATATATATGCCCTAAATGTGGCAAGAAGTATAAACATCAACCTAGTCTGTGCAATCATAGAAGGTACGAATGTGGGGTCTTACCACAATTCAGGTGTAGAATGTGCAACCGCTTGTTCAGCAGAAGTCACCGACTCCGTACACATATTATGATATCACATAATAAAGCCTACTATCATACTACAAATTAAATTTAACCGTCTGGAATATAAATCAGTATGTGTTGTATTTTTTTTTTTTATAACTTAAATTAAAGTTTAGCTTGCATATTGTGTATTATTTATATGAGATATTTTAAACATAGTTTATAAGTATTAATTCCAACATTGATTTATAAAAATGTGTAAGTTATGTTGAAAAAAAAACATAATGATTCTTCAAGTTTAATCAATATGTGTTTTATTGATTTTTATAAGTCAAAAACAATAATAAACTAAAGGTCATATTATTTCATTGTATTTTTATGTTTTTAGTTTTGATCATTAATACTATATTTCAGGTTTATAGTTGTATTATGAATAATTAATGATGAAAAATGACTAAGTTAATAATTTATTAAACTAATATGATTTTTTTTTTTTCACTTAGTAATAAAATAAAAATAATAATACTCATCAAATCTTATATCATCACCGACCCAAATATAAAGAACAAATTTGCTCTGTTTAGGTTGAAATCAATGCTTCATTTTTGTAGCTTATTTAAAATACAAAATCATAAAATATGCAAAACAACAACAGTATTATTTGGTTCAGTAGAACATGAATCAAATTTATGTCCAGGTCAGCATTAAATTGGATAAATAGAAAAAAATATGCGATTTCATATACATCTGAGCCCTATTTATGAACAAAACATGGTAGATAAGGCAGTAATTAGCTGAAGTAACAATGTTTGTTTTTTGTGGAACAATATTGTGTCACTTTTATGACAGATGTTGATATAGTAAAAATGTAAATGCAGTACAATTTATTTTATACATGTCTTCGTATGTTAACAGAGTTTGGTTTTAGTTAATATTTTTATTTTTTATGTTTCTACATTTCTTTTAGACCTGATATTTCGCCCTTTCTGAAACCATAAATACTTAATATTAAAATGCCTTTCTCGACATAAAGGAAGAATAAATATATAAATATTTTTTGTATTTGAATTATAAATATTAAACACTTAAACATAATTTAAGATAAGGTTTTTTTGTATTTTAAAAGATCGTTAAAAGCTTTATTTTAGTTTAAATTACTTATAGTTTATTTGGCTTTTACTTTTCAAATGTTAATTATTAGTTTTTTATTGTTACATACATACGCTTGTCTTTGTAAAACAATTTTTTTCTGATTCATTACATACCTTAGTTATTAGTGGTTAATGTATAGAACTTTTTATACAAATAAATAAATAACTACATTATTTTGTGTTTATAGGTACTATTTGTGATTGCTATACTTGCCCTCAATGTGGTAAAGTTTACAAATATCAAAGTAGTCTGAGCTTGCACTTGAAATTTAGGTGTGGCGTTGAACCAAAATTTAAATGTCAAGATTGTATGAAAAGATTTGCTTTAAAACATCATTGGAGAAGACATATGATTTCAGTACATAATATTTTGTTATAAAAATGTCAAGTTTGTTTTTTGATAACGAGACCAAAGTTATATTAGCTAAATATTTTACACACCTGACTGAACATCATAGTTTATTTTTCATCAATTGTTGTATGTAATATTTTATTTTATTGAAAGAAGTATTATCTAAAAGTAAGGAGTGAAATTGAATCATAAACAACTGCTATCAAATCAGTAACCATTTTAAAATCAGGGACTCCAAACTTCATTAGAACCCTTATTAGACATTTTAATACCAAAACCAAAATACAAACTGATATTTTATAGGTTAAGGTTTTTCAGTTTTTATAGCTTCTTTTTAGTTCAAATAAGTTACATATATATTATTCCCACAGACCAATGAACACTATAACTCAGTATGATTACTAACCTTACGAATATTTTTTAATTCAGTATGCATAACATGAAACTACTAGACTATAAATGTCTTAAACTTGCAATTTTTAACTCGTGTATTAGATGTGCATGCGCAATACAACTATATTTAAATTTTTTTATGATAACCACTATTTTATATCATATATGGATTGGTAAAATTTTTCAATTAATTTTGATTTTTTACCGGTATTCGAAATTGACTTAATGAGATAGCTATTTCAATTTGGTTTATGGTTTGTAGAAATATTTGAATAAAATGATAAAAATGTAAGCGTGTACCACTAGATATAATTAAAAAACAAAAAACCTTTTATTACATTTATTTTTTTTTGCATATTGAGTTTTTATTGCTAAATTATTATGGTATGTGTTTGTGTTATATAATTCCTCATTTTTTGATGAAAAATGCCATTTTTTGGTCTAGAAATTTATATTATGCGAAATACCAATGTTAAAGCTTTCAACATTTGTTTAAAACAATTAATATTTAAACGGTTTATCCTATTTTATTTAAAGAGTGTTAAATAAATTATTCATTGAATTGAATAAACATATTATAAATTATGTTGTTAACATAAACCTTTATATTATTTTCATTTACCTACCTACCCAATATGTATGTTGCATTACTACGTTATACATGATATTATTTTTATTTATATTGTTATTAAGCTTAAATTTATAATATTTTATTTTTTGTTGTTCCAAAATATCTCTACTTTTAAGTATATATCAACATTTAATATATATATTGGCTTAAATTATTTTATATTTTATACCGTATAATAATCATAAAGTACATTACATTTTTTTAATATATAATAAAATAATATACATTTCAGATAATATGTTTAACGGGCATGATTATATATGTAAAAAGTGTGGCAAGATGTATATGCATAGAGGGAGTCTTCAAAGACATTCAAAATTTGAATGTGGAATAACTCCAAAATTTGGCTGTGGCTTTTGTGGAAGGAAATTTTCTCAAAGATCTAACTTAAGCAGGCACATGGCCGATATACATAGGAATTCTTTCAAAGAATTTAACAATAAGCGTTTGGTATTTTGCATTATTTTCTATAAAAATTATCTCATAATATTGCATTATATGAATGTTAGTATTTGTTGTATTGTATCTACAGGAATCCAGAGATGAAGGTGATTTAATATTGCAAGTCAGTAACCAAAACACCATGTAAAATACATAAACCTCAGTTATTAAACTTAACTTAGTTTTTATTATTTTATTTTATTTACCATCTTATTATTTGCCAAAAATTATTTTTACATTAAATTAGAAATTAACAAACTTAAGAATAATAATTTTGTAGATAGGTTATTTTGAATTTATTGTTAAAAATATAAATGTTGTTAAATAACATATTGTTTTGGATATATATTTACCTATTATTTTTGTTAGAAAATATAATGTTAGAAAACCAAATAAAATATTCATTATATATTATAGATAACACATTTATTCTGATTTACAATAATTTATTATTTTACACCTCAATAATATTTACTTTTATCGAATGTAACATTTACAATGGATGAGATTAGTTGATGGTTCCAAATACTTCCTAGCTTAAATAAAAATAATATCAATTTTTTTCAAAAATATTTCAAACATAAATAATCACATATTCATATTCAAGTTTAAAATTATTTCATGTATGTATATAATAAACTGAAACACACGATACAAATATGTAGAAATAAAATATTGATGTGTGTTAGTATTTTATAAAATTAAATATGAGCATTACAATTTAAAAAAATCTGGAAGCAAACATAATTATAAACAATAATTTATAAGTATAGAATAACCTTTCTAAAATAGAAAGCCAATTGAATAAATAAGTATCTACGATTAACAGTTGTCAATGAATTAAGTTTAAACAAATAAAAGTTGTCTTGTTATTATTTTACTGTACATTGGAAAGAAGTTGTGCCTTCATGTACCTATTACCTATACCTATTTATTAAAAATAAATTACCTATTCAATATTTTAAATACAAAAACATTCATTAGACTTAATACAATTATATTGGTTGCTGCAGGGGAATTGCATGATATTTTTTTTTTTGATGATGAAGTGAATATAACTGTTATAAATAATTTAAGTAGATTGATACATTTTTCTATTTTCTGTTCTAACAATATTTAAACAATTACTTTATTTTATTTTTGCTTAATCTGATTTACAATTTGCAAACATATCTTAACACATTTCTTTTTATTTTATTTAAATCATACATATTAAAGATATATTTTCAATAAATGTTTTGTTTTTTAGTTTTTGTATTTGCCAACGAGTGCCCCAGATGCTTTAGAACTTATAAGCATAAAAGAAATCTACGCCAACATCTAAATTATGAATGCGGGGTTGATCCTAAATTTTCCTGCGATATTTGTAACAAAAAATTTGTCCACAAACAACATAAAAATAGACATATAATAACAATACATAAAATGTTACCAAATGTATAATATTGTTATTTATTCATATTTTTTACTAAAAATGTTAGTAATTTTATTTTATTAACATGTATAAAACAATAGTTTTAAAATTTATATTGTCATAAAGTTGATTATTTTTGTTAATACATGCAATTGGTGTATCGGACATTTAATGAATTTCATGCATAATTTTGTTTTCTTGCTGATAAATCAATCTATTATTCATCATGCGATTTCTTACAATTTAATGTAATATTAAACCTAAATATTAATTATTTTCCATTATGTCCTTTGTAATTAATAACATTAAATTTGTATTTTGTTAATTCAGCTATCATAATGAAAGAAGTATTTTTATTTTAAAAGCAATGACAGGTTTCTTAATAGTTGTCCCGGTGATTTTTATTTTAACATTTATGATGAATTGTTGTTAATAATTATACCTCAGCTATAATTTAAAAGTTGTATTATCTAAAACGGTGTCCTTTTATTGACAAGTTATCCAGTTCACCTTAGCACTTGTATTGCACACAGGTTTCTACAATCCATTTGAAAATCATTGTAGCCATTTTTATCATATTAATTCATACAAGTAACTTAACTAATGATTAATATGTTTTATTATATTTTTCTTTATTTTATCTAATTCAATACCTACCTAAATATAATCAATTTGTACTACAATACAGACTATTATTTTTAATATAGAATAGTTTTCAGTTCTTTATTTTTATAAATTGTAATGGTCTTCGACTGCCATGATGGACTTGATGGGATATAGCTAATCTATCTACAATTAAAAAGAAGAAGATAAGATGTAAATTGTATACAATTAAATATCAATATAATATATATATATATAATTGATTGTATTTAAGTTTGATGTTTTTTTTATATTTTAAAATCCATAATGTCTAAATAAATTAAAATAAATTATTATGTAGGTAATTTAATTAGTTTTTATTCTTATTCACACATCCACATCCACAACAAGCTTATACAATATTGTTATTTTTGTCTAATTTAATAATTAACATACTAGTTTGAAATATGATTTCAAAAAAAATAAGATAATTAAGACATTGATATTGTAAGCTTAAATATTATAGTATTTTTATCTATAGTACCTATATAATTATTATAATAATTTAGACAAATAGATAATGTATTAATGTTTTATTTACATGCCATTTTTTATGAATTCCTAAAATATTATTAAAGAGGTTTTTTCACCAGCTTGGTTTAACTAGAAGATAATTTTTTAATCATTTGATTTTTAGCATATTTTATAGATTCTAAGCAGTTGTATTTGTTTTAATTTTTTTTTTTATGTTTATCAATTTTTCATTACTTTATGGAGCAGAAAATGTACTGTAATCTTCGACATTGCAGAAGTTTCTTACTTTCAAAAGAATGAAAATCTTAGTACTTTCTTATAATTAGGAAAAATAATTTTTTTTTTCTAAAAAAGAGAAAAACAGGAATATACTCAACACCATATTTTGAAAAATAAATGAATTAGTTGTTATTGTAAATTAGAAACCAAGAACTTAACTTTTTAAGTGTTAAAAATATTTTTATCTTGCCTCTTAGAAGTCTGAGCCATCTATAAATATTTGAAATTTTTGTTTTTTTTTGTATAAAAAGTTGAAAATATAAGGTATGGTTAAATACAAGGTTCCCATAATTTGTTCTTGCATTAAAAAAAAAAAAATCAAAAATACAGTCACAATTTGTCTTTATATAAGGTTTCAAACCGTTCAAATTTTGACAAATATGGATTTTAATGAAAAATAACAGTTTTTTTTAAAAATAATTTTAATTACTTATAAAAAACTTTCAGATACTTCATATTTTTATTGTGTATATTTAAAAGTTATTTATACACATTTTAAACAATTTATAACAAATCTGTTCACACCGCTCTATAGTATGTTGGCACTTGGTAATGACTAAGTCATATGTGGTGTTATTTGTCTTCCTGTTGACTGTTACAGGTATCCTGTATACAACAAAAGCGTGTTCCCCATTTTTAAATTGTTTTTATAAAAATGTGTGTTATCTTGTGTAATAAAATTGTATTACTGTACAATCTTGGTAATCAAGTTATTTTGGGATTTAACTACTGACGGATTAGCTTTGATGTGGATTATTGAACAACATAAAAATTGAGTTATTTTACGATAAAATACCTTTCTTACTGGATTGATTAAAAAAAATTACACTCCAAACAGGAAAATAATTTTTTATTATTATTTTATCGTATTAGTATCCAATAATGAAGTTTACAATAGAGTACCCAGTTATGAGTAATAAACCAAGTAACAACATAATTATTTTCAGCATAATTTTTTATTGCTAATTAAAATAAAAAGCCAGATTACAGAACGTTTCAAATAACGGCTCGATGACCAACATTTATTTTATGAAACTTATTGTGTTAATATATGTAGTATGTGATACATCACACATCTTAGGCTAACTTAAAATATTATAATATTTCAATGGTTTTTAATTTAATTCCATAATATTGAGAATAAAACACTCATTTACTTTCTCGCTTGGGCTTTAGAACATAAATAAAATATTGTCATTTACTATATAAAGACAATTCAATATATTAAAAACAGATATAAATTTCATTATTTTAACACTGTATTATTGTGTTACAGATAGATTTTATTGTCCAAATGGTTTTTGTAATCGTAGTTACAAAAATCAAAGAAGCTTACGCAGACATATCAAAGATGAATGTGGTGTTGATCCAAAGTTTAAATGTAAATATTGTAATAAATTTATGTTCAGGAAGACTACTTTACAAAAGCATCAAGTTAACTGTTCTGCTAAATATTGCGTTCTTAAAACTTTTATTGCATATAAATAATTAAATTAGCAGTGTTATGAAAAATTATACATTTTTAGATGGTGATAAAATATTAATAATTTTAATTAAGAACTGATATAGGTTGTTAATGTTTGTATTATTTAACCACTTTCAAATAATTAAAATATATATGCACCATGTAAAATAAAACTAGTTTACTACGTTTGAAAAGTGTTTTCTAGATGCATACATTTTTTATTTTTACTTATCTGGTGAAGTTGTAAAATATAACGTTTAAGTAAAATAACACAAAAATACTGGATCATTAGCAACATTGAGTCATTGAATAGTTTGATGATTGATTAACTTATTATTTTAGTTGGTTCAATGAATTTGTACATATATTTTTCTGACGACCTCAATATTTTTTAACATAGACATTTATGTTATTGTGTATTATTATGATCTAAAGGCCAAAGTCAAATGAGATGACAGAGTGAAACAGAATTTGCTTGTGTTGAAAACTGATGTAGGCACTGAATTGTTTAAAGTTAATCTAACCTATGAGTTAGCTACTGGTGTACCTCAGTTTTGTAGGAATGCATCTCGGTACCTAATTGAGAGTGACACCATGATCCTCTATAGTAATATGAAGAAGAGTTATAGTTAGATATTTTAAAAGGTACTTCATAATTGATAATTTAATATAATCAGTGTATTACAGACTACATTATACTTGTTATTTTTAGATTAAAAATTGTACAACGATTGCATAAAATAATATCTGATGTTACTACTAACTAAAATTTAAAATAATACATGTATATTATATTATTATTGTTGTTTGTTTAAAAAATATAGATTATATATTTTTGATTTAATATAGTTTCATTGACACTATATAAATTTATTTTTTAGAACTTCCAATATAAACAATGTTATATACATGAAGTGTTTTATGTTTATTACTTAATAAATATATACATATAGGTGTAGTATTATGTACTCCTTTTAGTTCAAAATGGTATATTAATAGTTTATACTAAATTATATTATGCATATTTTTTAACCTTGCTATATTATATAGTACGTAGAAATAAAAAAAAAATTTTTTTTTTAATAAGTGGTTTAAATATTATTTTTAGGGCAACCAAGATATTTTTGTCCGAATGCTGATTGTGGAAAAAATTACAAATACAAGCCTACATTAACTTATCATATCACTCATGAATGTGGAGTGCCACCAAAATATCATTGTTCTTTATGTTTTAAATCATTTCCCCGGTATTATACATATAAAAAACACATGGTGTTGATACATAAACAAGTTTAAATAAGTAAAAATAATATTTTGTGAAATTTGAGAAAAAAAGTTAAATATAATTTGGTTTTTTTTGGTTTGTATAATGTTTAAATTGTTTACCTAACACAACCTATTTTCATGACATTCATATTAATAATTTGTTCCTACTCAATCGTGAAATTTAAGAGACAATGTTTCTAGAATGTTAATTCTTGCTTATTACAGTTAGCCAATTATAATGTATGTTATTGATTGCCTACTTATTTGTGCAGGACATTTAATTACAATAGACAAAAATTAGGAAAGCCGAATTTTACAATCATGTCCAGTAAAATGTTCTAAATATTATCTTAAAAGATATAAACGAATTTGGCTGTACAGGTTTAACATATTTAGTTGAGATATCTCTAATAACTAATAATATCAAGTTATATAAACTCAGTTAAGGTTAATATTCAATTTTTTAAGTGGATGTTTTGAGGAGTAATGCAAACAGTGGAGATCCTACCACCCAAATGTCATCCTTCATAAAAAAAAAATAAAGTATTACTACAAGATCTTTACTTTACTCAAAGTCTTTACTCTAGTATCAGTAATCTGTAATTTCAGGAAAATTATCATTTGTACAACCCATTTTAAAACAAATTCCTAATTGCGCTACTAGTTTGGTAACTAAAAACTAATTTTTACAATTCAAAACAGATTAGCTTATTTTATTTAAACAATGTATTTATTACTTATATATGTTATTTATAGAGGTTTTCAATTTACCGATTGTTTGAATAATCGAGGGAAAAATTAATTCAAATTAAAGAGAGGTGAATAATTGTATGTATATATTACATTTATTTATTATGCATACATATTAAAGTTTAGATTAGGTAGGTAAGGTACGATTACATCTTATTAACTACGATAATATTTAACCACCGTCATTATTAGTTTCATTACTAGTACGTCAAATAGATTCTACATAATCTTTATATGTATATACATATGAACTTACATATAACTGCGTTTAAGGAAATTCGAATTATCGAGGCTTATCGAATAAATTTTGAACTGTAGAGTGTATCCTACCCACAGAAATTTTGAATTATCGAGGGGACCGGAATACATGTATTTTTTCTAATTATTGAGGTTTTCTCAGGGGACTTAGCATTTGGTTCGATTTATGGAGTTTTTTGAATTATCGAGTGACCACTCTATGAGGAGTCGAGTGCAGAATTTTTGTTTTTTAAAATGTATTAGGGGTATTAAACATTCCAGTATTTAATTACAAATAAACACAACTAATGTTAATAAGTAAAATTACATTTATTAGATACCTATATAAAATAATGTTTTTTTTAAAGATATATTTATAGAATTATATTATAAGTTTAGCTGACTATTTAAATGTTTTAATATTTTATTTTTGAAATGTACAATTTACATTTGTACTTACCCCACAAGTACTATGTGATTCATAAAACGTGCTAATATATTTATGGTGCAGATATAAAAATTCAATCATAAAACAAAGATAGCATTTTTAATGAATCGGCTTGAACATTTAATTATTATTAAGCACTATTTTACTATTTGTTTGTATGAAGGATAAGGGACTAAATTATTGAAAGATAGGAGCTGGTTATAATTGTATTTTCTGTAAATTTCTATATTTTTTTTGAAAGTAAACAAAAATAAAAATTTGAAAAAAATAATGTATGTTCTTATGCATACCAAAATTTTGAATAATTGTAAATGCGTGATTAAATATTTTCATATTTATCCAATTGTATCCTTTAATGTTTATCGTCTGATTGAAAAAAAGCACAGATATGTTCATGGTAATTTGATGGTAATATCATCTTATCAGTTTGATACAAACAATTTGTTCTATAACTGTTGGTAAGTTAATTATACTGTAATTTTTTTTTTTTAAGACAAATAATATCAGATGCCGTTTTCATATCTATTTATATTTTTCTATAACAGATTAACTAAATTAATAGGATTATTTAAAAAAATTGTTTTACAGGACCAGTGACAACTTTTTTTCAAAAACAACCACATATGTTGTATACATTTTTAAAATTGGTACGTCCTATCTTAGATTGGAATACAGTATTAACTTTTAAGTGCCCGTGTTAGATGTATATTAGTTTTTAATACTTAATAATTATTTTTTAAATAGTATGTTTTTTTTTTGGAAAATGTCAATGTAAATTAACACTATAATATCAACTTGGTCTAGACCAAATTAAATAAATCCCCTTTAAATTTATATACTAAAATTTAGGTGATGGATTTTTAAATTTGCTTTTTCATAAGTATTTATTATTTATTTTATATTTTATTTAATGGATACAAATGTTACAATAAAATTTACTAATAAAATTGTTAATTTATTTTTATAGGATTTTTCTCTACAGCTCACGTTAAACCCATAAATGGTCGATATTATTGCTTGAATAAATGTGGACGGCATTATAAAAACAAAAGAGACATGGGATATCATTTTAGACATGAATGTGGAATGCCACTACAATATCAATGTAATTATTGTGAAATGAAATATATAAACAAATCAAAATTAAAACAACATGCCGCACGAAAACACAACGTAATATATCCTGATTAATATTTTAGATTTTCAAATATTTATAAAATGTCATTGAAATTATGCAAAAATTAGAATGTAATTAATTTACACAATTTTTTGTGTTGCATGCTTTTTAAGATACACTCATGTCTGGGTAAATATTATTTACTTGTACAATCTTGTCAAATTTAGAGCATTTTATAAGTAATTTAAATTTGATTATTCGATGTTGACATTTATTGGTAGGCTGTGTATCGTACATTTTTACAGTAATCTACAATAATATAGTAATTTTTAAGTCAGTAGTTGATCCAGAAATGATTAAGGGGAGGGGGGGATTTTTAAAATTATGAAACAACACAAATGTATAATATAAAGATGTGGGTAGTTATTCTCCCCCCCTAAAAAAAAACTTATATTGATATATTACATACCAGGCTAATTTCAACAATATTCAAAATGTTTTTTTTACCCCATCACCCAATCACTCACTTCTTGTATCCACTAACTACCATTGCACTACCTTAATCAAATTTCCTACTAAAATCAGTTATATTTAGTGAACATTTAGTGTTTAACATTTTGTATGTATTTAAATTACATTGATACTAACTATGTTAATACTTGTAAATATAATAGTAGATACCTGTTATAAATGATTTTTTTTCTAGACCATGTTTAAAAAAATTAAGTTTTTATGTTAAATAAGAACAATATTAATGATGTATATTTTAAAACACCAATAATTAGTTTGAATAATAATTTTTCAAATCAAATCAATGATTTTCCTATTGTATGTTAAATCAACTTAATTTATTATTTCCAATAATCAAGTGGTCGGAGTAATAAAATTTTACCGTCTGGTCAAATGTAGTCATTTTATACCACACCGTACATACATACAACAGTTTTATTCTTAACTCTAATTGAATTTTACTGTTGGTTTGTAAAAATTATTATGTGTTGGTGTTATTATTAGACCTAAATTAATATTACTCATACTAAATTTCTAATTGCAGAAACTAATTTAAAAATAAAATATTAGTGAAGTTTGTATAAAATAACTTTAATATATTATTAATAACAAATTGCAAAAGTAAAAACTTTTTTTATTATTTTAAAAATTATAATGAAGAAAATTAATATTTTCAATCCATTATTGTCATCTATAAGTTGTACGGTATTATTTTAGTATTTTATATACTATAATTAGTTACAAAATGTGATTTTCAAATATGTTGAACAACCTTGTACTTAATATTGAATATTAAAAATATGGATAATTCAATTTTTCAACTTCAAAGCATTAATATGTATGAGCAAGTTTTAACCATTCATAAAATAATATTATTGTTACAAACTTATTTTGTATTGTTTAAAATATTTCAAGAATTCTTTTATACATTTTGATTTTATGAATAACTGTTTTTATTTTTAATGTCATAATTAACATTATTATTTTTAGACATATGATGCTATTACTTTTATCAGCTCACTAAGAGAACTTGAGAAAAATTCATATCAGCCTGTCATTGTTTCCTGTCTTTACATGAAAAAAATTAAATGTCTTTTATTTCATATTTTATTTTTATGACAGATTAGTATTATAAATAAGTTTTTCCTAACCAATATTATCTTTATTAAATTATATTTAATTTGGAAGCCAAAAAAAAAAAAAAGATATTTAACTGCATTAAAAAATATGTTATAAAAGACTTCATTAGTAAAAATTAGTAATTATTATTGTACATATTACATTAATGAATAATTAATGAAATTATAAAAATAAATAATTTTTTTCTGAATAAATAATCTTAAGACCTTTTTTTTAAACGAACAATTTTTAGTTAGATATTTGATTTCAGTACTATTAAATTATCTTTTTATTCAATTTTTTTCATTAATTTTCATGATAAAAATATACATACTCTATTCAGAATAAAAAAGTTACCGGGCAGTGACCGGTTTTCGACCGTTGGCAATCAGATCTTTTTTGGAACGAAGCCACACCCATGCGCACAAGGTACCTTTCTTATTCTGAATAGAGTAAAGATATTAATTTTGTATAAAAAATCTTATTACAAATAAAAACATTTTTTCAGGAAAATGTAATGTATTATTTTAAACAAAAATTTAAATCTGTATTTTGTTGTAATAACATGTTCTCATTACTTTTTTAAATTTTCAGCAGAGCAAATTGGTTTTACAACCGTATAAAACACAATTAATTTGTATAAAATATATTAAAAAATATTTAAATATCTCTGTACACAAAACTAATATAAATTATATTTTCTGTACATATTTTACATTTATATTATATCACTCTATAGATATCTGTATTAAGTAGTATCAACTAAAGGCATACTAAAATATGATTAAAATAATTTGCTTCTTATTCAAATTAGATCTGTGAACACTTTGCCATAATAGAAGTCTACTGCTACCGAATCAATAGAATATAAATTGGGACTTAAATGTTATTATGCAATAACATTTAATAATTGCATTATTATGCAATATTATTGTTATTTTATTTTAATTCACTCATTAACTGGCTTAAATGCTCTATGCTAACATGTCAGGAATTGTCATTTCCCCATAACATAAAAATATCACTAATTGTTCAATGTAAATAGCCACTTAACAAGTCAAATAAAATAATACAATCATAATATTGCTATGAAAATAATAACCTTTAAGCCCCAATTTTTCTCTCCCCACTCCCTATGCATGGAGGGGTTTAAAGCTAGTACAGAAATTATTATTAATAATTAGTAACATCTATGATTGGTAAACAAACTGACAAAAAAATCAGCTCACATCATATATATTATATTATATTTATATTTGTTGAATACATTTTATGAGTGTTTTGCACATATCATCATATAATTTTTTAAATGTTACAATTGCTATATGAAAAAAATATGTAATAGAAAATATTACTCCTACTTTTAACATTGTTATTATTTTGCAAAACGATTTGCATTAAAATTTATTATAGTTATATATCACTAGCTTGCGCTGGATATTCAAAACAAGACCAATGGACAATGTCCAAATTCCAGTTTTATATCCTAATTGTAATTTTTTTTTTTTATCAAATAATACTAAATTTTTGGTTCAATATATAATATAATATATTTTGCTAACTAATCTGCTCATATTATGCTCATTAAATTATTAATGCTTCAATATTATTTGAATTATATTATTCACAATTTTTTGCAAATTGAAACTAACACTTTACATTATCCAAGTGAAAATTATGATATTTATTAAATAGATGAATTATTTTTCAGGAATGGTATGGTTTGTGTGTGGAAATGGTTGTGGCAAAAAGTACAAGCATCGTACAAATTTATTACGACATAAGAAAAATGAATGCGGTGTTGAGCCACAATTTAAATGTTCTTTTTGTTCAAAAGCTTATACTCAGAATGCTAGTTTGAAATTTCATGTACTTAGACAGCATACAACTGGCCAAATATTTGGACGCATAGAAAATTGAAGCTTAATTTTGGACAAATAATAAAACATATTAATTGTGGTATTTGGTAGACAATTATTTATTTTCATTTTATAATTGATGATCAATTTGGTACTCATTTTTCTTTGTCTTATCTAATATAGGTAGCTTATAATGTTTAAACCTGTATAGTATATATTTACTATAAATATAGTAGACTATTATAGTATAATATTGTGTGGCAAGGGCGGGAAGTGAGCTATTCCAGTGGCGGGCGACTTGTGCAACATTAACCGCAATCGAAGGCCGCATTTTTCCCAAGACTGAAATTGCCTTCCCGCACTGTATTTTTGATGTGTTCATTAAATATGTAAAGTTCTGTTCAAATAGCATATGCTATAAAGTCTTAATTTAATTGTATATAATTTCCTGGATGAGTTATAAATGGTTTTGTTTGTTAATATGTATTTGAACTGATAATAGAAGTTCAATAAAAGTCAATTGAAAAGTAATTGATTTTGTAAATTATTTCTCATAATTTTATAATATTTAATGCATTTAACATTAGCCATCATTGTCATATATATACTAATTTTATTATAATAACAATAATAGTTTTTGCTTATTTCACTAATGCAATTCAAAGTATTAAATCTTATTTATTTTCAAACTAAAAAAAAATAATCTTAGGATATTTTTTAGTGTTTAGCATAACTATTGTCGATTTATAATTAAAATTTATTAAATCAGGGTTGATATGTATTATACATAAATGTATAGTTTGTACATTAATTTATGTATTATATAACATATTGATTATTCTGTATGTACTATAAATACTTAATATATTGTGAATAGTATTTAAATCAATTTTTTTTAATCATAAAACGTATTCTCTGTCATTCTAGGTATTTTATACCAAGCATACGTGATAAATAATTAGTTTTTTTGTTGGATAAGTTTAATATTGTTTTTTAAAAGTTTGGATTGGTTGCATAAAACCATAACAAGTTATTATGTAATTCAATCAATAAGAATTTAGAAGTATTGTATCATGTTTAAATTTATCATTGATCTCTTTATTTGTTAGTCACCATTTACTATTAAACAGATAAAATTTGATTTAATACATTTTAAGGTTTGTTTAACTATGTGTTAATCATAAACTAAGATAATTATAGAGAATACTATAGTTGATAGAATTATAACTTTTCCTTATACATAATAATATATACAGTGGTTTTTTAGAATACATTGAAATTAAAGTTACACTATACTGCGGCTCACGAGAGAGTATCCCGTTGCCGACGAAAACTCGTCCGATTCCGCGCATTGCCGATAGCTGTTCGGCAACGGTCGGCTGCACTCAACGCTATACGGTGTATAGCGGTCGTGGAAATAGTGGGGGAAATGGGGCCTCGGAATGGTCTCCGCCGTCAGTCTGCATGCGCTAAACGAGGATACTCTTTCGTGGGCCGCAGTATAGTGAGTGTTTTTTTGCAAAATAATTAAAATATTTACATTACTCTATCTTATTTTAAAATGGTATGAATAGATTTGTGGTATAAATACCTATGTAGATATAAAATGTGTCTAATTATTTAAAATATTTAATTTTTAATGAAAATAATTATTTCCATATCCCGGAAAGTCTCAAGTCTACGATTAATTTTGTTTTTTTTAATCAACACAATATCTAAAATCGATATTTTTGTTTAATTATCTGATTTTGTCAAAATTATAATATTAAAAGCTTACAAAATATGTTGTTTGTCTTTTCAATATGTTTTAATTATGTTAAGAACAACTAATAACAAGCGTTGTATTACATTTTTTAAGTTTAAGACAAATGGGGTTAGTAACTCTTGTTCTACACCTCCATGGGGATTCTCTCTTCCCCTCATAATTACTTATACCAGTTATTTTCGTGTCATTCTCTATTTTGTCTATCCATAATTTTTGGTATTTTTCGCCCATCCTTTTCTTCTACATTTATCTCCACAGCCACTTTCATTACCCTTGAGTAACCTCTCCTCATAATATGGCTCAACCTATTCTCATTTATTTTTATTACATTTGTCTATATTTTAATAACTGAGGAAAAAACTTCGTCATGTATGTAATTGCTAATTAATTAAAGCTCGCTGAACTTATATTATTAGTAAGAATGTTTTGAGAGTTACAAAGAACTAATAAAACCTACTGGTACTGGATTAATAATGCTTTTAATAGTGTGTATATCAGGCAAGGGCGGGAAGTGAGAGATTTCAGTTGTGAACGAGATGTGCGGCATGAGCCACAGTCGAGGGCTGCATTAGGTACTTACATAATTAAAATATTTGGCAATACTTTTATTTTAAATGTATTATTCTAAATTATACTTTTATAATTTATTGTATTAGCTATTATTAGGAACTTGTCATTATATTATTTTAGACTGTTTTGAAGTATTAAACAAATTAGTGTGAGTCGAATACTTATTTTGTAACTAATTTATATTATTATATATGATTATAGGTAATCGAGCACATCATTACAGAATGGAAGGTTTTAACTGTGAATTTATGAGGTAGTAGTTGTAAATATAAAACAGATTTAGTCACTCATTTTAAATTCGAGTGAGGAATTAAAACCCAACTTTAAATGTCCACATTGTGACAAAACTAATTTTCAAGAATTGAATTTATGATTACTCATTTGTAATATTTACAGTATCTTTGTAAGTCATTTATAACCCAAGTAAAATGTTTTTGGTATTAATTAACTTGTATAATGTGTGTACTATGTACATAATTAATAAATATGTTATTATTATTTATAAATTAAAATAAATACTAACTTAAAATGTTATGCAAGTGTTCTACTTTTCTCTTCCTATACAAATCAAATATAACAAATAAAAAGTTTAAGAGTTTGATGCATATTTTATTACAGTTCTATTACATCGAGTTAATTTAAATAGTATTTTTTTTTTAATATAGAGTAGTTTAGAGTAGTTTGCTAAAGCTAAATTGAATATTTCGAAAGTTCTAATTAAAGATATAAAATATATTTAATTTTTAAATTTTTATTTGCAGATATTTGGCTTAACCAAATTGTTGAAATTGAAGTGAAAAAACGATTGATTGCGGAACGACATCATTGTCCAAATTGCAAGCAGAGCTATAAATACAAAGGAGGTCTTCGCAGACATCTTGACTTTGAATGTGGTAAAAAGCCACAGTTCTTATGTCCAGAATGTCCAAAAGAATTTTCTAGAAAAGATAAACTCCTTAGACATAGAAAGAATGTTCACAGGGCAAAGGAACTGGGTATTTTTTGAAATAAACCTTAAGTTTGTCAAATTATTTCCTCAGTAAACTTGGTGACTACAATATATGTATATCTAATCGTCAAATACAGTAGAACCTCAACTATTCATATCTCAATTAACCGTTAGGTTTTTTTTTTTTTTTTTATTAATCGGTTTATAAACAATAATTGTACATATTATGTGTATTGTAGTAAATCAATGTATAATAAATATTAGTTATGAATATTTTATAACTAAAACATAATAAATAATGTGTATGTATTTACAAATGTTTAAAAAAAATTCATTTTCTCACTTAACCGTCATTTTGATTATCCATCAAGGCTCTAGTCCTGTGACTAGCGGTTAATCAAGGTTCAATTGTGTATAGTTGTGAATTGTCTTGTATTCTTATAAACTCAAAACTACTGACTCAACATTGATAAACTTAATATTAATGAATCAGACTTAATTCTCTAATCTATATACAATCCTGATCTACAACCTGTCCCAGAAAAATTGAGTGGTAAAATAAGAATAAACTAGGCTAAATTATATTGTGATATTATTTTTTTTTATAAATTATTAGTCCCACTTCATTGCTTATAAGAATTTGTTCGGTATTAAAATGTGTAACATTAATTTCGAGAAAAACCAAGTAGTACAGATATTATTATTATAATTTCAATTATATGTATAATATATTTTATAGATTTGTCATTTATCATTGAATTGTACTTCAAATAAATGTTTTCACCCTTTTTGATAGTTAAATGCTTCTAAACATTTAGTTTTCAGTGAATTTGTTTAAACTGTTAAATTATTTTATACTTTTTAAACAATTTCTTCGATTTTTTGTAGTTTTTAATTGATATTTTAACCAACTTATTAATTAAAATTTGTAAATGCATTTAAGAAAAGAAGTTGACATTATACCTATCAAACCAATTTGATAAAATCATAGCTAATATGAGTCTTTTTAATATTTTCAATACATTTTATAGAAACTAGATATCTATAATCATATAACCTGTTATAATTGTAATTTTATGAAATATTGTATTAAACATTTTAAAATAAATTCTGAACATTGATATTGCACATCGTACTGCAACTCTCAATTAATATGGGGACCATAAAAATGATGATAAACATTAGTGTTATAAATAAAACAAATAAAACATTATCTTAAAACAAAACATTAGTGGACCAACATTTTTATTTTTAGGGAGTGCTACAGTTTTGTACTAATAATGGATTAATGTTTTAATATAGGTACTAATTACTAACATATGTAGAGGCAATTTATTGTTTATTACTCTTATAATTTATGTTTTACCGTACTATTTGATTATGAAAATTGGAATAAACTAATTTATACATTGATGATATTTTTTTTTGAATTTTAGCTCTTAAGACAATTAATTATAAACCTATTTATTAATTTGATAAATGAGTAGTTCATACATAAATTATGCTCTTCATCTTAATTTCAATCTGTTCTTCACTCTTTCTCATTGCTTATTTCTTTTAAAATTACTTTATATGAATGATAACCTATTGTAGGGCTGGATTAAAGAGATCTTCCCTGAGCACAAGAATTTTAAAGAGTGCATATACATTTACACTATTACTTTTAACATGTTTTATACTATTATAAATTACAGGAATGAGCAAAAAATATTTATTTTGTACTAGAATAATATAATTTTTAGTATTTGTATGACATACAATAATCGTTTATATCAGTGGTGGTTCTCAACCTTTTTATAAATGTAAACGTTATTTTACATGTACTGAAATCACAAAAGGAAAATGAAATAATATGTACAACTATTATTTACATCATATAAATTATAAACCAAATAATATTTAATCTGAATAATGATCCATTCCATCCAACTTACACGCTTTCCGCATACCACTGGTTGAGAAATCCTGGCTTATATTATATATTAATTAGTACCTATATATTATATATTATACATTCAGATTAAACTATAGTTACAAGAATTAGATATTATCATTGATAATTAATTCTAAAATTGTCTATTCAATTTCTGAGATTATGTTTATAATTATTTGAAGAATGTTTCACTTACGTGGGGTATGTTATTTTAATAGATGAAAGATTATAACTATTTATAATCGATTAAACTAGTTATGTTAATTTTAAAACACTTTAAAAACTGATTTAATATAAAGAAGAAGAATAACTCAGTCAAAATATCATGTCTAAAAAGTTTATTTTTTGGAGGGGGGAGGGGCAATTTAAAAAATGGGTTAATAACTGACCAAAATTTCTAGGCATAAAAGAATATGGTTATGGGTGGTGGGTCTTAATTCTACTATAGAAATTAGTATTTCACAGACATTTATTAAATAATGTAAATTACATTATTTAGATATAATATTATTCATCAGAGGAGCAGAGGTTTTGTTCAAACAGAGCCTCCTCTTCTGTCGGTTAAACAAGAAAAAAAAGATATAATAATATTAAAATGTATGATATGGATCTGTATTGTACTATATATTATAATAATAGTTTTTTTAAATGTTATTTTAAAATTGTAAATGGATTAAAAAAAAATTCAATATTTTTCATATTCAAATAGATAAGTTAAAATGTGCATGTATATTGTAGTGTTTTTTGTTACTATGCAAAAAACTATTATTGTAGAACAGTAAAACTAACATCAATATGCTTCTTTTAACATTTCCAATGGACAAAACTATATGTATTATACTGATACATTGCACTACATTATTAACAATATATTAATTAAAATGCTAAATTTTGATGGAATTAAAAATAATATCTATAAATGTGTTAATTTAATTTTTTTGTATTAATTTATAATGTAAACAAACAAAAAAGCTTTTAAAAAAGTTGTTTTATTTTAAATGTATTTATTTTACTATGTTACTGAAGAATCAACATTTTCAGATTTAACACAATCTGATAATTTGGAAAACAGTCGTCATCCGTGTCCCAATGGATGTGGTCGTCATTATAAAAGAAAAGAACACATGACTCGTCATTTGAAATTTGAATGTGGTGTTTATCCTCAATTTAAATGTCCATATTGCAGCAAGCTTTCCAATCGAAAGTCTAGTCTAAAAGTACATGTTTTATGTGTTCATAAAGTTTTATTGGACGACAAAATGGTTATGTATTCAAATAATTATAATGATGTACTATGAAAACCTTCAAATTAATATTTTATTTTATTATAAAAACTAACTGTATACCTGTACAATTTTTTTTAAATAAAATGAAAGTAAATAATTATTTTAAAATCAAAATAATGGTTTTACTTATACTAAGAAGTGGTTTTTATTTAATTAGTAGATGTGTATTAAATTGGTAACATGTCTAGCTCAACATGTCTAGTAATCCTTCTCTTCTTACCATTTGGTAACTTAACATCATCTGTGGTATTTTTGATAATCCGACATGGCTCTGATTCCATATGTGTTGGATTAAGAAGATTGTACTTGTATTTAAATTAAAAGAATAAGTATTAATCATAAATATTTTCAGTAGTAAAAAATATTAAACAAATTATGCTATGATTACCAAAAAGTTACACATATCATGTAAGCTAATAGCACTATAAACTTAATGTTAAATTAAAATGTATAATTTCTTTTTTATCGCCCCCGTGATACAATTATCTTGTCTACCACCTCTACTGCAGTACATTACTATATTCTAACCTTACTTGACTAAGAATATTTAAATAATAATTTTATTCTCCTTCATTAACTCCCACATTTTTTTTCCAAATACTTTTATTTTTTCTCAAGCTTTTTTACTTAATTATTAGTTAATACTATTAAATGATTTTAAAGAGTATTATCTAATTATATAATAGCTTAGGTATATGGTATTATTTATTAAATTATA
>NC_042495.1:102265233-102271412 GCF_005508785.2 Acyrthosiphon pisum | reverse complement strand
ATGATGTACAATGAAAACCTACAAATTAATACTTATACTATGTTATTATAAAAAATGATTGTATGCTATACACATGTATAAATTATTGTAAATTATATATAGGTAATTGATTATTTTAAAATTAAAATAAATGCTCTACATATACTAAGACTTGTTTTTTAGACATACAATACCATACTTATAAGTTATAACTAAAGACTGGATTTATATGCATTTTAAATTTAAAATATGCATGCAAACATGCACTAAAAAAAGTCAAAATATGCAAGAAAAAAATGGAAAACATGCAAAATAATTTTTGATTATTACAGCTATTTATTTATTGTAAAGTTATAAAATCAAAACATAAATGATGAAAAAAAAAATAAACTACAATATTATATTATATAATGATGATAAAAATGAATTTAAATGAAAAAAATTACAATTTATTCGATATTGGAAAAACAATAAGTAACAATAATATTATATTCCATATTAACCTCGGTTAAATTATGATGGCGGTTTGTGTTAATATGTTTGTAGGCAGAAATACTTCGTTCCATGTCAACGCTTGTTATCGGCGCATATTTAAAAGTCTACAAAATTTTCGGGGAAAAATGTTTGATAGAGGAACTCTTCAAATCAACAGTCTCACCTTAGTGTATTTTAGCAATTTCTTTTAAAATTAGTAAACCTTTATTTTTATTAATAATTTCGGAACATTTTTTTTTTTATTAATACGCTATTTTCATTTTCAGAAAGATAAATAATAGATTTTGTAACTTGTTCAAAAATGTATAAAGCATCTATGAGTTTGTTAACCTGAAGTCTGAAGCTTTTAATGCTTTCAACAATAATCGAAAAATTTGTTTCAATATAAGTTAAATTGTTAATTATGTAACGAGTTGTGACTACCTGACCATTACCTATCTAAATAATATAATAATATGTATGTAATCATATATAATACGCGCCGTGTAAATATAAATATAATTGTGCTACCTGAGCAAGCGCTCGCATAATATTAATAATAATAATATTGATGACACCGTGTATACAGTACGTGTGTAATAGTAGTAGTAGTAGTAGTAGCGCGACTCGCTTACTTACAGTTTTAATTAAATTAATCATCTGGACTTAGAATATTTTTGCATAATTATTTACTTGAGTATAAATAAATACAAATTATAACTTCATAAATCATTTCAAAATACTATATAAAATGTACACGGTTTTTTTAATACGTTGGTTGTTGACTATTGCCGAATGTACGCTTCGAACTACAGTCGTCAGTCTATCAGTTTGTGTTCTTTAGTTTGTGTTCTTAGTATTGACGATAAGTCGATAATGTTAGACAAAATCGATAAGATAAAAATATACGATAGGAAAACCAGTATGCAATGGATGCCTACCAACTAATACGGAAACGTAATATTATATTTTTAAAAATATTTTCAATATTTGTATGGTGAAAAAATTTATATATAAAAATTGTTCATACAATTATAAAATTAAATTTATACCTGGTGTATGTGTATTATGCAAAAACATGCGTTTTTTATGTAAAATATGCACTTGTACCCAAAATATGCAAAAAACTGCAAAATAAAAATTTGTAATATTATTAATTTAAGTATGATTGATGAAAATCCATTTACTGCATTTAATTGTTTAAATATGATAATATGATAAATATGATCATGCATTATATGCAAAACTCGGTCTTTAGTTATAAGTAATATTAATATAGAATTAACATAACATAAATGAACAAAGGTTAAATTAATAAATGCATTTTATGTAAACTTAAATTAGAATAAGATTAGATGCTAGATTAGACTTTTTAACTGAGTTGAGTTGTCATTAAAAAACATCAAAATGTTTAAAAGAGTTGGCTGTAGTCAATTAAACAATAGTATTTTCAAAAAAAGACTGATTATTAATTAACATTATTTTCAAAACATTTATCAAGAATAGTGGTTTTTATATTGTAATTTACAAATATTCAAATATTTAAGTTATAAAGCGCATGTATATTGTAGTGGTTTTTATTGCTATTCAAAAAATTATCATTGTAAAATAATGAAACTAACTCCAAAATATTTTTTTCGTATTTCCTACACTTAAAACTTATATAGGTACTATAAAATGTTATATTTATACAACTATGAAAATTATTTAAAATATTAATTTAATGAAAAACTCAAAAAAGTTGTTTTTTTTTTATTTATGTTATAGAACAATTGGAATTTTCAGATAAAACACCTACTGATAACTTTAAAAACAGTCGTCATCTGTGTCCCAATGGATGTGGACGTCATTATAAAAACAAAGGACACATGACTTATCATTTGCGATTTGAATGTGGTGTTCATCCTAAATTTAAATGTCCATATTGCAACAAGCTGTCCAATCGGAAGTCTAGTCTAAAAGTACATGTTTTATGTGTTCATAAAGTTTTATTGGACGACAAAATGGTTATGTATTCAAATAATTATAATGATGTACTAGTGAAAACCTTCAAATTAATATTTTATTTTATTATAAAAACTAACTGTATACCTGTACAATTTTTTAAAATAAAATGAAAGTAAATAATTATTTTAAAATCAAAATAATGGTTTTACTTATGACTAAGAAGTGGTTTTTATTTAATTAGTAGATGTGTATTAAATTGGTAACATGTCTAGCTCAACATGTCTAGTAATCCTTCTCTTCTTACCATTTGGTAACTTAACATCATCTGTGGTATTTTTGATAATCCGACATGGCTCTGATTCCATATGTGTTGGATTAAGAAGATTGTACTTGTATTTAAATTAAAAGAATAAGTATTAATCATAAATATTTTCAGTAGTAAAAAATATTAAACAAATTATGCTATGATTACCAAAAAGTTACACATATCATGTAAGCTAATAGCACTATAAACTTAATGTTAAATTAAAATGTATAATTTCTTTTTTATCGCCCCCGTGATACAATTATCTTGTCTACCACCTCTACTGCAGTACATTACTATATTCTAACCTTACTTGACTAAGAATATTTAAATAATAATTTTATTCTCCTTCATTAACTCCCACATTTTTTTTCCAAATACTTTTATTTTTTCTCAAGCTTTTTTACTTAATTATTAGTTAATACTATTAAATGATTTTAAAGAGTATTATCTATTTATATAATAGCTTAGGTATATGGTATTATTATTAAATTATAATTGATAAATTAAATTGTGTCAAATACTATTAAGCAAATATTTCAACCAAAAAACCAAAACTGATCTCTAAGTACTAATATCAATACCTTACTTTAAACTTTTGGAACATTACTTTAATAAATTCTTATCTTTTCAAAAAACTAAAAAGTCATTATATGATGTTTTTTGATTAATGTGTTTTATTGGTACATAATTTGTTGTGAAATACCAAAAAAAATTACCTACATGATTTTTACTTGTAATGATACATAATTAATGGCAATAGCCAATGCTAATCACAATTTTAGTATGGTTCGTGTAATCTAGTTAATAATTTTGTGTTTAATTTTTATCGTAATAAGTAAGTTTATTATAATAATTTAGTTTTAAATTTTTTAGAATTTTCGTCGATTGGATCAGAAAATAGACTCGTATGTCCAAGAAATTGCGGTAGAAGCTATAAACGAAAATATCATTTAAATACACATTTGAAATATGAATGTGGTGTAGATCCTAAATTCAAATGCCCATATTGTAGTAGATCGTCCCACCAAAAGTCTAATCTTAAAACACATATTTTAAGTGTACATAAAGTTGTGTACAATGATGCTATATGATTATGTTCTAATGATAGTTATCAATTATACCTAAAAAAATAATTTATCTAAACAATATTATATAATTTGGTGAATGTGCTCAAAATTATATACTTATATAGGTTATAATATTTATTCACGGATGTACCTATATGTTAATACCTAATGTGTGCACATTTAAATTATGATTATTATTCATGTAACCTAAAAGTATTGATAACATTGTGATATAAATTTTAAGTAGTATATAGTTATAAATAAAAATATTTACAACTATTTATGAAGCCTACAATTATATATTTTTCATTTTAATTTAAATCTACCATACATATAAGTAAATTATAATAATGTTAAATTAAATGCTTTATATACCATAATATATAAGAAAGAAATTAATTTATATGAATCTTATCTTATTGAATATAATATGTGTATTATTAATTTGTATTCTGGTGTTCACCATTGCTTTTCTTATAATATCTTTATTTCAAACAAAATAAATATTACATTTTTAATTCTTATGGATCCCATTGAATTAAATAGTAAGTAAATTAAAGCAATACATTATGTTGTACTAAAATATATCTTAATCATTTATTTTTAAGTATACTATGCAAGTATGTAAAATTGTTAAAACTTATTAAAGATTCATATCAATGCAATGAATTGATTTTAACATTATGTGTTTTTTTCGATCATGGTTTTCTGTAAGTGTACACAAATTACTGTGGTTGTTTTCATTTCCTATTTCAATATCTTTTCTGGTAGGAAAGTGAATCTACTTTTAGGAGGTCAAATTTAAAATGTCCACTTTTCATAATAATTGGGAAAACAAAAACAAAAATATGTGAAAACTGGAATTTTTAAGCATAGCCAGTTTTTGACATAATAGATTATATTATTTTGTTGTAATTAATAAACTAATAGTCGTAAATACATTAAATGACCACAAAATTATATATTAGCATTTCTTGCACATGGTATAGTTTACTAAATATTTTAAATCTATATGTAGCTATTTATAGACATGTGCATTTTTTGAAGTTTTTTTAATAATTGTCAAAACAAATTTTTTGCAATAAAAAATAAAAATGTAATTCAAGGTTTCTTATAAGTTGTTATTTCTGAAATTATTGGATATAAAAAAGTCAGGGAGGATACAACAAATATTTGTTAAAAACAATAATATGTAATATAAATATTAAGGTACTATTATAGTAATTAAATATTTATAATAAAATAAATGCAATGTTTTCGGAAATAATTAATTGAACTTACATTATTACGATTTGTAAAATAAATTATTATAGTAGCAATTTATAATAGTATTTTATATTGCTATAAATATTTCATAAAGTATACTAAATAATATAGGATGATAGATGATCTTCGCTCAGAATCGTGTTTCATATACAATGACTTATTATTGAATTTAAGCTTTAACACACACATTACAGTGACATACTCAATGATGAGGTACACTTGACTCCTAATGTACAGCAGAGTAGTTGCTTTTCATTTTAATAAACTGAATAATTTATCAATAAAAATGTATTACTTTTCTTAATTATTGAAGTGGTTAGCTATTTAGTTTTTTAAAAAAGTTTTCTGTGCTTTTTTTTTAGAATTTTTACCGTTTGTTTGCTTTATGTTAACTTTAATGTGTTTTTTTTAGAGTTGTATTGAGCCATAACAACTACTCATTTGGTTAGCTTAATTATTGTACTAATGTAATTTATATGAATTCAAGACCCATCTTGTTGAAGCGCAAGAAAAAAATGTTATATTTAATACAATTTAACTATTAGAACATTATAATATTTAATAATCATACATTTTTAATGTGATACTAAATATGTAAAATATAATTAAAAATATATTGACCACATATTTATATCATGCTGAATTTTCAATATTTATCTTGTAATCTTGAATTTTGTCTTATGTTTTTATTATAAAAGTATAATATTTATAAATTGATTAATTCAGTATTCAATTTTATTAGGACTTTCAATGAGTGGACCAGCAAGTAGACTTGTATGCCCGAGAAACTGTGGTAAATCTTATGCATGGAAAACAAACTTACATAAGCATTTAACATTTGAATGTGGTATTCGTCCTCAATTCAAATGTCCATATTGCACAAAAGTGTGTAATAGAAAATCTAATTTAAAAACGCATGTTTTATGTGTACATAAAGTTTTATTCGACAAAAATATTCCAGTGATTTCAAATACTTAATTAAGATGATGTACAATGAAAACCTACAAATTAATACTTATACTATGTTATTATAAAAAATGATTGTATGCTATACACATGTATAAATTATTGTAAATTATATATAGGTAATTGATTATTTTAAAATTAAATAAATGCTCTACATATACTAAGACTTGTTT
>NC_042495.1:102214705-102265183 GCF_005508785.2 Acyrthosiphon pisum | reverse complement strand
CTAGATTAGACTTTTTAACTGAGTTGAGTTGTCATTAAAAAACATCAAAATGTTTAAAAGAGTTGGCTGTAGTCAATTAAACAATAGTATTTTCAAAAAAAGACTGATTATTAATTAACATTATTTTCAAAACATTTATCAAGAATAGTGGTTTTTATATTGTAATTTACAAATATTCAAATATTTAAGTTATAAAGCGCATGTATATTGTAGTGGTTTTTATTGCTATTCAAAAAATTATCATTGTAAAATAATGAAACTAACTCCAAAATATTTTTTTCGTATTTCCTACACTTAAAACTTATATAGGTACTATAAAATGTTATATTTATACAACTATGAAAATTATTTAAAATATTAATTTAATGAAAAACTCAAAAAAGTTGTTTTTTTTTTTTATTTATGTTATAGAACAATTGGAATTTTCAGATAAAACACCTACTGATAACTTTAAAAACAGTCGTCATCTGTGTCCCAATGGATGTGGACGTCATTATAAAAACAAAGGACACATGACTTATCATTTGCGATTTGAATGTGGTGTTCATCCTAAATTTAAATGTCCATATTGCAACAAGCTGTCCAATCGGAAGTCTAGTCTAAAAATACATGTTTTATGTGTTCATAAAGTTTTATTGGATGACAAAATGGTTATGTATTCAAATACTTAATTATAATGATGTACTGTGAAAACCTTCAAATTAATATTTTATTTTATTATAAAAACTAACTGTATACCTGCACAATTTTTTAAAATAAAATGAAAGTAAATAATTATTTTAAAATCAAAATAATGGTTATACTTAGACTAAGAAGTGGTTTTTATTTAATTAGTAGATGTGTAAAATTGGTACATCATAGGTATATGCAAAAACATGTTAAATATAATATAATATATGAATTAATTTGGCTATACAATAGCTCAACATGTCTAGTAATCCTGCTCTTCTTACCATTTAGTAACTAACATCATCTGTGGTATTTTTGATAATCCAACATGTCTCATATGTGTCGGATAAAGAAGATTGCACTTGTATTTAAATTAAAAGAATATGTATTAATCATAAATATTTTCAGTAGTCAAAAATATTAAACAATTTATGCTTTGATTACCAAAAAGTGACCCATATTATGTAAGCTAATAGCACTACAAACTTAAGGGGGCTGAAACAGGTTTTGTCAAAAATCAAAACTAATGTAGATTTGACCAATCTAAACATTAATTTTGTTTGTTATAATGTTTTTAAATATATTTAAATTCCGTATCATAAAATAAACCTTAAGTGGGCTGGAAGCCCCTCCAGTCAATGAAAAAAAATTACTTTTAGACCAATAAGCTAGACAAAACTGGAGGAAATGGTTTAACAGATTTTAATTTTAAAACAGATTATGATTGATCAACAAGTTTACTAGGGAATGATCGAAGCGATTTTGAATATTGAAATTATTGTTAGTGTCATAATGAATAATATAAATACAAAAACCTCATATTTTTTCGATATTTTTATTCTTTAAATCACCTTGATTATTCCCTAGTAAACTTGTTGATCAATCATAATCCGTTTTAAAAATTAAAATCTGTCAAACCAAATTTTTTCTGTTTTGTCTAGCTTATTGGTCTAAAAGTCACCTTTTTTTCATCTGCTGCAGCCCCCTTAATGTTAAATAAAAATGTATATTTTCTTTTTTATCACCCCCATAATACAATTATCTTGTGTACCACCTCTACTACAGTACATTACTATATTCTAACCCCCCTAATAATTTTGTCATTTGATATAGATATTCAACATACCTTACTTGACTAAAAATATTTAAAATCATTGTAAAATAGTGAAAGTAACTCCAAAATATTTTTTTCATATTTCCAACACTTAAAACTTATATAGGTACTATATAATGTTATATTTATTCAACTATGAAAATTATTCATAATATCAATTTAATTTTTGATGGAGTTAATGATTATATCTATAAAATATGTGTTCAAATAAAATAAAATATGTGGTTGGTATCAAATTATAATGTAATCAGTCATAAAAAACTCAAAAAAGTTGATTTGTTAAAAAATATTTTTTTTTTTTTAATTTTGTTATAGAACAATTGGAATTTTCAGATAAAACACTTAACTTTAAAAACAGTCGTCATCTGTGTCCCAATGGATGTGGACGTCATTATAAAAACAAAGGACACATGACTTATCATTTGAGATTTGAATGTGGTGTTCATCCTCAATTTAAATGCCCATATTGCAGCAAACAGTCAAATCGGAAATTCAATCTAAAAACACATGTTCTATGTGTCCATAAAATGTTATTGGAAGACAATGTTTTCAAATAATTAATTATAATGATTTAGTATGAAAACCTACAAATAAATATTTTATTTTATTTTAAAAATTGATTGTGTACGTGTATAAGTTATTGCAAATAATATCTTGGTAATTGATTATTTTCCAATAAAAATAGTTAAACTAAGACTTGTTATGCAAAAGTATTTCATACAAACAACTATGGTTAAAAAACAGTATTAAAAAAAAAAAAATACTAATTAACATAAATTTCACTATTTCAGTAGTAAAAGTGTTAAAAAAATTCTAAACAGCAATAGAATAAAAAAATTAGTCAAGTATTAGCTTTCTTTTTTTTTTCAAAATGTTGGCAAATTTTTCATTTATTTTATAATGTATGTATTTTTTAAAGTTATATAGACCAAATATATAATAATATTATTCATAATATATATTTTAATATTGTACAAATGGAATTTGTATATACTTATGACCATGTCTTTAAAGTTAAAGATTAAAAAAAATATATGTAATTGGTATATAACAAACATGTTTAAAATATTTTCAATATTATAAAAATATGAACTTACTCAAACTACATTTTTAAATTTTTACTAAACAATTAACCATATTATTAATGGTTCCTAATTAATACTTTATTTATATTTATTTTAATAGTTTATTCAATTTTACTAGGATTTTCAACAACTGGACCAGAAAATAGATTTGTATGTCCAAGATGTTGCGGTAGAAGCTATAAATGGAAAACTAATTTAATAGTACATTTAAAAAATGAATGTGGTATATATCCTAAATTCAAATGTCCATACTGTAGTAAATTGTCCCATCACAAGTCAAATCTTAAAAAACATATTCTATGTGTCCATAATGTATTATACAATGAGGCCTTGATAATATGCTCAAATGATAATAATTGATTAAACTGAAAAAAATATTGAATCAAACAAAATACAACTTGCTTGATGTGCTAAATAATATGTATTTATATAATAATAGTTGTTATATATTTTTTTACGGTAGTAATATGATACTAGTTATGTACATATAACTATTATGATTATTATTATTTTCATGTATACTAAATTTGTTACTAATTGTAATATTATAAGCTAATACTTATGATTATATTATACTTGTAATTTTCTTTTAAATAAACATAAATATTAAAAACATATATAATTATCATTAAATTATACTTTACATGTTCATATGCCTCAACAATGATTTAAATATTAACGTTGCTTTTAATAATAACAAATATCATATTTAATATTTCTATATTATAAATTATGTATGTATTTATATGTTACATAAATATAATACAATTTAAAATGTATTATGTTTGAATAAATAGTACAGTATTTTAAGTGTATTATTTTAAAATTGTTGTTATTGAAATTGCACAACTAAATATTATAATACTTTTGAACCTCTTACGGTTCATGCAGATAACTTTAAATTATTGTAATTTAAATTCGCCAATATTTGAATACATTTTGTCAAGTTTAAAATGTGATAAATTAAGTTAAAATGATTGAAGAAAACCTCTTAATCTAACCAATGTCTATGAATTCAAATAGATATGATAGAAAACTATTTGCCATTCTGATGAATAATTATTGTGATAACTTGTTCAAATAATTTCTATTATTTAAAAATGTTATTTATCTAAATGTTTTTAAATAACTGTAAAGATTAATTTCAATAATTTTCAATTAAAAAAATTATACTTTAGTGTTTAAGTGTTATTCAATAAATAAACTTAAAAATACTTGAATTTCATAGTTTTTGTAATAACAAGCAAGGGTCTCTTACAATATAAATTAATGTATCCTCATTTGTAACATTAGTTTTTTTGCTTACTCCCTTACTTATTATGACAAAATTAATGTGATATGTATTATTATAAAATATTTGTACTGTGATCAGTGTGCAATAAATATTGATTATTTTCTTTTCACATATCTCAAGTTATTTTCATACAATCATCATACGCCTTGCATATAAATATTATGTATACAGAGTATATCAGGAGGGTATAACATTTTATTTAAATTCTGAATTGTATTTATATAAACACAATTCTAAATTTACAAGAACTGAGGCCTAGAGTCTTTGGGCTCCGGTGCTCTGCTACCCATATCACCTTATAGTTATACCACTGGGTATGGACCAAGAATTTGCAGGGTTGACAGATATGCTGAGTAACGAGGATGCTTTTTGAGTTTCTCTACAGTCAGATTTATGTTAATAGGGTTCACAAGTTTGACATACCAGTTGTTTTCCCTCTGTCGTTAAGTTACTATGGTTAATTCTTAAACTTTTTGTAGTCTGTAAAAGTGAATTGCTGTTTGTTAAGTTGACACCATGAGCGTTATAAAGATTTGATGATGTTGAATTTTGAATTTGTTGGCATACTTATTTTGTATAAATTCTTAATGATCTTTGAGTAGATATATTTATTACAGTATCCAATAAAAATACATTAATAGGCTAATTAATTTATATTTCTGGAGATTCTGTTTCAATGTATTGGGTTGGTCCATTGAACTTAAATTAATATTAAGTATTATTTTATGATAAAAAATCTTTCTTTCTTATTCGTGTAGGTGAAAATCAAACTAAACGTATGGAGTGTGATACATTCACAAGTATGAATTTTGTTTTTCTATAAATATTATCTGAAACAAAAATGTGTTTTCCTTCAATTGGGTTTTCTATTTTAAGCTTAATTTATTATTTTTTGTTTCCCTTGGTTGTGATACATAATTATTAATGACATAATAATATATTATATTGTAATTGTTAAAACTATAACAAAAATTACTTATGAAAATTAAATTAAACTAAATTAAATTTAGAGAAGTTTAACCTCTCTTCCCCGTGATTGCCTATGGCAGCAATCAAATTAAACAGTTCCAACTACCAATTGTTACAAAAAACACATTAAAATAATACATTATATAATTGTATTAATCATTAATGTTGTGGTTGAGGAGAGAAGCAGTCTAAAAAGTACCATATATATGTCATTTTATGTGCCTGTTGAATATTTTGTATATTTGGACATTTTATTAGTTTTCTAATATATTTTAAAAACAAATTAAAATAACATACATGCTTAATAGTATGTTATATATAAATTGTATTTATACTTAATCACTGTTTTCTAATTTTAGGACTATATCGAAGATATGTTTGTCCAAACCAATGTGGTCATAGTTATACAAGAAAAGATAACCTAACGAGACATATGAAGACAAAATGTGGTGTTTTAAAATCATTTTTGTGTGAGATTTGTATGAAATCTTATGCTCGACGTGATGCACTTAAAAATCATTTAAAACTAATACATAAATGTAAATTAGAATCGTCAATTGATAATGACGTATACATGTAACTATTCACTTAATATACTTTATCTGTTGCCTATTATTTATTGATTATTGCCTTTTCCCAATGCTTGGTTAAACCTTAAGTGTTTAATTAGTAATGCTTTTATTTTAATACAATTTTATATAATGTTTAATGTGAATTTTTAACAGAAAAGCATGGTATATAGGGAATCAAGTATTATTGTTTTAATTAATAAAAAAATACAGCTGAAAAATATAACTAAATTCAAAATTGAAATTGGAATGTTACATACTGAAAAAAGTAATTTTATTTTATGCATATCATTAAGAGGATGTCAGCGCACTATTTGTTTTCTCTCTCTGGCCCACGCGTAACATAGACAAAAAGCATTTAGGAAAAATCATTTTTTCTATGCGTTTTAGTAATCTTGGAGTAATTAGGTGACACCTATTACAAAAAAGATAAAGAATAATATTTTTGAGGGAATGACATATCGATTTTATATTTTATTATTATTTGACTTTGTATTCGACTTTCAAAATAAATAAAAAAAATGTTGTACATTTAAATGATGTTTAATTTGTTTTGAGACAATATTTAGACACATCGATATGTCATTCCCTCAAAAGTATTATTCTCTATCTTTTTTGTCATGGGTGACTTTACTCTAAGATTACTTAAGCACATAGAAAAAATGATTTTGCATAAATGCATTTTGTCTATGTTGCGTGTGAGCCAGAGAGAGAAGACAAATAGTGCGCTGATAGCCTCTCAATAAAGTAGATTTTTTGTTTGAAATAAGGATCGTTTCTGAACAAACGTTCTGTGATTGGATGTCAATATCAACTGTGATCATTGTTTGCACAACTGTTGTTGTTATTGCACTGACACCACCAAAAACGTTTTGTGGAATAGGTCGCCTGTGTACACAAGGACCCTATATTTACACCCATCCTATGCATTCTTATTCTGTTCTTATTGTGTATAAATAATTGGTTAGTTAATAATTGGAAAAACAAAACCTAACATAACTTAACCTTAAAAAAAAAATAAAAATCGATATCTACCTATAAAATAATATATTACATTAAATTTCAATAAAAATAATAAAAAATAATAAAAATTTTGTAGAAATAAAACAAAATAGAATTATTTTTAATTTACCTTTATTAAAGACTAAAATGTTGTTTATTTTTTAAGAATATTGAGAATTCAAAAATACCAAAGTACTTAATTTCAAAATTTTTAAAATAACAATAGCTATACTGTATATAAGCAGTAATGTATTATTTAACTGGTTTTTTTTTCAGTTTTAATATTTAAGTATAATATTCCTGATTGCTCATTATCTGCTACAGTGGTTAGTGTACACAAACATTTTGCAGAGTGGGGGAGGGATATATATTAAAAGTAGGTACTCCACAAATTTGATACTATTTAAATGACAGTATTTGCAAGTTTCTCATTGATTTTAAATGTTTTATGGTATAAAAGAATATTTATACTAACTAGATTAGGTATTTTTAATTTCAGGCCATCATTTGAAATTTGTACAAATGTTAAAGTTTATAATTTTAAATATTTGCAAGTTTCTTTTATTTTTATAAGTTTTATAATGTGATGTGGAATTAAATGTAAAATGCTAGCAGTAAAAAAGAACTATTTTCTTTAAACTATTTTAAGCATTTCACTAAAAATTTTAATTTTTATACGTTATTTCTATTAATAGTTTTAAATGATAAAATAATATTATTTTTTCTGCTTCTTTAAAATATGTATTATTATGCTTTTTGAAAAATTTAATTAGTTAGTATACAAATAATTTTTTGTATATTCCAATCAACTACTTTGAACTTTTCAGACGAATTGCGATATTACTGTCCACGATCTTGTGGTCGAAGTTATAGCAGAAAGAACAATATGAAGAGGCATTTAACATTTGAGTGTGGTGTTCCTAAACTATTCATGTGCTCATATTGTGGAAGGGATTTTACTTATAGATCTAATCTAAAAATCCATATATACTCTATTCATGGAAGATATGCATCTAATTAAATATTCATAACCATTAGCTATTATATTTTTATATTTATTTTAATACAATTAAAAATAAATTGGTTATGACTTGAGTTATTTTATTTTATATTTTTAAAATATTATTATTTTAATATCACTAGTAGACCTCTATTAGATGAGTCAGTGCTTCATTATAACTACTTAATCATAGTACTTCATTAGAATTTAATACAGATGTAGTCTGTATCTATCATACACTCATATCCAAATCAATTTTTTTTCCTCTTTTCTATTTGTAGCCAAACTGTTAAAATTAAGAAAATATCACAAAAATGTTGACAGAAATGATAATATTGTTTCCATAGTCTAGTTTTTCAATATTTAAATTATTAACAACAACAGTATAACTTGGTTAAGCCGCTCTTAAGAGCGCCTTAAGTGGGAAAGCGTCGCGGATTTAAAAATAAACCTAGGTGGTTCATATATCGACTTTGTATATTAATTAAAATAAAACAGGTTAATTAATTAGTATTATGATGTTTTAAAAATATCAAATAATATCAAAAAATACAACATACTTTTGTCACTTTTTTTGTTGTACTTAGAAATAAAGAGTTTATATATTTTGTTTGTATAACAATCTAAGTATGTGCTTCAGAAAGGTAGTTTCAATTACTAGAGTAATTTATCGTCATCTGCTAATCAAAAGAGTATTATCTCCAATTAGACTAGAAAAACCAAGAGTCTTAATAGGTGGTTTTTACATTAACTAGTATAGGAGATTTTTTATAACTGGCAAAAACAGCATCTTATGCAGGAAAGCGTCTTCAACGAGTTTTACTTTTTTAGTATTGATGTAATTTAAAATAAAATTGGTTATACATATACTTATAACGTGTAATTTAACAAAAACACAATACAAGTTGTGAAGTAGGTAACAGCTCCGCTGTACAGAAGATTTTGAGTGTACCTTGTAATTAAGTAGGTATTAATGGATGTGTTAAATTTGAAATCAATGATAAATTTTGTATATAATCTAAAACAATTATTGTTTTAACAATGATATTAAAATGTTGTTATTAAATGTTCTAATTTGGTTTTAGTTTTTCCCGATTATTTTAAAAAGTACTGAAAAATGTCTATTCTTGGCCTACCAAAATACAAACTAAATCCAATTTTCTACCAAAAACCTCCCTTGTCATCAGGCATACAAAAAAAAAAATTCTAAAATCAGTGTTTTCAAACAGGTGCTTATTGAAAATTTGGCATGATGTTTTCAACTCCTTAAGAGGACACCGTACTTGCATGTGTTGTCTCCGTCTTACTACCACATTATATAGCAAAGTGTATGTTCACAAGCTTCAATTTTGTGTTGTTCGCTTAAATATTAGAGTGAATTGACCCATTATCAAAATGAAATGTTAGAACATTTACGATATTTTAATTTTTCAGTGAGATTTGAATATCTATAATATTATTAATATTTTAAAATGCTCATAATTCACTTAAAATTAAAACATGGTAAAAAACCAATGAGAGATAAATAACATAGATAATGTTTTTACATTTGAGTTTGATAATAGGTCAACACAAAATTGGAACTGCTGGACGTACATTGTCACGTTAGTAAGACGGAGATAACATATGTGGGTATGGTGTCCTCTTAATATATTTTAAATATTATATTATTTAAAGGTATTTATTTAGTATGAAATTTTGGTTACAAAATGAAGAATGTTAAGAACAATTTTTGCCATAGTTTGTGTGTATGTAGGTATTATAAACAATCTTCTTTTTCTTTTTTATTCATGCTTTGATCCTAACTATATAGGAGTTCTGTTTTCAGACCACTCATTTAATCAAAACTGCTATTTTAACACCATATAAAAATGCCTTCTCTTCTCACTGTACTTATTTACAAACCATCTCATACAGAAAATTGGTTTCATCATCGATCTTTCCGGTATAAACCCAAATTCATGCCTTAAAATTGATGTCTCACTCCTTATTCTTTTATTAATAACTTTTTTCCAAATCATTATACTATGACTCATACAATTTATGCCTTAATAATTTCCACACTTGTGTACATCTCTCTTGTAAAAATATGGGTACCAAAATATTTTTCTTCCATCCTATGGCATTTTCCTTGCCTATATCACCCAAATGTTGTTTAGGATTCCTCTTTAAAACTATAGAACTTTCTTCAGTTCAGGGGTTACCAGTAACCAATAAGCACTTCCACCTTACTAAAATAAAAGCTATTACTGTTATTCGTTCTCAAATTATCGGTTTTTTACCGGTTTTTGTTATAAATCGGTTATCGGTTTTAAGCTCTGCTTCAGTTACTGACTTCCTCACGATCCCTTTGTGTTTCTTTTCATATCCTCATCTACTATCACATTCACCCCATTTCACATAGTAGTCTTACCTGAGTATATTATCTTATACACTCTTCTCAATTTACTTTGCTCTCTCTCCTTTCCACTTAGTTGCCCAACACAAATATTCCCATACTCTCTTTTATACTCCATCTAATCCCTCCTTCTACCTGTTAATGTTACTACATTCCACATATTTACTCTAACTTTGTACCTTTCTCCCACAATTTGGTGAGGTTTCAAACTGTTTGTATTGTAAATAATGATAACATAATACGTTACCTACGCTTAATTCATGTTAAAAATTGTGGTTTATTTAAGCTTATTATTTATTTTACTTACTGATTTGTAAAAATTAATTATTATTTCTATTTTTTTTTTTTTTTAATTAAGTGTAATATATTTTTTGTTATTTATTAGGTTTAATATTAATGCCAACTTTCGATCGGTTCTATTGCCCACGAGGATGTGGCCGAAGTTATAAAAGAAAAGATCACTGTTGGCGACATATAAAGTATGAGTGTGGAGTACCAAGACAATTCAAATGTCCATATTGCTCAAGGAGTTTTGCGCATAACAGTGCTTTAAAAAAACATGTAGTAGTTGTTCATAAAATAATACATAAAGATTTAGGAAATCGGCGATCTCGTAAATCCGAATAAACCTAGCCTTTAGCTTGAATTTTTACAAACAATTATTTTATTTGTAACATGTAGGTACAGATGTTTTATATAATGTGAAAAAATAGTTATATATATATTATATAGTATATACCGTGAAACCTCTAAATACCAAACATTTTTGGCGCTGAAATTTTGAACGCTATTCAGAGGATTTAGTTTGTAGAAAGTTGGTAGTTGTGTCTACCTTCAAACAATATAATATTTGAAGGTATTCAATATTTAAAGGTGTTTTTTAAGAGAGGTTTCACTAGCTGTACTGTAAAAAATAATGTATACTATACCATTATGTTATTATTAATAAATTATCTTAATGGAAAAGTAATTTTTGTATTCCATTGCTTGTTAATTTAATATCGTTAAAGTTACCAAATTAAAATATATCTGTAATACAGTTTTTATTTTATAATACAAAAAAAAAACTATCAGAGTTTAAACATTGTTTTATTAATAAATTTTGTTACTGCTTAATATATTTTTGTTCATAATTTTAATTGTAAATATTGAGACATAGATTATTTAAATTTTAAATGACAGAATAAGCATCATAATATGGAAATTAAACAATTATGTTTTGAATAATATTATTAAATGATTATTTATTAAGATAACTTTGTACCTTGCTTTTTAGTAAAAATTAATACTCATCTAGTGATTGATAATAATAGAGTTATTTTGGTTTTTAATTTAATTCTTGTATTATTTTTAGGAAGATTATTACTGTTTGTTGCCTATACAATTATCCATAAATTGGGACAATTATACTATTTTCAATGATTAAACTGAAAAAAAAAATTTATAATTGCTTTCTGAAATTTATTTTGTGTGGCTTCTTTGCATTCCAAACAGTTAATTATTAATTGCATTATAACTCTTTCACTACCTAAATTCATATTAACTATGTTATATTACAGGTGAATGCAGACTGATTAAAAGATGGGCATGTATGAATTGCAGTCGCAAATACAAGAATAAATCTCATTTAGTTAGGCATATCAAATATGAATGTGGTATTTCAGGATTATTTGTATGTAATTATTGCAATAAATCGTTCAAGCACTCACATCATTTAAAAGGTCATCTAGCATTAATTCATGGAGTTATAGTATAACATTTTTCTTATCAAAATATTTCCAAAGTACCTAATCTTACTAAATCTATTATTATATTATTACAGTAATTCATGAAATCATAACATTAACTTTTCTCTATGAAGTAAGTATTTCATAACTAAGTTTTATCTTCAGTACTTAACAACAATTATATAAATATTATTTTTTTTTTAGTTTTTTTTTTTTTTTTTATTAAAACCAACAAGAATATATAATATATACAATATACAATCTATAATAAAATGTATACAATAGGTGATTGGGGGGGGGGGGGGGGATGGTACAAGTATACAGGACTGGACGGCGTAATATAAGCCGCCCGACCAATAATCCTACTTCTTAACAATATTAGTTAAAGTACTTAAGTTACAAGTACCTATATTATAGAATTAATTGAAAAAATTAAATTAAAAATGTGTATTAACTTAACATTTATTATCAGATATAATGTTTGGATAGCGACAAATAAAACATAATGATTGGTATATTCTAAATAATTAACTTTTTTTATGATAAGGATAAGGATAATTTGGAATTTTATTTGTACTAATATGTATTTATTTTTTATTTAATATTGATTTCTTTAAAAAAATATATATATAATAATAAGCTATAAAATGTGATGATTTTTACTAAATTTATGTGATAATTGGAATAAAATAAAACATATTAATATATATTTTATAATAAAAACCTATTTGAAAAATATAATTTATATTGAATGTTAAATCTCATATTCTAATCATGAAATAAAATTAATAGGTATTATAATTATTTTTACCTACAGGTTAGATATATATTATTATGTTATTATTATTTTGTGTGATTAAGTGTGCCTACTCTGGTTTTTTTTATACACATAAATTATTTAAGAATTTTGTAATTGTTCTCACTTCAAAGTGATCCATATAAATAATAATTATTTTTAAATGTTTTTGTAGCCAAAGTTCCATTCATTAATATATTGCTTCATCTTTAAGAATGTATTTTTTTTAATAGCTTTATTTTATGTCAGTATTCAATATGATTTAATTCTAATATAATTTTTTTTTTCAGTAAAAGAAGATAATTTCAATAACCAATTAAATGCTTTAGCTGTCGTCGACCCTGTTGAATGTCCTAATAATTGCGGTCGGTCTTACAAAGGATTACGTAGAAAACACTCATTAAAACGGCATTTATTGTATGAATGCGGGAAACCCCCTCAGTTCCAATGTATGGTCTGTTTAAAAAGATTTACTAACAAAAAAAGTATGCAATATCATTTAGCAGCCATACATAAAATCATTAATCACTAGTACATATCAAATTTAAAAAAAAATAATTTTTTATTTATTTGCGGAGCAAAAAACTCCTTCTTCAAAAATGTTGTATACAATGTATATAACAGTTATGGTGTATAGACATAATTAAATGACTTGATATAACAATATTTAAGTCATATTCTGTAGATAACCTTTTAAAAATAACATACATATTATAGTATTAGTAATTTTATTATTGTAGTTTTTATTTTTATTTTTTATTTTTATGCCTTCTTTTTGTGTGTAAGAAATGTATACATTATATTTAAATATGGTATGTATAATTTATTAAAAAATAAATAACAACATTGTAATTTTTTTATTGGTCATATTGGTATAAATCTACAGTAGAACATCTCTAAAAATGTAACAACAATCTCTGAGGTAAAAAAAAGTAAAAGTATGTCATGTGCTTATACAGCATTACTATAGACCATATCAATACATAATTCGGTGTTTTAGTTAGTTAACATTTTTATTTAGTCGGGAAAAGTATATTTTTAATTCAAAATTCACTTTTGGAAACCAGTTTTTGTAAGCAAACAACGAGGATAATTAGTGTATTATATTTTTCAATGTTTAAAGACCTATCTATTTATAAGAAATTATATCTAGTTGATACTTTTTTATGGAGCTAATGTTTTGATTTGTTTGATTTAAAATCAAATTGAGTTTTGAAAAAATAAGTAAGTGGAAAGATTTTTTTTTTAAATTGTTATTGTTATTTTGAAGAAGTAGTTGTTTAGTTTGGTTTAGAAAACCATAAACTTAGTTTTTATAGTGGTATTTATGACATTAGGTAATTGTTTTGGTTTTAATTTTGATTTTGTACAAATAATATGATTAACCAGTATTATTTTATTTTAGTGATTAATTACAGAGTAATCAGTTATTAGTTTTAAATATTTCTATTAATATGCTATAATACCTTGTATTAAAAAATTATAAAAGTGAGGTAAAACAGAACTGATTAACATAAAAAAAATTAGCACTTACTATTGTTCTATAAGTCATGAAATGGTCATAGTTTTTTGGGCGAATGTTTAAACAAATAAACAACTTGAATGAGGGAAAAAATATATATCACCGTGGGTTTGGGTACTTATAGTATAAAATAAATTTAAGTTCCTGCATGAGTATATAAAAACAAACTACGAACTTGGTATGCAAGTGCATTTGGATATAATAGTTCACAGTCAGTTTGTATGACTATATCAGTATGTATATGAGCTTGACTTGGGTAATATTACTTATGGACCATATAGTCTATCTGGTATGATTTTCATAACACTGGTCAATTGTTTGAACTATTGACAGCATTTAAGAATACAGCAGTTTATGCTATAAATGAATGCTATTATATAGCTATTTCATACTATGCATATTATTTATATAAGTGCTGGCCAATGTAAGATTTTACGTATGTTTGATTGTTATATCCATGTAGTAATTTTTAAATTATACATGGATGCTTTTCACCCTGGTTAAATCCCTATTTACCACTTTATCATAGACGTATATACACGTCCGTGCTATTTACATAAGCCCGCTAATTAATATTTGTATTGCTTATTGTCACAATATTTCATAGTGCCTTAACAATTTTTTTTTTTTTTATAGCAAACTCGAGACGTTTATTTACATTTCCACTGAAATATTTATGTCCTAGAAATTGTGGACGTTCATATAATCACCGAGCTACCATGAATCGTCATCTAAAATACGAATGCGGTGTTCCGCCTAGGTTTAAATGCAGCGTATGTGGAAAAATGTTTGCCCAAAAAGTTAACCTGAACACGCATATCATGTCTGTACACTGCAAAATTCCAGCTACTCCGCAGTTTTCAAATCAAATTTGAATTAAGAAATATTTTATAAATCATATTAACAGTTTATTTTTAAAAGAATTATAGTTCATTATATTATACTACACATTAGTCAAATAACTTGAATTGTTATTTTTATTACCTTAACGCTTTGTATGGATCCGGTTTTTAATTTAATTTATCTGTTTAAATTATCTTTAAAATACTGTTATTTTTTTTTTTCTAGGATTATTGGCTCGCATTAACGAGTTTGTCCAAAATGACCCTGCTTATTGCCCACGAAATTGTGGTCGGAGCTATAAAGGAAAATGGCGCAAAACAAATCTTAGAAATCACTTGGTTTATGAATGTGGATTACCATGCATGTTTAAATGTAATATTTGCAATCGAACATTTAAACACAAATGCACTCTTAAAACACATATGGGATGCAAACACAAAATCGTCATTGGAAAAGATTATAAATTAAATGATATATAAATTATGTTTGTATGAATCCACGATAAAAAAAATTGAAATTATTTTATAAATATAAAAGTTCATTAGGTAACAAATTAAATATAAAAGTAGTAAAGAACAACATTTTTACTAAACACTAAATAATATATAGAATATTTTTGTCTTCTATAAATATAATTCCAAGTATGGTAGTATTTTTAATATATATTTTACTAGAAAACTTGCCATTTGAAAATTAAATGTATTAAAACTATTTTATATTCATATATATTTTAGATTTTCGTTGAAGTTAAAATGTATTAGTCTTACAATTATGTATTTTTTTTTTTAAATTATTTATTTTGTATATACTTTTTCATGTAGAAGATATGCTTTACAACTTCCATTTAGCGTCTTTAAAGATTGGATATAAAATCTGTTGAAGAGACTCAGAAATATCAATAAGTGTGGAATTAACCGTGTTCCACTCCGAATGAATTTTTAATATGCAATAGTTTATCCATAACCCACAACTCCATTTTGTGTCTAACTTTTTAAAATTTATAATTTTTTGATTAAGCGCTATTTTTTGTCTCATATTTTGTTGCAGATATTTTTCTTTAAATGTTGTTCTACAAACATTGATTATTTAAAATAATTTTAAGTTTAAGAAGTGTTATACCTAACCTACACTATAATTAATTATCCCTTTCTACTCAATTCCACTAATCTAAATGTCTAACACTCAAATAGTAGCGCTATACTAAGCTGCTATAATAAGCTTACTAGATTAATTACCAATATTTGTGAATTTAAAGTGTTTCAAATGTATAGTTAATGTAATGTACATAAAACATTAAAATCAGGATTATTGTTTAAAAATTGTATAAAATATAATTATTTTACAGAAATGTTTTATTATTAATGCTTTAAATTATATACGTACTTTTTTTTTCAAAGATACAAAAAATGTCTTAGAAACTTAATTTTTTAATTTATTATAATGGTGTAATTTATGTATAGATATTAGCTACATACATATTTATTTATTTTATTCAATATATTTTTATAAATAATTTAAATTTATATTTTGGTTGAATACCGAGTTTAATGTTTAAAATCTATTTGTTTTGACAAGTATTAAAACTGTATTAGCACTCATAGACTATAAGATAATTTATAATTATTATATTTTAATGTAAAATAATTTTAATTAATTTTATTTAGTTAAGCCACTTCCAGTGATCTTTGCTAGTGAATTATGATTTATATACCTATACTATAATCATTTTCGATTTGTTTTAAAAATATTCATGATAATTAACATTATCTTTATGATTATAAATTATGATCCTTATGGTGATAAAGTCTGATCGTCTATTATATTATCTATTCATTTTTTTTATGTTTTATGGATTATTAGAAATATTGTTAGTATTAATACAAACTCTCTTTTTTATACATGTTATTGTTTATGAACCAACTATCAAATATAATGAAATATTTTAGGATTTCAGTGCTTTTTAATAAAATATATTTGTGTATTTAATTTCAATAAACATGTATACGTTTTATACATCTATAATACATTTATACAAAACACCTGATGTTACCTTCTGTTTTTGTGACTAATTTGCTATTTGGAATACGTGTATATAATAAAATATAAATGTATTCTATATATTAATATTAATTATATTTACCATGCAGTTTAAAAATTAAATATTACTTTTAAAAATTAAAAATATTTAGAATATTTTTTTATACTTAAGTAATAATTCAAATTAAAAAACTATAAAAGGTACTTATACTCTTCTGCAACCCTTTCTAATTTGATTTAGTGTGATAAAAATTTAGATAGTATTTTAAAACTTAATGGCTATTGAAAAAATGATATAAAAATATAAACAACGTCAAACACAAGAAATGTTATTTATTATAATATATGATATGACTAAATATCCATGCAATAGATTATACGACTTTATATTTAACTAACTTCATAGGTTTTGGAAATTATGAAAATGGTTCAAATCGGTCTCTTTAGCAATCAACATTTTTTATCAATTGTGTAGCTAATTAAATTATTGTACACAATATTTCTATTTTCTTAATTCTTGATCCACAGAATTCCTACGTAATTTCAGTTTAATTATATATTTATAAATATATATAGACAGTGGCTTATTATATTTATTAGTTACATTTACAATATATTTAAAATTTAATTTAATATAATATAATATACAACTAATAACATTATTAAGTGTTCAAGAGGTTGCTAATAATATTTCAAATGAAAACAAAGAAGAAGGGGCACCTAATACATTTATATTTTTTGTGTTGTGTATTTTCAAAATACTTGTTATTACAAAATATAATTTAAAATGTTAAAATTATTGAACATTTTTTAAAATTTTGAATACTTACACTATGGCTTTTTTATTTATGGTCTCAGGATGGTAGTAATAGGTAACTATATTCAGGCATTTATTACATTTATTTATTTTTTAAACGACTAAAATAATTGCATAAAGCTTTATAATATTATAATGATCATGATATACTGAATTCATTTCAAATGTATGTTAAAAATTGAATTCTTATGTTCAACATTCTTAAAAACTTATCTGTATGTAATTCATATTGTTTTCCTATTTTCTTATTACTAATCTTAAATCTTAAATATCTATTATTTTATTTCAGTGAAAGGTTCAGAGAGATTAGAAGTGGCAGCATTATATGATCCTGCTATATGTCCAAACAATTGTGGCCGACGGTATAAGGGAAAAAGCAGAAAATCAAATTTAAAAGTACATCTTAAGTATGAATGTGGTGTACCACGTCAATTTAAATGTGAATACTGCCATAGGAGCTTTGTTCACAAGGCACATTTAAAGGGACATTTGGGTCTTGTTCATGGAATTATTCAATAAAAATCAACAGCTGGAGTTATCATTCAAGGCTAGATTGTGTAATTAACAGTATCTGTTTCCATCTAAAAGACTCGCACATAATGACACAATATATTATACATTTCAAATAAATAGTGTTTTATGAAATTTGTATTGTTATTATTTATAATAATAGTTTAATATTTTAATTACTCAACTTATTTCATTGTTTATTGTATTAGTTTACCATTATATCTAAAGTTTTAGCTCAGCCATACTCAACTAGCCAAGGTTTTAGAAGTGGCAAAAAAAAAAAAAATCATAATCAAAATTACTGTCATTTAAAAATGATGTATAATATTTCACATAAATCATAAAATGTTCTATGATTTTTATTTTTATTTTTTTGTGAATTGCCCAATTTAGTTGTGTGGTTATTTTAGATAGACCTTAATCATAGTAAAAACTTAAACTCAACATAACTAATACGAGATATATTACAATATACAAACCATAAAAAAAAATTATAAAAGTTATGTATAATATATGTTAGTATGTACATAAAATGATTATATTGCACAACTGTATAATAGTATTTTTGTGCCAAAAATCTGAAATTAATACATTCTTATTTAAATATTCAAAACAAATTTTTTTTAATTGAAGTCTTAAAATCTACATTGTTCATTTTGTAAACTTAGGTAAACGTAAGTGTATTGCATAACTTGCATGGGTACTTAGAAAATTTTAATTTTTATAATAGCTGATTGCTAACCAATGATAGATTATTTTAGTTTACTTATAATAAATTAAATTATAAGCTTTTCTGATGTTTTTAAATCATAATATGAATATACTGTAATTTAATGAAAGTAATTTAAGTAATATATTTCCAGGTATTAGATGACATTAATCTAGTCTTGTATTATAGATACCTAATGAATGTAAAACACCTATACAACTATATGCTTTAACTATTAAACAAAAATGTGTATTTTAATTTTGTAATTATAATTAATTAAAATTGTATAGTATTTCCTATATTAGTATTTTTATTGTTTAACTTCCTAAAAACTAATAGCCTAAATTGCACAGCCTAAATACTGAAACTATTGAAATAGTATTAAATTTTCAGTAAAATAATAAAATAAAATTCAGTTATTATCTGTAATATACTAAATCAGTTTCTATGTTATAACTTATGATAAATTTAATTAGCTCATAATAAAAAAATTAAATAATTTTGAATCATCATTTAAACCAGTTTGTGATTTAATTTTCAATTGACAGCGAATTGCAAAAAATAAAAAAATAAAATGCTCTGTATTTATTAATTATAATTTAATGTACCTTAATATAAAATATTTTTTAATTTGTATAGTATTAGCTCATTTATTAAACCTTATTCTTACAAAAAAAAAAGCTTATATAAGCTCCATCTACAGAACCATTGATGTATGGAACTATACTAGTTCATGCTTATTACTACATTATCATTTATGAACTTATTTTTGATCATTTGTTAACATTTATGTTAATTTACTTGCTTATTGTTATATTATTGAACCAATTGCTTTTATACTTGATATTGAATTGTTTGTATATTTTTTTTAACATGTAACGTTGAAATATAAATATTGGATTGAAAATGTGTGTGTAGTAGTGTTATAAAATAGATAATATATTTTTTAAATAAAGCTTTCAAACAATTTCAGAGTTAGTGACGAAAATGTTAAAGGAAATTTCAAAACAAGATCCCGTAAATTGTCCTAATCAATGTGGACGAAAATATTCTGGAAAGTATAGAAAAACTGTTTTAACTAATCATCTCAGATATGAATGCGGAAAAGCACCTACATTTCAATGCAATATTTGCTTTAAGAAATTCCATTTGAAAGGAAACCGAAAGACACATATGATAACGGTGCACAAAATTTTACCAAATGTAAATGTAACCAAGTTGTATAATATGTAGTTTTTATTTGAGATTTAGTTCAATTATAATTTTACACATTTGTAAAAAGTACAATTGTTTTTTACTATCATTAATATGTACTTTATATAGCAATGAATGAAAAATAATATACTTTAATTTTACAAACTGTTATTTTATAAACAAGTATCAATAGCTAAATAGCAAATAAATGTCCATCATATTGAAGTATCTAAAATTAAATTTACCAATAATTTATCAGTAATTTTGCTTATATCTTATAAGTTATAACCGATCTAACCAAATTTAATATGTTTAAATTTACATTAGTTGATGGTAATAATGTGAACAAAGTCACAATTAATGGGTGACAACAATAGGAACATAATATAGTTTGTACAATGTACATACAAATTACATAAAAGCCTAATTTATATATATATATATATTTTTTTTTATTATTATTATATTCTAGTAATTTTTATGTAATTTTTGAATACAATGTTTATACTTAATATTTATTTATATAAATTAACACCATTTGACTTTTTGAACTTTTTGTAGTTTACAAGTATATAAATGTAATATAAGAAATATCTCAGAATTAACAAATTTAACAGTACAAATTGTATGGGAACATTATTTACATGATAGAATAGTGTGGTATTGGCATAAAAGATTGTCGGTGAATATAGGACATCAGGATCTAACCTATCGGCTAAATAGTCTCCAATTTCAAAAATACATATATCTTCTTGTACTTTATGTTACTGTGTTTTTTTTTTTTAAGTAGTAAGATTTTACGTATATTTTTGTTTCTTAAGCATGTCATAAAAATGAACTGAAGAATTACCAGGCACAGCTTCTTTATATATATATTTATATTTTGCTACAGGTGTATTTATAATCATGATCAGTCATAAGATATATCTAAATGTTAAATATAGATAAAGATAGAACTCAATTAATTAACCGACACCAAACTGCCATTGTTATCCTATCATTAATTTCATTTTTGTTATAGCTTAATATTATTTAACTTAATACAAAACTTCTTGATGTGGTTAGATAACATTAAAGTATTTATATCTATTTAAATTAACCATTTTAAAAATCTATAAATTAATTATTTAATAATAACAGGTATGTGGCAAATTATTTTTATAGGAAAACATTATGGCTGTTTCAATAAGGAAAAAAGAAAATTTTCTTTTACCAAAATGCCATATTTTCATGATATTTTAAAAACTTTTTTGGTTATAATGAATTAATAATCTAAAATTAAGTCTAGTTGGTACTTGGGGTGTGTGTGGGAAGTTGTAACCTAACTAAAACCATAAAATGGGGAATGTTATCCAATTCTCCTCAATATTTTGTAATTGATTTGCAATTATTTGAAAACTACATATTTTTATAATTTGGCATTTACATACTTCATCACAATTTTATTTTGGATAATTTATAAAATAATTTAGTTCATGACGGGAAAAATAAAATTATCACTATATGTTGGTAAATATACTAACCTTATAAATCTAAAATATAGTTGTATGTTCATTGAAATGCTTAAATTAAGATATTGTATGTAGTAACACAATGAGCATATTGCCAGGGGGAGGGGTTAAAGTATTTTTTAAAAATAATTTATGGTTATAATACATAAATAATTAAAAGTTGAATAGGTGTAATATTAGTTTAAAACTTGAGTTACTTCATACCATGAAGATCGTACTAACTATTTATTTTATTTAAATGATATTACCAAACAATAATACAATTAAATAATAACATAATAATGAATATATTAACCCATTAACATAAAATGGTAACATTGATTTTTTACAACCATTTTTTAGGTATAACATAAACTTTTTCAACAAAATTTTGGTTAAAATTGTAAATAATAAAACTCCGGCGCTAATAGGTTAATTTATTAATATAGAATATTATAAAATAATATTATCATCTAGTAAAGTATAAATGTATAATGCATTAGCAATATTACATTTATTATTAATTATTATTTTTATGGAAATGATTGTATGGCTACATTTAATCATTTTATGTAATATACCTACTTTATCTTTAAAAATGAATATATTATAATATACATAATATATAGAATACATTTTAAATGATCAGCTGCTATAGATTACTATATTTAAGTAGGTATTTTAGTTTTATTATTTTTGTCATTATAATTTTTCATTTTTATATATTTAAATTTAAACAAAGGAAACATTAAGTTTTAATATATTCTTTATCTACACATTATTAATATACCTGTTGTAGGCATGAATTGTTAATATTTTAAGAATGAATATTTATAAATAAATAAATAAAACAAGGTTAAAGATAAACATTTACCCTAACCTAACCCTAGTATTCTTCTTGTCGTGTCTGATGCACCGGTGTTGGCAGAATTAGTTAGCTGTGAGAATACGGCATTAACAGGGGCATCACATGAAGGTTTCTGCCACGTCCCCTAGTATTATAAAAGTAGTACTCTGTACTTCTATATGAATGCATAGTATGTAAATGGTATTATTGAACTCTATATAAGTTTATAGTACTTTAAGATTATAAAACAATAATATTGGTTTGTTGTAAAAGTTTAAAACTCAAAGTAAACTTAAAATAAGACGAGTACTGAAAAAATATCTCTAAAAACCCAACCTAACTTAGAATGCCTTTCATCTTTTTTTATGATATAGTCCAATATAAGTATAAACAGTAGGTACACAAATAATTATGCAACATAGTTACTCAACTACAGGAGAAATTATTGTATACCTGTAAAATGTATTATTATTTTTATATATTTTATTTTTCTAAAAATGTATTGTGAGTTAATATATCGGGATAAAATTTACTACTGATTTGTTAGAACTTATAAAATTTCAATCAAAATTGAAGCACCCGTATAAACATTGTGATCCTGTAGTTACCCCTCTGATTGTATGTAATATTGCATTTTTTTGTGATAATAACTGACACTTTTATTGGTTCTTACTTTCAACCATTTTTATAGCTTATATATATACTTACCACTTGTAATAGTAAATTAGTTAATTTCCTTAACTTTTTAAATGAAGCTAATCTAATATATTTATAAATCCTTGCCGCTTCTATAATTGTATTTTATTATTATTATTTTTTTTTTTTTCGTAATGTTTAATATTTATAATATTAATAATGTTTATTTATTTAAAGTTTTAGATGACATGGTTTATAGTGAAGGAATGGAGTTTTGCCCAAATATGTGCGGACGCAGTTATCGAGGAAGATATCGTTCTAAGAACATCAAACGACATTTGAGATACGAATGTGGTGTTCAACCACAATTTCAGTGTGATGTATGTTTGAAGCGTTTTACTCATAATTCAGATAGAAAAAAACACATGGTGATAATACATAAAACATAACAATACACAAGAGATCTGCCAACATTGTAGTTTTTGATCTTACCAAATAGATCACTAACTAAATTCTAATTTATTGCTAATGTGAAATTACTTAATGCATTTTGTTTTATTTAAAGTGTTTCATATTAATTTTAATAAGTAAAATTCAAGTAGTATATATTTTATACATCATAAAATTAATTTTTAGTTGTTAATCTTGTTTTATATACCTACCTATTTTATGACATAAATGTTTTTTTCAATATAAATAATGCGATAATAGGTAATAAGTAATAAATTATTTTATTATTTTATTACTTGAGAATGGCTGGGACAGATTTGGCTCATTAAATGTTAGTAATAGTCTGAATAAGGTTTTAAATAAAACCATTATTTTTTTGTTTATAAATGATTGCCATTGGATTACTTTGACACATGATATAAAAGGATGCATCAAATTGTCTTGTTTAATGCCTTGAATAAAGAATTTTTATCTTAAAAAAAATATGAGAATTGAATGTATGTTCATATGTTTGTAGCTTATATACTCAAAAACTACTTGACTAATTTTGTGAAAATTTCTAATTGTTCCTAGACATATTAAGAAACTTTAAAAGTAGTTTAAACCATGTTCAATTTATATAAAGTGCTATATCTAATCCCTTCAATCGACTCGTCCATATCGGTTGAATCAGTTCACAAAGTGAGGTACACTAAATCTAAGACACACCTATATAGCTCTATATTTTATGTTATCATTTTTTCATGGGCGAAGTTGGCTTATATGAATTAAAATGGATGTTGGTTTATCAGGAGTTAATACACTCAAAAACAATTGGACCGCTTTCAATAAAATTTATATCAATAGATTTCTTGAGACTTTTAGGGTGCTTATAGATTATTTTTCAACCCCTATAGGTAGCTACCCTCTAGCTCACACATTATTATAAGCTATCTGGAATTTAAATTTATCAAGTATATAAATATTTCCTACTAGCTATCCTGCCCAGCATTGCTCATGCCAAAATATGTAAATGCCATGTTTCTACTAGTTATAATAGTAATATAATATGTAACCAATGGCAACCTTGTAAATAAACAAAGAAATATTATTTTTTCTTGAACTGAAAATAAAAAATCTGTAATTTACCCTTTAGATTTTAGTACATATAAGGGTTGAAAATTTAGCTATAAATTTACTCCGAATCTCAAGGAACTTGATTATCTTATACTAAATAAAGTCTTTGATATCAAGGACTTTTATTGAAAACTGTCCAGTCGTATTTGAGTTTATTAATTACAGACAGCCAGACGACAGATGGATCAATGACATGGGAGGCTCATTTAATAATTATTTTTCCAAGCTTTCTTGCTTAATTTTGAACTTAAAAACATGTATTTTTAATAATTTTTGATTTTGAATATTGAAAGTTGTTGACTGTGTTTAAATTTTTTTAGAAAATCATCGAAATAATAGTTTTGTAGTAAATTCAATTACATTTTTATTCTTGTACACATATTTTTTATTTCAGTAAATTATAAATTTTTAGTTTTTATAAAGTTTTTATATTTTCCTTGCCATTTGTTAGCATAAAATATATTATTATTTTTAATCGTAATTATTTTTTCATGTTGTCAAGTTTATGTTCTGTTTATTAATTAAATAAATGTACCAGTGTTAAAAAATATTACACCGTTTGTTGTTTTTAATTTTTCATATTTTGTTAGAATTATACATATATTTCTCCAATTTTATTTATCTTGCAAGTTTCAAAAAATATAAGAATTATATTTTTTAATAATTATGTTTTTTTAACTGGCTATAAGTTATTTATTGGTAAAATAAATAGAATGAAATCATAATATATTTATAAATTATCTATTAGATCATTTGCACATATATTAATTACATCATTTTATTAGTATATATATTTATTTTATGATATCCTATATTAATAGTATACATACCTACACATTTTGAGTATGTGAAAAGTGAAAACCATTATACAGTAAACTGTAGGATGTGGCTTGGTGTGGCGCTGTGTCTGAAATCAATCAGGCGACTGAGAGTAAGCAACAGCCGCTTCCATTAGTTCTTGGAGGGATGACCACTGTGTTTGTAGTGCACAAAAACCTTGCCACACATAATACACGTGTTCCTAACCGACCTTACTAACCGTCCCAACCATACAGACTAATGACCTTAGTCGTCAAAGCCTTAAAACCTAAAAAAAATATAAAATAAAAAAATAGCTGTAGAATATAATCAATTGTGTTGTTGTGCCATGATATTTTTTAGGATATAAATAATGTTTTTCTAAAACAAACATATATTAAAGAGATAAATAAAGTTAAACGTCATGTGTCCTTGTGTCCTTTGTGTCTTAACCTTCTTTGTGGTTGTTGATTTGTTGGATACTATTTTGTTTGAATACTTTTTTACGAATTATTCTTACACAAAGTATGTTACTAGTAAAAACATTTTCTTTAAACTATACATTCTTAGTTAAGAATATTACTTTTTAACATTGGTGGTATCGGTAATCACCCTGCATCTCTACCCCGATATCCTCAACTGATCTTCTTTTAGTTATTATTATATTGTTAATATTATTTATAGAAAAAAATGTTGTTTTGAAGCTAATGAGTAAAAATGTTGAGTTACTAATATTTTCTTCATTAATGTGATTTTATAATGGTGTTTTTTGTAATATAATATTTAAAATTATATTTCTATAACTTCACCTCATGTTTTTAATAATTAACATTAATACAATTTTTAACGTAACTATTTTTTTTTTACCATTGTTTGATTAATACCTACTTAGTTTATTGTTTTTTTTTTTTTTTTCAGAAATTAATTCCAAATGGCTGAACACTGATGCATTGAAAATGTTATCGGAAACAGATCCTGCAACCTGCCCAAATAAATGTGGTCATAAGTATAAAGGAAAAAGTAGAAAAGCACACCTCAAAAGACATTTAATTTATGAGTGTGGTGTACCGAAGAAATTTAATTGTGAACTGTGTCTTAAGAAGTTTTCCTATAATGTATCTCTCCAGAAACATTATAATATTTGTACAAAGAATATATTGATGTATAGTAATCATAATATTTTCTTAAATTAACATACTTAAATCCAAACTATTTTTTCACTTAAAAATTCTGTTATTAAAATAAATAAATCAAATTGAAAAATCAAAAAATTATAAAAATATTATTATGTCCCCTTATACTCTAAATTATGTGATCAATTTACGTTTTTGGTTTGTTAACTTAAGATATTTTCAGCTTGCTGATTTATGTAAATTTATTTTAAACAATTTCGGATTAATTAAATGATTTCATTATGAAATCAAGTTTTAATCAAAAATGCTTGTATTGTTATATTTTTTGTTATATTATTGTAAAATTGTATTAATATGTATCATTATTTCCGATTTTCTGTTGTGAATTAATATAAGAAAACATTATCCTAGCAACAATATTTTACATTAATATTCTTTATTTTATCAATACACATAATACATTAATCTTCTGGAATGATTATTTATCTACCTATACGTTTTATTTTATTTTTAAATATCTACAAAATTTAAATTATCTCTTATTCATTCGAGTCAATATGTTTAAGTATTTAGTACAATCATAGATAATATCTAGTTTATAATATCTATGAGTACAATTACTGTAATATTATGTTTGATTCCTCTTTTGGTCTCCTTGAATGTTAGGACACAACACCCACAACATGAGTTGCACCCGTTTTATGAACGTATGATGTAGAAAATTACTGAAATGCTTTAAAAATAATACAATGTAACATGTTGTATTATTATTTTATAATGTTTGTTTAATTTTTTTTATTCATAATGGGTTTTTTTTTAATTTTTAGAATCAAGACACAAGTGGTTATCTCAATTAAACAAATTGTCCATAAATGATCCAGCTATTTGTCCAAATATGTGTGGTCGAAAATATAAAGGCTTAAGGAGAAAATGTCATCTCAAACGTCATTTAATCGATGAATGTGGTGTGCCAAAAAAATTCCAATGTCATTTGTGTGATAAACGTTTTGCACAGAATGATACATTAAAATCTCATTTAATAATGGTTCATAAGCAAGCTAAAGTGCCTCGATATCGTGTCTATAATGATGAATCAACAAACCCTCACTACTCTTTGGGTGAATTTTGGGCGAATTTTGGGAATAGAGAATATAGAAAATGATATAGGTATTTAATTACACAACAGGCAACAGTTGCAAGAATATTAATGGCATTTTTGTGTTTTTTATATTTCAAAAATACCTATAACCTATGTAAATAAAATATACTGTAGCTACTAATAAAAATATCTTAAGCTTTTTAATAAGATGTTAAATTCTAAATTAGCAGGCTCCTAGTGCTAATGTGATTATGAATAATGATTCTCTTCTAGTAATAAACCTGACCAAATTTGATTTTTTTTTTTTTAATTAATAATGACAAATATTCTATAGTCCACATTAAACTATGTTATCAATATTTTAATCTCAAACTCTATAATAGGTCAGGTACCTATATAAAAAAAAAGACAATTTTTAAGCATTTTTTTGAGTGGCTATAGAAAGTCTTTTTCTTTCAGGGTGAAAAAAATGGTCATCAAATTTTGCCACTTCTTCGAGGCCTGAGAGTTTTTCCTATGAATTAATTTATGTTAATAATTAATATAATACACTGTACTACACTCAATCCTCTAAATAGATGTCTGCCAGTAGATTAATGGAAAAGTAGCAACTAAAGTATCAAATATAATTTTCAATGTATATAGAACTGCGGAACTTTGGAAAATCGACACTGGAGCCCATTATTATTTTGTTGTAACTAAATCTATATGAGCTAAAAGAAATGTTTTATTTTGTATAAAAAAAGGCCACTATAATTGTAGTTTATCTAACAAAAAAAATATGCAAAGTTTAGAGGTCTATTTTTTTTGTATCATTATATTATTATGTTTAATGATTTTTTGTTATTAATGTAATTTTTAATTATAGAGATATCTAGATATAGTTAGATTAAATAGTATGCCCTATTTTCTTATGCCAACCTAATCCATATCCATAACTCACAGTAATACAGTATATCAAAATGGTTTTTTCTTACTAATATATTTGTAAAATAGATTTAGGTGATTTGATATTATATTTAATTTAGTTGGTAAATAACTAATTCCTTATTAACTTATTCTAAATGATAAAATATAGTCACTTTATATTATTACTTTTCTGTATATAACATTATACTTATACTATTTGGCATACATACTTTTTATAATAAAAATATAATTTAATATGTTCATTTATTTATTTGCTTTCTTTATATAGATTCTTCCTAGTATCAATATCTTATCCTTACTATGTTTATGTTTGGTGAAGAAGGTTCAGCGATGTTTATAATGACGTATTTTTATTAAGATATTTTAATATTACCATGACAAATTAATGTATTAGTATATTACGGAGTCAGAATCCACAGTGGCATATACAAATATACGATGGTTTCGTCTGGATAGGTGGAAAGTGGAAAATTTGCATAAACAGATTAACTGCATTCGATTATGGCAAGAGCCACATTTGTTTATTTTTCATTAGCTTTTGTTTGGAACTAACTTACTATTATATAATACTAGTGTGTACCATTAATATATATGTATTCAAGAATAAATCCAATATTTTTATAATTTTAGGATCAAAAAAATGGCTACATTTGCTGTATGAAATATCAAAATCTGATCCAGTTTATTGTCCAAATCAATGTGGTCGCTGTTATAGAGGAGAGCAGCGGAGGGGTCATTTAAAACGACATTTAGATACCGAGTGTGGTGTACCTAAAAGATTTCTATGTACTATTTGTTTTAAACGTTTTTCACAAAAATGGTCTTTGAAAAAACATATGATTTTAGTACACAAAGTAATTATTAGTTAATGTTTCAAATAGGTATGACAAACATTTATGTAGATAATAAAGTGTGTTAACATTATACAAATAAAGTGTTTTTCATAAAAAAAATTCATTCTAACATGACAATGATATAATACATAAAATACATTTAATTATTATAAACAATTTCTGAATGGGAAAATGTATACCCTTTTAACTTTTTTAACATCCTTAAACAATATATTATCATTTGTTTATTGAAATATTAATGAGTTGAACCCAATTTAAAACATGTTTTATACTTATATGTTAACACTAATGAGGCACACAAACAAATTAATATAATTGATTATAATGGAAATTTGTATTTGTATGGTTTTCTTGCTCATTATCTATTACAAATAAAGTTTGATTTTGATTTGTATTTTAGTTGGTGATGTGTTGAGGGTTAGGAAAGACTTAGGAAGGCCTTAGGAAAGACTTTTTAGCCAGGAGGGCCAGGAGGTCCTAAGACGTTTGGCTGCCTTTTTGGTGCTGTCTCATTTAGTGACATTGTTGTATAGATTTGAACCATAGCTTTGGATAGAATACTCGGTAACAATGACACTACTAACAGGGAAAAGACCACAAAATGGTACAACATCACCTCCCCAGTTGGTGATTAAACATTTTTAATGGTTGTTTTTTCCATAAATATCAATTTTTGGTATATGACTTTATGGTTACTAATTTTTCATTTTTGTCTTTATTATCTGTATTGGTAAATTTGGTTTTTTTTTTAAACATTAAATTCTAGATATCATAATTTACACAATATAAAAATTAAAATACAAAATAAACCTTAAATTTTCATTTTTATGGCCTACACAAAATACAACACCTAACCTATAAAATCTAAGAATACAATATTTTTATGGGTTTAAAGTATAGGCTTGTTTTTCTTTGAAAACTGTTATTCCATATTATAATCTTCCACTTAAAATGATTTCCATACAACATTTAAAATCCATCGGGTAAGTTCAAATTTAGACTTATTTTGGGATTATAAATTGAATGGTTTTGCTATGTATCATACAGTTATTTTTTAAATGTGTTCACAATATACATTATAGTATGTACACAGGTGTAGCTAGGGCTTATTTATGGTGGGGGGGAAAGGTTAAGAGTACCTATACATAAATATAGTGTACACATTAATGAACCTATATATTATACAAAATACAAAATATGGTAATTGGGTAGAGGGGTTGTAGCCACTGATTATTTAAGTATTTGTTACGCAATAGGTATTACTTATATAGTTATATATATATATATAACAAAGGAACACAAATTGTACAAACAATTATTAAGTACAATAAATAAGTAGGTACTATAGTCATATTTGTAATCAATATTTAATACATACAGATGATTTTACTTATACTTATATCTAACTTATATATAACCAATTAATCATGTGTTTATGCTTGTAGATGGCGTAGGTATATAAATATATTCTTATGATTATAATGTAAAAGTAAAACAGAAATACATATTTTTTTTAGCTGTTATGAATTCATACTGGATGACCAAACTGGATGCTATATCTATATTAAACCCTGCCATATGTCCGAACATCAATTGCATGCGGAAGTACAAAGGAATGCATCGAAAAAAGTTATTAAAACGGCATTTGATGTATGAATGTGGCGTACCTAGGCAATTTCGATGTTTCGAATGTCAGAGGGAATTTGCACAAAACTATTCATTAAAAAAACACATGGCCATTGTTCATAGGCGGTTCACTTAATAAATATATAATATTACAATAATATATAAATACCTCTGTAAATTGTATGTACCAATATCTATATATTTACAGATAACAATAGTTAAATATTATTAAATATTTCTTACAATATCAAAATCAGAATTAAACAAATGTAGTTTTATTGATTTATTAATTTTTTTTAATAAAAATAAATTTGATGGAATTAACTTATTGTACCTAATCTTATAATCTTATGTGTCTCAACTGATTCACTAATGTAAATAAATTTAATTGGTTACAGGTCACATTTGCCAATCTTGAATATAATATTTATCATTAATAAAAATATGCATAACTATACTACGAAATAACTATTGACTGCAGTTGACTATTTTATAAAATAACACATATTATTTCCAATTTTTAGTTTTGTATATTTAAATTTTCATAGATAACTAAAACTATTTAAATTGTTTTTATTATGATTTGTAATATTTGTTTTCTTACGCTTCATTATGGTCATAACCGCGTTTAAGAATTATTTTTTTGCTTTTTGAAAATCTGTCAATCTTTTTCATTTAACATATTGCAAGTTTTCATTTTTACAGCCACAGAGTGGTGTCAGTTAGATGAGATCTGCAAGACTGATCCAGCCATATGTCCAAACAGTTGTGGTCGCAAATACAAAGGCCAGTACCGAAAGCAATTACTCAAAAGACATTTAACTCATGAGTGCGGCGTACCTCGCAGATTTCAATGCATGATATGCCATAAGCGTTTCGCACAAAAGTGGAATTTAAAAACACACATATATGTTGTTCATAAAGTATTTTTGTGAATATTTAATATTTTAATGTTATAAATAATAAATTTAAGAAAATTATAAATATATTTTAAGTTCGTAATAATAATTTACCCATAACTAATGTATTTCTGTACAATTTGGAATCAAAAATAACCATTTAAAAATATTCTTATTTTTATATTGTTTTGTATCATATTTTTAATTCACGGTCGCCATTTTAGTTTTTAGACTTTTCAATAATATATCCCCAGAACTAAGTTTTTCCAACAGTCTCCAAAAATGATAATATTAAAAACTAGGTATATGAATTGTTTATCACAACGTATTAAAACAATAATTACAATTATCAGAATTTCAAAGTTTAATGAAAAATCTACAATAATAATTATATTTAAAAGGAAAACAAATTACAAATATTACTCTTAACCAACATATTATAAGTTATAAGTCAATAAATAAAACATCAAGAAATTAAGAGAATGCACATACCATACTTTCCACCTAATAAATTATGCTATTGTTTTCTTTCCTAAAATGGCGCCCCTGGTTTAAATAATAAATTTAAATAAATTTTTGTTTTTTGTAAAATTATAATATTACTATTAAATTATAATATATTACTATTAATTTATTCAATTTATTATACTACAATAAAACTATAAACCATTTGTTTATAACCAACAATGGAATTGTTATTCGTATAATTATGGAAATAAGTAAATATGAGAATGATTTTATATTATTTTATTTGTCTTTTAAATATTTTTATTTATCACAAACTAATTTTTATATAAAATATATTATCAATACCAATTTTTAATGAAATTACAGTTAAAGTAAATAATTGTAGGTTACTGATCTAGTATAAACCCACAGTGGCATGCTACATTGCTTCGATTAGTTACATAATATTATTATTATTAAAAATAAGAAATATTAATTACAATTGAATAATTGTTGTATAGCTACAAAATATTATATCATTTCATACTATATGGTTAAAATGTAGTTTTTATTCTGTGCCCATCTAGTGCCTACGCTCATAACACTAATTTCAAAAAAGGTAATCGAAATAATTATATTACTAATTAATTATTAAGTTGTAAAGTATTGAAAGCTTGATAGAAAGTTGATTGATTCAGCTACTCTGATTTATAGTTGATAATAAATAATAATAATACAATTCACAAAACAAATAGGACAAGAATATATTTTTTTTAAATATAATTAAATTTGTTTAACATCTTATCCAGATTCTAATTATTTTACAGAATACATGAGTTCATGGCCACCCTTAGAAAAGCCTATTAGGGAACACAATAATTGAGAATATGAATACCTAGTAAATACCTATTTCAAATGATAATATCAAAATATTATAAAAAAATATGATTGTATATTATTAAATTTATTAGGTTAGTATCATTAGTTTTATTTTTAGTAAAAGTATATTTAGAAGGATCATGAAGATAATATTTTCCGAGGCGAATTCATGGCAAAATCTTTATCTGAATAAGCTTGTTTTTTTTTCTGATTTTAGAAAATAATGTAATACCAAACTAATTAAATTTAGATATACAGTAGAACCTTCGTTATACAAACCCTCTATTATCTAAACTACAATTAGCGTATCTGAACGTTTGTGAGACTTAGCTGCTAAAAAGTGCATCGCAGCTATTGTCGTCAAATGAAAATGGATAATTTTGTCAAAAAAATATCATAAACATGTATGTTTAATAATGATTAACATAATAATATAATATAATAAAATGTATATTATAATTGAATGTTTAAAAAAAAAAATATTTTTTAATAAAAATTTAGAGTATCCTAACTAGGTGCGATATACCAATTAGTTTAAATAATCAAGGTTCTACTGTAGTTGGATAATTTAACTTTACATGTTTAGACTATGATTTAAATAAAATAAAATAATGTAAAGTAAAATAAAGGTCTCAATGAAAGTTTATTCCCAAGTTTTTTTTATTGATTTTTGAATATTTGTCTACCCATTATTATCTATAGGTTAAAGTATTTTAGTATATTAGTATATTATACCTACTGTGTATTATGCCTTTATTGTCATAACTACTCAAAACGAATGATTAAAGTTTTGTAAGTTTTAATTACTTAAATATTAATAACATATTATATGTATATTTGGGATAACAATTTTATATTTTTGATTTAATATTTAGTATTTACTTAATGCTTCCTATTATGCTTTGTTTGCAACCTCATTTTCTGGTTTATGCGTTGGTATCCATATTATTATGATCTTGACAGGTTTATTTTTATTGCTAATTATTATTTTATTACAGTCGTATTATTTTACAAAATTAATATTTTTTAACTATAGTTCTAATTATGTATATGTATACTATTTATTTTCAGGAAAAATGGAATTGTTATATTGTCCAAATAACTGTGGCCGCTATTACAGTGGTGATTGGAAGAAATCTAGTTTGCAACGTCACTTGAAACATGAATGTGGAGTTCCAAAAAAATTCATTTGCCTGATTTGTTACAGACGTTTTGCCAGAAAAACACACCTCAACTCACATACATTAATTAAACACCAAACTCGTATTTGTTGATTGAATTATTTAATATTCAAAATATAAACTATATTCATAATTTATCAATAATCAATGTATTTGTATTATATCCAAATTGTATTATGCTTTATTATTATAATAATTTGTTCTCTGATATTGCTATTACTTATTCGGGCTTGCTTTGGAATGCTGGTTATAATAATATTATGTTGACAGCTTTATGCGACACAAAATAAATAAATAAAAAGTTTGCTGTAATTAAAGTATATCATAAAAATCATTATTTGGAATTTAATATTGTTTTCATAGATTTTCTACAATTACTCGAATCGACCAATAAAGACTCTCTTCTGGATCCTGTGTTCTGTCCCAATGACTGCGGACGTAGTTATAAAGGAAAAAGTCGTAAATATGTACTCAAAAGACATGTGATGTACGAATGCCAAACACCGCCACAGTTTTCATGTTGTGTTTGCTCGCGACCATTCAAGCGTAAAGACGAAATGTTAATACATCAACAAAAGAAACACAACGTTTTTGAATAACCCTATATAGTAATAGCTACTAATAACTAATAAAAAGTTAATTGTGACAACAATCATTTAATATTCAACCAACAATAGCCAATTCGTTTATAAACCATGTATACATTAATGTTCAATATATTAAGTTAAGCAACTGGTAAGGGTAGGTACCAAAATAGATACGTAATTTGAGGTGAATATTAGCGATTTGAACTTAATTATTTTTAAACCTTGAAATATCATTTAGAAAGTCCTTGTATCTAAATGTATATCCGAATGATACGTTAAATAAATTACAAGTTCAAAAGTTTTTAAATTATATTTTTTTCTAAATTTATTCCTATTTCCTATTATTTTTATTTATTTTTTACCCATTTAGAGTTTTTGTGGTGAAAAGGATTTTTTGTGCCTCTGTGGAAAGAATATTTTCAAACAGTTCAACGTTATAATTTACATAAGTTTTAACAAAAAATAAATATATTTAGGGGACGTAACATATTTTTTTAATACATAAAACAGTTGAATTTAATACCCTATTACTCCAAAAATTACGATGCTATTTTTATAAAAAAAACTTAGATTCTTATCAGTTATCATCTTATCAGTAGGTGTGATAATAAAATATAATGTTCAAAAATATTTATTTAAAGTCCTTATATGGGTAATTAAAGAAGTTTTTTAGCACATGAAAATTCTTTAAAAAAAACTGATTTTTCTAATGGGCTAAGAAAAATATAAAGATTTATATTTTATTGATATGTCTTATGTCTATGGTTGTCAGTGATTACAAAATGCAGTAAAACAAACTGAACTAGCTTCAATATAATATTTTAAATATAACCTGGAAGAGTATTCTGTGTTTCACTTAAACCTTATACTCATAGACGGAGTATGGTGGTAGTTCCCGCGGCCAAAGTAGGCTGTGCTGCACATGTGGTTCCATACTTCAGTCTAATTTAAAATATTTTTAATAATTTAGATGTTACGTTGATACAATTAATAAAATGGACATCCAACATTTATCTGCATCACAAACCTCAATCTTGACCACAAGGAATACTTATTGTCAGTCGTCATAGTGGAAATACCATATAATACAACTAGGAATGGTCTACCACAGTGTCGCAACTGCCAAGGCAGATGCACCTAAAAAACAGATTGTAATCATGCTCCCCGCTACATCAAGTGTGAGGAATATCACCTTTTAGATAACTGTAGGTACTTACCAAAGAGAGAAAAATCACAGAGCATCATTTGTGATTTGCACATGCAAATTAAAGGGATGTCGAAACTATAAATCCCTTCTCGTGCACCAAAAAATGAATCATTCACTCAATTCATCACAATCCTATGCCACTTTTCATTCCGTGATTCCGTTAAGAGGAAGCTTAACCCACATGCGTTGTCTCCGTCTTACAAATGCACAACATAGCAAAAACTGTTTTGCCAGGAACAACTTTGCTCCCTCTGTATTTATAGTAGAATTACCTCAATTTCACACAAGGATGAACTTTATCTGAGTAGCAGCGTTTTTGTTTTTTTGATAGCGCTTACCAATCATTTTTAATAATACAATGAAAGAAACAAATAAAACCTAATGTTCTCAATCTGATAATTTTAATTTCCCTATGTGTTGTGGAATTTCAGCAATTATTATTCTACTATAAACACAGAGGGAGCATAGTTGTCAACAGTTTTTGATATGTTGTGCATTTCTAAAACGGGACAACTCATACGGGTATAGCGTCCTCTTAAATAAAAATACCTAATAATTCTATAAATGAACATTTCTTATCAACATTTTTTCCAATGTAACATAAACAATAAATTATCGCATAGTCTTATTTTATATCACTGCATAGGCACAACTAGAGGAAGAAGCTAAGCTAAAGCCTCAAAATATTTCTATAGCTCTCCCAGATGAAAAATAATGAATCTTAGAATTTTGTGTTTGGTATTTTTAACCCCCTCATCCTTAAAATGCAAGCTCTAGTTGTGCCTATTATATCAGTACCTTATAATAATAATAATAATAATTATTATTATTATTATTATTATTATTATTATTATTATTATTATATTTAAAATACTTTATTATTGTACTTTTACAGCCATCTTAATGAATTGGTCTTCGAATTTTTAATTATAGTTATTACGCACAATTTATTATTTCACTATATAATTAAAATTCATTAGTTATTTATTTATTTTCTTTAATTGTATATTATTTTCTACTTAATCAACTGTATTTATCACTGTTAATTATTGAACTATAACATATAAAGTTATAACTTTTGATGAAAGCTTGTATAAAAAAATGTTCTTACATAATTTTATTTTATGACTTTGTTGTTATATTAATCTTATAATACAAATACTTATGGTGACGATTAAATGTATTTATTATTTAAAATTATATGTCATACCTACATGAGTAGGTTATTAAACGCAATATTTTAATACAAATTATAATGGTATAAATTTGATGATTTAAAACAGTTAAACTAATATATCAGTAATTATCTACTAATTATATTATTTATGATATTTTAATATGTATTGTATATTTATCTTATTTTGGGTTAGCTTTGTTTGCAGTTATAAGTCTAAAAAGAAAAGTTTATTATAAATATAATTTAAAATAATAATTCAATTAAATTAATTTTTCATTTATACTAGCAATATTACAATATTAACACTGCTTTTTTACCACTTTTCACTGTGGCCTTAACATCTAACGATTGCTCATATAAATTTATTTTGCTAAATAAAACTAACAGTTATTATTTATTATGTTAGACATGATATGTTGGAAGTTAGTCAAACTGGAAGAATCCTGCAAACAAGACCCAGCTATTTGTCCTAACATGTGTGGTCGACGATATGTGGGTGTGGCTAGGAAGTCGCACTTGAAAAGACACTTGTTCTATGAATGTGGTGTACCCAGACAGTTCAAATGTTCTCTATGTTTAAAGCAATTTAAACAAAAAGTCCATCTCAAATGTCATCTTTTGTCAATGCATAGTATTATTGAGTGATATAAGATCACAATTATGATTTATCTCATTGACTGCCAAAAACCTGAAATTTATCATCGTAAATAAAATAAAATAAAATATTATGTTTTAAAGTAAATATAATATAAGTATATAATGTTATGATCTTAACTAAAAATCTTTAGCTATAGATAAAAAAATATGTACGGTGCTCCCTGGTTATAAGTTTGTAACTATACTTCAATTAATCAAATAAAATTTTAAATGTTATTTTTTTTTAACAAAATTCTTATTAAAAATTGTGTTAAGAATTGTATTAAAAGACTTGACATTATCTATTTAATCAAATAATTAAATTTGGTGTTAATTCGCATAGGTATGTACTATTTACAGTTATAATTAGATTTATTAACGTATATTATATTTTATTTTATTAAATCATATTTAATCATATTATAAAAAATAACATTTATTATTATATGAGTACAGCATGTATAGGTAATTATATTTTTATGATAATTTTTATTTTTATTAGAGATGGAATTAAATTTAGATGAAGTAATGTAACTTTTAAACTCCTCAAACAGTTAGTTTGACAAAGTTTGTTAGATATTAATATTAGAAAAATTCGATTACTTTGAACTAGAACGATTCGAGACAGTGGTGCCGAAATCAGTTTTTAGAGGTATTGCAAAACATACCTGCAAAGCAAGACCCACCCACCTAACCTGGTCTATCATAATTCATAATGTTAGGTATGATGATAAATAAAATAATTTATAATTTTCATAAATTAAAATAATATTAGCCAGTATGTTTCGCAGGCTTACTACACCCACCCACCCCTAACAGGTATTGCAACTGCAATACCTGGATATAGATCGGCGCCACTGGTTCGAGAAATATTAAGTTTGATATCGATACTATTATAAATATAATATTTTTTTCATGCATTAAATTGTGTACCAAAAACGTCATAACTATTAAGAGCTAAGACACAGGGTATATTTTCGATTAAAATTAAGATGGATTAATAGATTACAATATTACATATAAATTTTGAAAGTTCAAAAACTTTGAGTAAAAAATTGATTAGAATTTGAGTTTGAAAACAAATGAAGTTGGGCTCATTAAATTTATATTAACTTATATTACACTATTAATTATAATATATGCTATTATATATTTATTACTTAGTAGCTAAAATTAGAGGCTATTTAACCAAAAATGTAAAATTTTCTCATTTTAAAAGATTGTTATTAATTATAATTAAGTTTAATTGTTTTATTTTTGACTTATTGGCATTATTAATTGTACCATATTTACATATTTTTATTACTTTTGTTATTTACAATTTATTTAGTTATACAATTTAAATACATCTTTAAATATAATATCTTATTTCTTATGTATATAATATTATGTTTGATATTATATGATCATAATATTTGACTTTCATATTTGAATAAAATATAAATAATATAAGTACTGTCAGATTCTTTATAACTTGTTAGTATGTTTTTTTTTTTAAATTTAAATTTTTTATTTTTGTGTCTGTCACCACCGTTTGGGACAGTAAAACTGCTTAGATTTTCTTCAACAGTATCATATGTTCGATGGGAAATTCAATCTAGCTGGTGCATTCAGGAAGTTATAATTTTAAATGTAATTTAAATTTAATTTTCCATAACGCCAGGCTAAACAACATGAATATTAAGGAAAAACAGGAATTTTTTTGCAAAATCGGTTTTTGACAAAATCGATTTTGGTTTTTGGTGTAACTATAAAACAAATATACGTGAAATTTTCACTGGTTCTTTATATTCGAATTTTCTATACACAATAAAATTTTCAAAATATTTTGATTTATTTAGAACTGTTTACAGACATTTTCCGTTTCTAATTTTATTAGTTTTTTTTTCTGAATGTCGATAAAATGTTATTTATTAGGTAAAAAAGTTTGAAAACACAAGGTGCCTAATATATTACTGGAATGAAATTTTAAAAATTTTAAAAATCCATAATCACAGTTTTTTTTATTAGTTTTTTTTTGAGTAATTATTTTGAGTTAGAAATTCCTAAAAAAATTTTTTATTAAATCTAAGATATTAAAATGTAATTTAAGATTCCTTAAAAGGTTGTCTACATTTATCAAAAAAAAATGTCCATAAGAAATTCAAATTTTTTTTATACGCATTTAAAGTTCAAATTTTGACAAAATTTATCAAATTTAAAATTTAATAATTATTTTGTAGTTTATAAAATATTCAACTTTTATAGCTAAGGATTGAAAATTTAAAACAAGGTTCTACGTAAATAGGTTATAATATATAAATTACTTTATAGTTTATTCACAATAATAACAAATATACTATTTTTAATATCATAGGCTGACTGACCGTTTTCCCTCAGAATTGTTTTTCTTATACAATGATATTAAATCATTGAATTCAAATTTATTCCATCCATTACAATGACCCACTTGTAATCTACTCACCTTTTTTTTTTTTTTATTTTAGATTTTAAGTGGAACGATGGATGTATTGATTTTTACAACAATGTTATTTTGTATTTTTTGTGGGTATGTGTGCACGATAAGTAGTCAAAATAATGTTTCGATTTTCAACTTCAGTAACTTTTCTGTTAGGAAAGTGAATCTAATTGATAGGTAACATTTCCAAATTAGTTAGTAGTTAAAAATACATGTATTATATAAAAATATAAATGTTCAATTTTAATAACTAAGGATTAAAAATGTGAAAAATAGATTCTCATAAATAGTTCATACTTTAACCGAAAAATCTAAAACATGTATACCTAAATACATTTTATTTGTTACAGACATTTTGAAAGTTCAAATTTGGATGAAATTAGATATTTAAACAATGAATAACTACTTTAGTTATTTTGTGGTAATTTATAAATATTATTATTTTAATTACAATAACATCATAAATTAATATACTTAGTAATATTATGTGGTGACAGTTTGTCTTCGGTAAAAATAAATTTTTGTATTAGAGATAGAAAGCTCATCAATTTTTAGGTCTCTGTAAAAATAACATATAAATGATGTAATCTGAAGTCCAAATAGGTACTTGATTTTGGATTAGAAACTGAAGTTAAATAGCCAAACAAAGAGCAACTGTGTTTTTATTTTTTACACTTATGGATAATATTAAATTTCAGAAAAATTATTCTCATAACAACTCTGATTTAAAAATTTTAAATGTAGTATAAATAGTTCTTTTTTTTTAAATAGATTATTTTTAAAAGTTTCGTTGATGTTTGAAATAAAACACAAATATCTGCTATAAAATTTAAACAGGTACTTACTTTAATAACATTTTAATAACATTTCTGGTTGAGTTGAATCCTACTAGGAAATATTTCCTGAGTACAATGTGTCATTATTGTATATGTCATATCATGTCATTTTTGCACCAGGTGTTCAATTTAAAATGAGATTAGTACCTACCAATACTAAACACTCGTGTTATCCTATATACATTTTTATAAATTTTTAATTATCATTAAAAATATTTTGAGATTAAAAGTTTAAATTTTAGTCAACCTTTTTTATTTTTAAACTAATGTAATTTACACATTCTTAAACTACAGTTATTATTTTAAATTTTAGAAAAAGAAAATAAGTAATAAAATATTCATTCAAAATAAATTTGAGCTTGTATTTATCACAATGTTCATCTTTGAAAAGAGTAATAGCCATTAACCACTATTAATTTAAGATTGTGTGATAAAATTATAGTTAAATATCATTCATCTCATTTTAGTATTCTCCTAAAATAGATATAGTGACCTATAAAATATTATTATGAGACTATCAACTGTAGGTTACTCATCCAATTTTCAATCTTTGAAACTCTGAATTATACTATGCTTATTTTGCCTTTAGGTACCTATTGAAAAACAACTTTTTTTTAACTAACTGTATTGTCTTTTCAACATTAATTATTGAAAGATTTCAAGATAAAATATTATACTTAAATTGTTTCAATTTATTTGGTAAATATTTACTAATTCATTTTTTGTTTTAGGACATATGTAATAGGACTTTCACTGCCCTAACAATTATGGAAAAACATATACAAAAGAAAAAATGAACTAACAAAATATTATGAATGTGTCAGAGCCGCTAATCGAAATTTACTTGTGTAAATGTACAAAATGTTTTTAAAAGTTAACATTTTTATCCAATATAAATTGAAAACAATCTAATATCTGGGTTCCATCAAATTATTATTATACCGGACAGAGTTTTTATAATTTTAATTTTTAAATTATTACTCAATTTATAAACATCAAAACATGTATTAGTAATTGTCAATTGAGCTATTAATATAATAATATAATATTAATATGCATTATTTATGTCGTCTAATTAATTCATTGTATATCGATTAAGGTAGTTCAATTTATCAATTTATTAAAATCCACTATGGTTAGTGATAATTTATTATTAGTGTAACTGCTGATACATTCCATATTTTAGTCGTGAATAATATAATTTATGTGAATTCAAATTTACTCAGAATTTACTAGTACCTATTATCAAATATATTATATTTTAGTGGGCATAAGTTTTTACTATTTACTTCCTTAATATAATGGTTCTAACGCTTGTGTCTTGTTTTATTTCTCTAATAATTATCTGTACCTTTATAAGTAATATACTATATGTGCCTCTTGTACGTAAATACTTGGTATAACAAAAAGTTACTAGCTTAGCAATAATTGTAATTGTTTAATAATACAAACCTTACTATAAGTGAGGGACGTGAGTGGAGCCGAATCTTTATATAAAAAAAAATGCTAATAAGCATTAATTAAAATTTATTTCCAGATTGGTCATTTGACAAGAGATTCGAATGCCCAAACATGTGTGGCAGAACTTACAAAAGGAAACAATACGTTGCAAGACATTTAAAATATGAATGCGGAGTGATACCAAAATTTGATTGTAGTATTTGTGATAAAAAATTTGCTTACAAAGAATCGCTTAAGGGTCATTTAATCAAAATACATAAGTTAATTAGTATTTAAACTTATTATATTCCTACTTTTATAAGGTTTTGTTTGGACGAGTAACTTATATTGGAATACTATGTACAATTATTATTCTTATTATAGTTTTAAAAAAACAATTTTTTAGGCGAGAGCGGCTCTACATGTTAAGAAAATTGTTGTAGATACCTATATTAAACAAAAAAAAAAACAATTAAAATAATAATTTTTAAAATAAATTATAATTTAGTATTTTATTAATTATTTTAACTTATCTTTGATAAAATTTTTATTAGCTAAAATGCTAAATTGCATTAAATTCTTATTTTCTTTATTCATTAATGATTAACGTGATCTTGAACTAGTGTATAAGTGTAACATAAAAAAGTGCTTTCTAAAACAAAAATATGACAATATATGATTATAAGAACCTTAGATTATAATTATAATTTATATGCTGAAAATTGAATGGTTAATTATAATATTATAATGTCTTTGTTATTTTATTTATATAAGTACATAATTATAGTATTATGTAAATTAATTATCTATCTACGGAACTTTTATATTTAATTCTATGTTTTAAGCTTGGTAAATTTAAGACAACAATTATTATCATAATCACTAAGGTTTCAAGAAGAAAAAGATGCGGCCCAAAGGTACTTGTACCCAGCGGCCGCCACCAGGGACAGCTCCAGGACCCCAGGGGCTGCCTCCCCAAGCTGTATATCTAAACAATTTTATACTTATACTATTTTTTCATTATTATTTATACAATGTGAATATACAATCAATCGATAATTGACTCATTGTGATAGACAAATAAAAACAAATATCCCATGGTTTTTGAGTGTTGCACAATTTCTCAAATTAATAAACTCAGAGAAACTTTGTGGCTGTGTAAGTGGCCAATTCATATTATCATAATGTACAATTTTTAGGTAACTCTATTATAATTTATAGTTATAAATAAAGAGAAATCTATGCGCGCGTTCCAGAACCAAATCTATCACATTAACAAGGTTTTGAAATATAAGGTTAAAAGCAGTTTTTTAAAGTAATTGGGGTAAAAGTATATAAATACTTTTGAAAAATGTACTTGAACAAGGTATTTTAAATACTTTCTCAAAATATCTGTATTCAAAATTTAATACTTATTTTCAAATACTATTATCCATTTTAGTTTATATTTTTTTTTTTAGATTTTGAGCGGAGCAAGGAAGCTTGTGGTTTTACTATGGTGTTTATTTTTTTTATCCCGTATACATAATTTCTACGTTGAAGAGTGCTTTGATTTCAATATATAGCATCTTATCTTTTAAAAAATTGGATAAAGATGGTACTGTAGATAGGTAATTTTTCGATTTTCTCAATGGTTATTTAATTTCACGGACAAAACCGCTTAAAAAGGGTTTTTAATTTCAAACACTTTGTTTATCATCATAGAATTAAATAAAAATAAAAATAATGATTTTAGTTATTTTGTTGTAAGTAATTCATAATATTAATTCAACTTACAAGATATAGTAAATAATAGTAATATAAGTCTCCACTCAGAATTGTTTTTCGTATAGAATGATATTATCTAGAAAATTAATGATAGGTCAAATCACTCTAATATCAAAACTAACAGCTCACTATTGAAACTAGTGAACGAAAATTTGTTATGTCGTATGTGTGTAAGACGGAGACAACAAATCCATGGGTAGCATCCTCTTAAAGGTACCTAGATTTAGTGTGTTAATTTTTATATGTTACTTGGTGCAATTTTTTCAACATAACAAATATTTTTAGTTTGATCACTCAATTGTTAAATCTCATAGTATATAAATTGCTAATATGTTATTAATTTTCTTTATAGGCACTATTGGTAGATGGCAGATATACAGTTTTCTTCCATGTGGGAAGTGAGAACTATAAGGGATGATATGATGTGTATATAATATAGCCTACAGCATTTCAAAATAACTATTACAAATCAAGAGTTATACACAAATAGTCATGTTATCTTTGAACAAAATAAGACATTATTATGACTATTTTTTTTATTAGTTTATTTACATAGATGATTGTATTTGCCAATTCAAAACAATAAATGAAAACCTTATAAATTATTGAAACATGTATATTATTATTCTGAACATCTGAAGTACATAATTTATTTTTTGGAAATTGCAATAATATTTAAAACAATTTTGTTTGTAATCAATTAGTTCATAGTTTGAACTTCAGAAGAACAATTTTGATTATCAACTAATATGAGGAGAGGTCCAGCCTATAGAGGTCAGATAATATGTAGTTTAAGGGGGAAAATATAATAATTCAACAGGTACTTGTCATATATTTTCCAAATACCATGAACATAAATAATTTTAATGAACCCATAATAATAATAATTTGTAGGTATTACAGTAGAGAATATATATATTTAATTACCTACCTATATGCTTTCTTAAAACTTATTTAATTTTATAGATTCTTGTATTTTTATATGATCTATAATATTATGCATGATTTAAACCTCACATTAATGTATACTTTTAAAATAATTATTTTAATTATATAGGCCGCGATCGTAAACATTATAAATTATAATTAATATATTTTTTCATTTTAGATGAAATGTACTCAACATTAGACCCATTATGCCGTTTCTTTTGTCCAAATAAATGTGGACGTTCATACAAGAGGAAAAGTGGACTTACCCAACACTTAAATTATGAGTGTGGGATTGAGCCCATGTTTAAATGTTTTTTGTGCGAAAAAAAATGTGCTCAAAAGTCTACTATGAAAATGCACATGAAAAAAGTTCATAAATTTATAGAACAAAATATACTGCAGTGGTGATTATTTAATGAAAAAATAACATAATTTATGTACCTAACCCTATTTATGTAGGGAATTACATATTTAATAATGTAATAAAATAATTATAACATAGGATATTACAGTTTTAATTTTAAATTTTCATTATAATTTTGTATTAAACTTTAAGTTTAAGATTTGACAATAAATTGTATTTTTTAATTTTTTAATGTTAAATTATTGTTGCTATGGCTATATTAAATGATTTGTTGAAAATCCGTTGTAAAAAAAAAATATTGCTTTAAGAGAAATATAGAATAGCCGAGTGACGTCATTGGGCCCGGCTCATCGTAATTCCCTATCTGATAGGTGTAAAAGTTCTTAGCTTCACATAATGATATACCAATCTAAAAATTTTATTTTTAAAATTAAGTTTACGTATAAATGTGTATGTCTCTATTAACATTTTTAATATTTAAAAAACTAATTGTTATATTGAAATCCTGATACTTCTATCGTTTTAAACATATAAAACCACACATTTATATAGAAATTTAATTTCAAAAATAAAATATTTAGGTTGGTAAATCGTTGTGTGAAGCTAGTAACTTTTACTTGATACAATAGGCAATTACAATGAGCCTTCTTTCAATTGCTCATAAGCACAAATTGAGATATATCTTATTATATATATCTTAATTCGTGCTCATAAGTCATAACTTATTGAATAATGTGAGTAAAAATGTAAAACCTATAAGTACCATTATTTTAGATTCTGAGCGGAGCGAGGAAGCTATTGTTTTTACAATGGTGTTTATTTTTATTTTTTTTTTTGTTATTCTTTTTATATCCTGTATACAAAATTTCTTCCAGAAGGAGTGTTTCGATTTCAACATATAATAAGTTATCTTTTAGCAAATTGGATCAAGATGGTACTTTAGAGAGGTCATTTTTCGATTTTCTTAATAGTTATTTAATGCCACGGGAAAAACCACGGGAAAATTACGAAAAAACGCTAAAAATGGGATTTTAATTTCTAACGCTTTGTTTATCACCATAGAAACGAATAAAAAATTATAATATTTAAATATTAGTTCAACTTACATGATAAAATAAATAATAACAAAGTATAAAATATCCAGACTGATAAACCGTCTCCGCTCAGAATCGTTTTTCTTATACAATGATATTATGTCATTGAATTCATTGAATTCAAGTCTAATATAACCATTATACAATGACCCACTTGTAATCTACTTTACAGCAGAGCGACATCCACTTAGGTACCTGCTATTTAGAATTGAACATTCTTTCAAATTAAAAAAAACTTTTTTTTGTGTTTTGTGCTCCTTTAATAACTTGGTTGAAGAAATATTTTAATAATTGTGTTAGGTACCATATAAAAATTACTCTTCCTATATCTTCCCTTATAAATTCAAAATTAGGCAGGTAGGTACCTAGTTACTTATTGGCTGTTGCATTTTAGGGAAGCGTTATTAATATTATTTACACTTTCATTAATTATTGTATAGATATTAAAGTATATTCAATGAAATACAAGAAAAAAGTTCCACATTTTATATTTAGAATAAATACAAAATTAATGCTTATTAGTTATTATCTAAATTCATATCCAATTAGGTTATTAGGTAAGCAACATATAATTCCATCACTGTGTCACAAGCCTCTATTTACGTCAGGTTCTATAAAATATTTGATAGTTTGGATTTGTGTATTTCAATACTAATAGTATTCTTAAGTTAGGTATCTACTTTTTTTTTTAACGAAATATTTTGTGATTATTATTTTTTTCACATAGTAAGTTTTTCTGCTGCTGAGCATCGATTAATCTATTCAACAACTGTGAACTGGCGCATAATATAGCACGTATATCCATAGATTTGTGTATACAACAACTAGATAGCCGTCTTGTCATAAGTTGTGATCTATGTTGAAATCAGCCGCCATTCATGAAGCAGACAATGTTTACATTAATTTTACAATTATTCATATACGAATATACTTATATAGTTATATATACATATTTACTGTGATAATCAGGGTCGTATTTAAGAGGGGGGGAGGCATTTGCCCCGAGCAGTCAGGCATCAAGTCTTATTATATAAATATATTTTTTTTTTTTGGTAAGAATTTGTTTGAATATATAATTTACATTTGCATTGAATGACTATGATAGTATATTATATATATGATACGGCCATATGGCATTATGGCGTCATTTACCACTTTTGTCAATCAATGATAACTATTCATTTTTGTTATTTTTTTTATAGTTTAGGACTTAGTTACAATTGTATGTACGATGTACCTATTGTTATTTGTTATACATTTTGACAATAATTAAAATAATGTAGGTATCATTATTATCTGTGTTTTTGACAATTATGAAGTATAATATTGTATAATATATTAATTATTATAACTAAACAATTAAAGAACAGGTTAATTAATTTTTTTTTTGGTGGGGGGTTGTACAAATATTGTCGAACCAGGGCGCAAAAAGTGTAAATACGGCCCAGCTGACGATGATATTATTTTGTTAACATCACGGTTTAAGATTATATACGTATGATATATGTATAGCTACAACTGTGGTTAACAAAATCATGTAAAATATGGCGGCAGACTTTGATGATAAGAAAGTTGTATAATATACCAATCATTGGTTATCATGGGTTATCGTGGCTTTATCTTTAAATTTCGGGAGAAGTCAAGTAATAATGTTATTATATATATATATATCTGTGGGAGAAGTACCTGATGCCATAGATATTATAAGAATCTTATAATATCTATGCCTGATGCCCTGTATATTAGCCCGTGCTTGGCTTAATTTTTACTAGGGATGGGCCGATACCACTTTTTACCGATATCCGATATTCCGATATATGCAACCGATAAAAAACCGATACCCGATATATTTGAAAACCAACATTTTCAGCATAAACAATGAACCGATATTAAAATATCACCGATACTATCAACCGAAATACTATCATCATTTTACATTTAACTATTAAAATTTATAATCAATGCTATTATGCTGATAGATTTGTTTTTTTTTTTTTTTGGTATCGGTTCATATATCGGTTTAAAAAAAAAACCGATACCGATAAACCCGATACCACCAATATCGGCCGATATCGAGTATCGGTTTTAGTATCGGCCCATCCCTAATTTTTACATTTCTATCTAACATTCTCACTTGGCCACACAGACACCAAAAATATTGATTGGTAATAATCATAAAAGAGGTCTTCTCTTATTATAATAGGTCTATGGTCTATACTCTATAGTTATAACTAATAATAATCATGTAAAAATAAATTTTACTTTTGGCTATACTGTTTTTCACCCACGTGTTCGATAACAAATAATATTATCACAAATAATAAAAATAATAACAATAAACAATTATAATATTATCATTACAATTCTACTTACTATCTAGATTGATAGTGTAGTAGGTTAGACGGTTACTGAAGTAGTCACTATAAAGTTGTTACTTTGTTAGTTCGTTAGTGCGCCGTTTGTGCCTTGTGGTTATTAGATTGTTAGTTACTAGTTTACTATTTTACTTTTTACTAGCTCCTGTCCGTCTAGACAGTGTCTACCCTTAATTATTTTTACATTATGTGTTATTGCTTATAATTTACTCTTTTAAATCGTTCAAAAATTATCATTATTATATATTTTAACTATGATATAAAATTATACAAGTACACTACCTATCTCAAGAATGCTAATTTCAAAATCCAACTCAAGGAATCTTTAATTTTATACCTACCCAGTGCTCGAATTGGGAATTATTAAGTAGAGGAGCTCAATCCAACAATTTATAAACTGCGTTCCAAGTGCAAAATTAGTCAACGCAGACTCGTGGGGGGCTTCGCCCCTCACACCCCCAAACCACTTCCTAGTTTTTCAATAAGTATATATTTCACCTTAGTTACAGCATTTTCTATTCCAAATTTCCAAGTACAACATATTTAACTATATGTGCCTATGTAACATGTAAGTAAATATGGATTTATATTTTATATTCACCTTATTTTTCGAAATTTTTATTGATAAAAATAATACCTACCTACATATTTCGGTAGAAAATAAAAAAATAATAATTATCAGTGATAATATCTTAATAGTTATAATCTATGCTACTACAGACGCATACTTATGTCAATTGTGAATACTAGTTCACAGATATTTACAAACTAATGACCAAAACAATTTTTATTAAAATTAAGAATGGATATAAGTTGTTGTCAAAGATAAACCTAATGAATACCTACCTAATGAATTTTACATTTTTTAACATAAAAATGTTTTTCATCCTATTTATGGTTTTGACTAGTAGTGTTCAACCTTTTTGACTCGCGATCCACTGTTTTTGTAACAACTTATTCGAATTCA